>NC_044311.2:35367406-35681568 GCF_007474595.2 Lynx canadensis | reverse complement strand
TCCCTGACCAGGTATAATTTATCATTCCCATTCAAATGTTGAGGAAACCCTCACCTCTGGCTGCCACTTGGGAACAGGAGGCAACTTCTGATTTCCCACCCAGGCCTGTTCCTCCCCTCAGAAAATGGTACCATTATTGCTATTCAAGCAAAAACCCCAGGAGGCACTTTGATTCCTGCCTTTCACCAACCAACAGTCCTTCTTTGTCCACACTAACCAATCAGCAGGTTCTGCCATTTCTATACCAACATAAGAGAATGTGGGACTTCTCTTCTCCCACCTGCCAATCTCCCATCCCCAGTCAATACCATCTCTTGATTAAATTCACAAAGAACCCTCCAACTTGCCTCCATGCTTTCACCCTTGTCCCCTACAATCCTTTTTCCACAGAGTTTCTAGAGTGATGATTTCAAAATGCAAATCTGATAATAAAGCAGGAAATGGGCATCTCTGCTTAGAGCCTCTCAAGGCTACCCACCACACTTAAGACAAAATTTGAACTTATTCCTATAGTCTAGAAGATCCATTCCTGATTCATCTCCCACCTCTTTTCCTCACCCACTCTGCCCCAGCCACAGTGGTTTCCCTTTTGCTCCTCAGATTTACCAAGCTCGGCCCTAGCTTGAGGTATCTGTACTAGCTGTTCCCTCTGCCTAAACGCTTTTCCCACTATGAGATGACTAGTCCCTTCTCATCATTCAGCCCTCAGCTTAGACCTCAAATAAACCCTCCCAGAAGACCTCAAAATATCTTCTCACTGAAGTATCTTCTCACCGCCCAACTCATCCTATCACACCTTGATTCTTTGCATTACAATGATCACACCTGAAATTACCCTTTGTAACTCTTGACTTTTTCATGGTCTATCAGCCCCCTTTGGAATAGAAACCCTGAGAGTAGAGGCTTTATCTGTTTTGTCCATCACTGTTTCTCCACAGCTGAGACAGTGTTTGGCCCATGGAAGGCACCAGGAAATACATGCTGGGTCAGTAAATGAACTAGCACCCATCCTAACTATCAGTGGGATCAGAAAAATGTCTTTCTGACACCAGCCCCTTTCTTCTTGTAAATCCCTTCTTTAGCTCAGCTCAGCTCCCTCTGGGAAGCCCCATGTCCACCATGATGTTTCTCTCATCTCCCATGCTGCCATCACTCTCCTCTGTTCCTCCCTCCCTATTGTCCCCAAGGTACCAGTGATGGATCATGCTCAGACACTCTCCATTTCAAGGCTCCCATTTCCTGCAAAGAGAATCTGAGAACTTTCAAGGTCTTTTAGCCTCCAAAGGATGAGGCTCTCCAAGAAGGAATTCAGGGGTGAGGTAATGATTTTGAAATTGGTCTATTTGATTTACCTGTGCCTTGATTTGTTAATCTCACCCCTGCCCCGCCCTGGCCCCTGGCCCCACAAACACACACAGGTACACTCAGGCCCCATAGCTCTTTCCATAGCATCCATGGTCTGAGCTGGTGGAGACCAGTTAGCAGAGCCTACCTCAGCACTGTAGAGGGGAGCTCTCTGTTTACCACTGCTGGGCAGAATGCTGAAGCTCCAAGCCAGAGCTCTTGCCAAATTCCTACCACAGGTAGGTGACTCTAGCCCTAAGGAGTGACACAGTCAAAGGCAGAGCAACCCCATGCTTTTATGTAGGGTGATTTGTTTTTTTAACTGCCTGGCAGCACCCTGTATTCACCGTGCCAATGAGTGCACCTGCTCCTCTACCCCCATGTCTTCATGAAACAGCCTCTGCCTACACAGTCTGAGCAACAGGGACCGGAAATGAAGCTGAGAGGAGCATACAGGGGACAAGGTGCCAGGACCTTTTCTCTCAACAGTGTAAGCTGGAACCTCATCTCCTCTTCTACAGGAGTTTAACAAGCCCCACACTGCGTTCTGGCATGCGATTCTAAAATCCTCACAAAGCAAGCTCTCTGAGACACTACATAAACCAGGCAGGCACCCAAGCTCCACAGCCAATGTGGCTCCAGTCACAGGTAGTTCAGGCCTCCTTTGGGAACATTTGAGCTGAAGTTAGTGCATGTGGGGACAAATCTTGGCTTCAGGGCCTGTCCCCAGGGCTTGTGCAAAACAGGCTCTCCAGAGGTATCTCTCGGATTCATGAAGCATTTATGTCTTGGAGATGTGGATTATGTCCAACTTGACTGAGTAAGGAATGGGAGAAAATGGGATTTACTAAAGCATAAGGGAAGGGAACTAGCTGTAAAGCAAACCTGTGTGAAATGGGGGCTGCTTACTCAAGGGCGTTGAGGGAGAGGGAGGCTTCATCTCACAGAAAGTAACTTGCAAAATGGCTTCCACCCACAAATAAGACCAGGCTAATGGAATGTGAATGCCCACTGCCCATGTACACAGTGTAGTGCACAAGAAACAATTTCACTTAAGAAATATTTACTTAATGAGTAACTATGATAAGTGGGGAGGGGCTAGGCTAGGTGTTGGAGATACAGCACTACGTAATTACACTAGTAATTTGGGTAAATGCTAAAAAAAAAAAGTATAAGATGTTATGAGGATATATGTCAGAGGGAAGTGACCTATGTGGGGGTGCTGGGAGGGACCACCATTCAAAAGTGACATAGGTGGGGCGCCTGGGTGGCTCAGTCGGTTAAGCGTCTGACTTCAGCTCAGGTCGTGATCTCATGGTCTGTGAATTGGAGTCCTGCATCAGGCTCTGTGCTGACAGCTCAGAGCCTGGAGCCTGTTTCAGATTCTGTGTCTTTCTCTCTCTCTCTCTGCCCCTCCCCCACTCATGCTCTGTCTCTGTCTCTTAATAATAAATAAACATTAAAAAAAAATTTTTTTTAAAGTGACATAGGTAAACTGAGACCTGAAAGCTGAGAGGGATGGAAGGACATTCCAGAAGAGAGAACAGCATGGGAAGAGACTCTGAGAGAGACACGAGTGTGGTCCACTGGACAAAGAAGTATAGAATTAGTGTGTGTGATGGGGAGACAGGGGATGGCTTCACGCTCCGAGAAGCTCCCAACAACGTAAGAAATTGAGAAGAGGATTCGGAATTCTAACTGTGTAACTGGGGAGCTCAGATACAGTTTTGCAGCAACTTCAGAGGAAGAGGAAGTCAATAATGAACCTACTTTTGCAGGCATTCAGGAGGTGGGGCTGGACCTCAGCCAGGTCTTGCATGATGAGCTAGGTAGGCAAAGAGATGAGGGAAGATCCAAACCTAGATATCCACCTCGACTCCTCCTTCTCCCATCTGTTAATCTGTCCTTTACCTTGTCTACGTATCGTCCCTCCTATAAATGTCTCTTGGGTTTCTGCTTTCCATGCCCACTGCCCAGGCCAAGCCCCGCCCCCATCACTGCCCATGGAAGTGTTTGTGGCAATTGCCTCCAATCATCTCTCATATTGCACCCTCCAAGGCATCCTCGCTGCTGCAGGCAGAGTAGCCTCTAAAACACAATTTGGACCACACCTGTTCCCCTCCTTCCAGCAGCCCCCATCACCCTGGATATAAAGATCACACTCAGCCTGGCACACAGGCTTTTCACTTCAAAATTCCACTTGCCTTTGGCCCCCACTTATTGCCTCGTCTCCTCTGACACCTTACGTTTCCTGGGTTTGCCTTGCTCTCTCTCCAGCCCTGACTTACACTTCTCACCCACCATTTTCTAGGGGCTCTTCCTACACGACCTTATTTTATGGGCCAAGAGTATCCCCAAGCCCCTTATTTTCAGCTGCAGCCACTCACAGTCTCTTCTGCACACGCTGATAGGCAAATTCTCCTGAATTTGATCTCCATCTGATCTTCTGAGGCCAAGCTGGTAAATGTCGCCCAAGCACTTATTGAGCATGTGCTGTGTCTCCAGGCCCGTGTCTACCACCAAGAGAGGCACAGGGGCAGACACAGGCCTTGCATTCATCACAATCTTATGTCAGCGACATCACCACCAGGAAGGAGGCCCTTTTTAAGAAGGCGCAGGAGATGCCGTGTAAATAAAACTAGATCGGTATTGTACGCTTGACCCTACCGTTGCCATTCTTTTGTTGTCGTCATTAAAGTTGTCTATGGGTTCAGCCCCTATACTCTATGCTAGGGCTGAATCGTACCATGCTGTCACAAGTTGGATTTCCTAGGAAGCAGACTCTAAGACAGTGTAGTATGTAGGATGTTTCTTTAGGAATGCCCTTGCTATCAACAGCCGTAGAAGAGAAGAGGATGCAGGAAGGGCAGTGGAGGAAGGGAAGCTGTGATGCTCTAGAGTTTGAAAGGCTCTTTCCAAGTTGTCCTGGGTTGGTCTCAGATGGATGAGCCTTTACACCCTTGAATTCATCAGTCCCTGGATGGGGTGCCCTCAGGAAGGGGGTTAACTTTGGGCAATGTGCCCCCCTGCAGCTGCAGCAAGGCTGAAGGAGCTGACAGCTGAAACCTGTTTCTGCCAAGAATTCTCCCAGCAGCTGGGGCAACTGGCACTTTATTGAAGGGGCGTTTAGGTGGCACATTGCAGGGTTGACACACAGCCGCTTTCAAAGTTTCCCTTTGAAAACTTACGAGGACCCAAGATGTAGATATCATCTCCATTTTACAGACGAGAAAATGAGGCATGGAGAGAGTATCATGTGCCCAAAGCTGCACAGCTGGATTTGAACTCAGTTCTGGTTTCACAGCTTCTGCTTGTGTCACTGTTAATGTTCATTCCTTCCAAGTAAGCGGGTAAGGGTTCAACCGTGTGCCCTCACCTACCATAGCCTGAACACACAGTAGACCATGAGTACCTGCTCTTCACGAAAATAACTGGGAGATCAAAAGGTGGAAGCAGTATGCTCAGGTCAGTCTGGGGGTGAAGGAGGGTGCCACCATGTGTACCCACTCGCCTGTACCCACTTTGTTACTGGCACAGTGCCTCATCCTCGGCCACATTCAGGAGATGGCACCAAGGCTAGGTCTCGTGGATGAGGTTTTCTAACTTAACAAATACAAATACAGGATACCCAGTTAAACTGGATGCTCAAATAGACAATCAATGATTGTTCTAATATTAAGTATGCCCATACAATACTTGGGACGTGCTCCTACTAAAAAGTCATTTTACTATTTAGCTGACATTCAAATTAGCCCTGTGCCCGGTATTGTATCTGGCAACCCTACTCAGGGTGAAGTGGAATCCCTATCCTCAGGATGACTTCAGTGACACAAAATTTCCTCGGGCCACTCTTTCTCAGTCTGAAATCCATTTTCCTGCACCCAAAGTTTCTCACTGCACCATTAAAGCTCATGTTTATTGTGCCAGCACCCCAGCGAGAGTGGACCCATGAGCTACACTTATTCACCCTCAGGACATTACTGAGAGCAGGTTTTGGGGAATGTGCACAAGAGAGCAGAGATGGAGACGAGGGATGGCCAGAAGTGGACACTAAGGGGGTGAAGGGCTCAGGATGAGAAGAAAAGGCTCATGGTGTGTGGGGCAGCCTCAAGAGCTTCTCCATTTATTTCAGTCATGCTCTGGGAGGAGAAGGTTCCAGTATTTTGGGATTGCTAAACAGGCTCCTCTCTCTGGCTTGGAGGGTAACACTCCAGGTGCTCCCCCCCCCCCATGCCTCCAATAAGCTCCCGCCTACCAGCAACCAGCTATACCCATGACCTGCATATGGGCTACTGAGTGGTGTAGTTCCCCCACATCTGGAAAAGACCCAGGTGTTGCAAACCTCCAGCTTCACGCTTGGAGTGTCCTAGTCCTGTCATTGGCCTAGTCCCTTCAGCTTCTTAGCTGCTCTGTGATGATGAGAAAGTATGCAGATAATCCAAAAATGTCACCACAAGTGACCCGAACTTCCTTTTCTCCCAGTTTTCGAGATAAGCCATTCCTTTTTATTATGTAGAGATTCATAAAAAAGCATAAGTGAATGCAACAGCTTAAATAGTTTTCTTTTAGGAGTTTGGCACTAAATACATTAAATAAATTCCCTTAGCCCTTGGACAAGAAGCCATTAGATATGGACTATTACTTGCATTATCATTACATTCGTGGGTCATTATGAAAAATAAAAGTTCTAATCAGCATGAACGTTTATAAAGTACCATGATGGGAAATATGCCAGGCTGGGCTGTCTCAAATATCCAAACTAAACATAGTGAGTAATGACTGTGAACAAAAAAAGGTTGAACACAAAGAATCACTTGAACAAATCCCACTCAAAGTCATTAGCAACTAAAGGCTTTAGGAAAAAAGCAGAAGGCCACCTCCATCTCACTAGCTAAGTGAACTCCCTGAACCCTCCTTAGGGCTCTGTGACAACAATCCTGTCTTTACCTTCCTCACCCTGTGACCAGCTGGAAGAGGAGGACTTTCTGTGGTCCTCACAAGGTTCTAGGCAGCCCCAGGTCCCTCAGAGGTAGCCCAGGGGCCACAGTGGGTGGCAAGAAGCAGCTCACAAACAGTGTGGTAGACCCTGTACCCCTGCTCTGATCCTGTCCTTTCCCACACAACTGTTTGCTTTTACCATGATCCTCTTAATAAGTGCCAAATGACTCTGGAATGATCTTCATTTGCTTCCCCAGCACAGGATGATTTTAAAGTGACCGAGCTACCTGTTTGCCATGTTGCAGGGACCTTGTCACAGCTATGGGGAGTGTGGGTCAATCACATGGGTAGACTTTGGAGCTGGCACCAGGGCTGGATCTTTGGCCACAGGCTGGATCAGATGTCACCCTGGAATGGCCAGAATCAGTGGGCAAAGGACAGAGTGTGCAAGCAGTTGGGCCAAGGGTCCAGCAGAAAAGCTGAACCATTCCAGGTATCAAGGATTCCCTCAAGGATGTGCCTATGTTTGGGACTACAGGCAAGGACCAAGGTGGCCACAAGATAGGAAGGTCATCTCGGAAGGCTTGGCCTCAGGATGCCTCCCTCCCTCTCTGGGATGTTCTCCTTGGCTTTTTATGGTGAGTGGCCCACTCCCCAGGGGACTACTGGGTCCTGTACAGACTCCTATATGAATACATAGAAGCAGTCTGGTTGTACTTGTTGTTTCCATCTATTAGACTGCGGCCTCTATGAGGGAAGGGTAATAACCAAATAGGCTCACCCATTCACTCAACCTTTCATTCGCTCATTCAGTTCATTCACTCAACAGATTGAGAGTCAACAAGTTCCTTTCACAGTGTCAGGTGTGTACTTTGTCTCTGTGTATCCAGCACCTGCAATAGAGCCTGTCACCCAGAGTACTAAATAACATTGATGAATAAATGCACAGATGACTGAGGATGTGTTCTGCAAACAGGGCTGCATTCTCAGGAGGCACTACTGCTGGAGGGCTGGAAGGAGGTGGTGCAGGAGGAAGGAGAGGATGACGTCATTGTGGTTGGTCTCAGGTTCTACACCGACTTAAATATTCCAAAGGCCCAGCAAGGTCTCCCTCGTTGTTCCATTCTAGCACATGAAAACTCTATTCCCAGGGCTGTTACTCTTTTGGATTAAGATCTTTCCATCTGTGTGTTGCTAGTAATATGTTTACTATATTACTTGTGCTACTTTGTAGGTGCAACACAATTTCTTTCTAGTTATCTTTTCCTCCCATTGAACTTCCTCTGAATTACCTACCTGCTTTATTTAGCAAAACCTCAAGGAGCCTTGGAGGAGGTGAGGTGTTCCCTGTTGGTCTGCACAGCACTGCTTCCTCCGTGAAACCCCTTCAGTTCCCTTCCCCAGGCACTGCTCATTCTCTGGCCTCATCTGAACTAGCCCTCCTGCTTTTCATAGACACCCTAAGAAAGCTTTGCTGAGCTTTTTCTATTTGTATAATATCCTTTTCCTAATAAAAACAACCTGCTTTGCACACTGCATTTTAACTACAGTTAAATTCCTCCTCCCTTACTGTGTGTTCAGCAACTTCAGGGCATCCCAGCTATTGTAACTTATTATATGCTTAGCTGAACTTATTAAATTCCACTTGTCTCCAGTTTTGTTTATTCTCATTTCTGTAATGGATTCTGTGCCCCTTTGTATATATTTATCAACAGACTTTCTAAACCAGTAGGGAGCATGGGGAATATACCTCACCAGGCAGTGACAGGTGGGCTCAGGGGATCCTGGGAAAAGGTCTTCCCAGGTCTGCACTATGGATCCAAACATTTTGGTGCTACATGTCCAAGTGCCTCAAACCAACTCCCTTCTTATGGAAGGCTTCTTATGGAAAAGCATTTTTGAAATGGCAGGCCATCACGGGAGGTGGGCAATCTCAATCACAGGCAATGATTTTCATCAGGCAGAAGGTTCTGTAACACCATCTGCCCCACATGGGTGGAATGTGTCAGAAAGATCTTTCTGCCAGCTCCAGGAATGATAGTCTTTGAACCCAAGAAACCTTCCTGTGCTTAGAAGAGGCATTGGAAACTTGCCTGGAGCTTGTTAAACTGCAAAGGGTTGATCAGAACATGCAGACAAAGCTGGAAATATGTTAGAATTTGCCACCAGGACCCTGGGGTTGGGGCTGGGGCTGGGGCTGGGGCTGGGGCAGCCCTGGGCAAGGTGCTGTTTGAGCATAAGCCTAGGTAGTAGGAAGCAAAGCTGCATTTCCCAACACGTACCAACGTCCTCTCAAACAGTTGGGAGAGATCGCTTCTAAGTAACCCCTTGGGAGCCTATGCACTTATTCCAATGATTCAGCCTTTCTGGAACCATTTGGAGAGCTTCTCTCTGAGAACTGCCTTGAGAAGCTATGATCTTTCCAGCAAATGCTTTACACAGCCCATATGTGCTGCACAGAGCAACTGATTCATGCCATTTATTTCTCTTAGAAACCCTATGTGTTTAGGAATCACTGTCTCCCACATGTGCATCAGGAGGCACAGAGACGGTGAGGTCTCCCCATGGCTCCTCAACTCCTGTGGGCCAGAGAAGGAATCTGAAATCAAGGCTCTGTCCTGTCATAGCCCAAGGGCTGTCCACCTACTCATGCTTCCTATTTATAGCTGTCTAAAGTCACTGAATAAACATTTACTGAGGTGACACCATGTGCCAGATGCTCTGCTAGAAGCAGGTTACAGAGGGTTTAGTAAAAATATATCCTCTCATCTAAAAGAAATCACAGTGTAAGGAAATATCCCATAATTCAACTCTTAAGATGACAAAATCGCCAAGGAATGGACAAGGAACATCAGGCGTACTGGGGCAGCAAATGGTCTTCCTGGGGGACAACTGGAGGTGGGGACCTTATTCACAGAAGATGTAAGTTGAAATGATTCTTCAAAGATGACAAGGAGCTATCAAGCGCTGAAAGAAAGGGATGTAGTTTCCGGCAAAAGAAAAGCTGTGTGCAAAGGCTCAGAGGCAGGAGAATGTGCAGCCTGTTGGGTGAAAAAAATAAGATAAAAACAGAGAGGGAGGCAAACCATAAGAGACTCTCAAAGACAGAGAACAAACTGAGGGTTGCTGGAGGGGAGGTGGTTGGGGGATGGGCTAAATGGGTGATGGGCATTAAGGAGGGCACTTGTTGGGATGAGCACTGAGCGTTAGGTGTAAGTGATGAATGACTGGGTTCTACTCCTGAAGCCAAGACTACACTGTATGTTAACTAATTTGAGAATAATAATAATAAGAGATGGTTTAGTATGACCTGAATTTCAGGCACAATGTAGCATGGAGCTGGGATGTAAAGTGGAGCCCAGGGCATATATACATCACACCTTCTTTATCCATTATTACTCAACTTTCATAAAGGAAATTCTGCCATTACGACACCATGGATGAGCTCAGAGGACATTATGCTAAGTGAAATAAGCCAGTTACAGAAGGATAAATGTTGCAGGATCCCATTTATATGAGGTGTCGAAATAAGTCAAACTCATAGAAAAGAACAGAATGTTGGTTTCCAGGGGCTGTGTGGTGAGGAAAATGGGAATTGTTTTTCAATGGGTATAAAGTTTCTGATATGCGAGATGATTAAGTTCTAGAGATCTCCTGTACAACATGGCATCTGTAGTTAACAATACAGTGCACTTTAAAATATGTTGAGGATAGATCTCATGTTAAATGTTCTTACCAAAAAAAAAAGCCACAAAAGAACACAAGGAAAATTTTGGAAGTAATGAATATACTTAGCACCTTGGTTATGGTGATGGTATCATGGGTATATGTGTGCGTGTTTATGTATGTGTGTGTGTTTATATTAAATTATATCTCAATAAAGAAAAAGAGAGTGAGTGAGAGAGAGAGAGAGAGAGAGAGGGGTCCAGCATCACCTAACTTCCAGAAAAAATGCACGTTGAGCCTACTCTGGCCAACTTAAGCTGCACTGCCTTGGTATCTTTGGTTTCATGGGCTCTGAAAACAACTGTTTTTAAAAAAGAAGTAAAAAAAAAAAAAATGTACGTACTTTCAATGTAATCAGAATTAGAGAGCAATCGCCTAAGGGGATTGCTTTTAATGTCAGCCCTCATTTGGAGCCCTACTCAACATTAACAAGAATCGTATTTGTCTCTACCACTTATAATTTTTATCTGTCATCAGAAATAACTGTGAAAATATCTATTCCCCAGCAAGTCAGCTGGTAGCCTGTTGACAAACATCCAATCCCCTAATCTTCAATCGGACCAAGTTCCGTGCCTTTCATTCGAGTAGGGGGGCTCTTGCAAGTACCTCATTCTCCCAAGCCTCAGCCTGAAAAAGGATGGTCTTAAAGGCTTCTGTTAATTTTATCTGGCTGGAGCGCTGGGGAGCACGTTCAGCTCAAGAAGACATCTATTAAGTTGTCAGTCATGATATCATTTGCCTTAACAGTGTTTAGTATCTACCAAGCAGAAGCTGACAGACAGCACAAAGGCACTTGGGGAGGGAGACAGCATGCTAATTAGCACAGCACCCTCCGCGTGCCTTCACCGGTTAGCAAAGCTGAACTCCTAACATGTTGTTCTGCACGCTTCCTCCAAAGATTCCAGGCAAAGAAGCATTTGGAAGTTTGCTGTCAGAGGATCCTAAGTTCCTACACTAGTGATTAGGCAGGCTTCCCACCTGGAGCCCAGCCTGCATTAGAGGGAATGGGTTCACCTGGCACACAGGCCCGTCCTTCCCAAACCGCCAGAAGGGGGTGAGATGCAGAGAGTAAACCATGGGCTCTAGGCAATGCTCTTCAACAAGGCCCTGGGAAGGCTTAGCAAGGGGGGGTTCTAGGTTTAAAATGAGGCACTGAGAACCACTGCAGTGGAAGAGATGGGAAGGGAACTCCACACAAGAATTGGGTTTACCTGGCGGAAATATCTATATTCATGTATGTGATCATTATAGCCAGTCTGGTGACTGCATTCAAACAGCAGCCGTTGTTCTAGATTTGTATTCTATATGCCAAGCACCGTATTATATGCTTTACACACATAATCTTAATCCATAGCAGCCCAATGAGGGCCCAGTGTTGTAATGAGGGTATTGTTATCCCCATCAAACAGATAAGAAAATGGGGCTTCGAGAGCTCATTGGTCACAATATTAGCACAAAATTAAGGTGCTTTCAAGTACAGGTTGATCTGCTACTCCTCACGTTGTAGAGTTTGAAGTTGCCTGCAACATCCCAATGGCCTCTCAAATGGATCATCACACCTCTAACTTGGGACAAGTATTATTGCCATTTTACAGCTGGGAAACTGAGGCCCGAAGCGATAAGGTGCTTATTACCCTAGATGGCAATGCGCTAAGCCAGGATCACGAGGCTTCTGTTCCTGCCCCTTGGGACTTCTCTCCAGGTCACACAAGGGCTCAATAGCATTAGACCAGTCATGACTTGAGCAGAAATGCCCGGAGACAAAGACGGAATACTATTTCTCAGTAAATGTAAGTGAATCTGAAAATAAGAAAAATGATCCCAGAAATCCAGGTGTATCTATCTTGGTTGTGTACAACACTTCCTGTAACTTATGGAGATGGAACCCGAGGGGGTCTCTGGCAGCTGGTGCGAGTTTGGCTAGGTGGGCCTGGTTCGGCACAATTCCCCTGCATTTGCCAACCACATCCTGCTCCCTCCCACCCTGGGGTGCAGCTTTCTCACGGAGAGGCCCTCCACCGCTTGGGTAGCTTGAATAGCCCCGTGGTCCTTCATGCTTTCACCTCAGGTTGGGGGTCCGCTGTGAGCAGTCTCTGTGCTTTCAGGCACCCCCTCTCTTGGCCATCCCTTATCCCCAGCAACTATCTCCATGAGTCCTGATGATATTCACGGCAAAACCACGAGCCCAGCTTTCAGTCTCCACACAAAGCAGGTAACATGAGGCAAGGTGAGACTTTGCAAACACACATCTGGATGCTGAGGTTTCCTAAAGAATGTGCTCCCCTTCACCTATTTACCCCCTCGTACATATCACAAATGACTGTATTCATCAGGCAAGTGAGGCAAGTAAATCTGAGGAGAAGGAATGAGATGTCCAAAATGTCAGAGCTCTGAGGTGGGCTTTAGAATCGGAGCCCCCACCTCCTTTTACCTTTCTAGCTTTTGGTTTCTCCAGTGAGCAGGGAAACAAGCCTGGAAACTACTCAGGACAAGACCTCTTCCTGGGGTCAGCACAGCTCTGAAGCAATGGAACCCCTTGCCAGGAGTCAAGGAAAGGTCCTTTGTGGCAGTGGAGTTGGGTGAAGCATAGACACTGGCTCTGACTCAGGCGGTGGCGAGGCTGAGGCAAGGGCCATACACACAGGCCCCATCCACTGCATGCGGAGGTGTGCTCTGGAGGTGCCCTGGTCCATCTGAGCAGGACGACAGGCTAGGGACCACCTGGCTCCACTTCTGGGACTGGGCACGACTCTAGCCCCGTGACCACAATCGGAGCAGAGGTAGAACCTAGAATGCCATGTCCTTCAAGTCTCTCTCTACCTCCTTCTCCTCCAAGAGCCTCTCCTCACCTCTGCCACCCACAGCCCTCTCTGCCCCAGCTGACTCCACTCCACAGGAGGTGCTGGGTGGACAGGAGCCCCTGGGCCCTGGGTCACTGGGTCACTGGCAGTCTCCTATTGCTATTGCTTTGGTGTATGGGGTGGCTGAGTTTCCTTCCTTGGTGGAGACCACAAAAGGCATTAAGTGAGTTAGGGAGGGGTCTTTTGTCATTTCTCTGGTGCCTGGGACATGCCTGAGATCCTTGCGGGAACCAATGCTGACCTGTGAAGAGGCACAGTGGTATGCGGAGAGGGACAGATTTGGGACATGGTCCTGAGTTCAGGTACTGACTCTGCCTCTTAAAAGCTGTGCCCCTTAACAAGTTACTTAGTTCTTGGAGATGAAGGCTGTCGTGCCTACTCAAGTAGTTTTGGGAAACCAGAGATAAATAATAAAAGGACCTAGGCTGCCTACACTAGGGGTTCTCAAACTGTGGTCCCTGGACCAGCAGCATCAGCATCACCTGGGAACTTGTTAGAAATGCAAATTCTCCACCCAACCTCCAACCCACTGAATCAAAAACCCGAGGATCCTGCCTAGTGGTCTGTGTTTTAACAAGGCCTCTGGGTGATTCTAATGCACCAAAAGGTTTAAGAATCTTTGTAGACACTCAATAAATGTCAGTCTGTCCCCAGCCAGAGATGAAGGAATGGCCTTCATCTCTACCCAGGTTTCAGATCCAGAGCTGAAGGAAGTGGCCAGTGGCCAGACCAGTCATGATAGAACCATGATCATGAGGGACAAGCCACTGGGTGCAGGAGGAGAGTGTGGTTCCACTGACTTAAACATGAGCCAAGAAAACGTCCACTTCAATCTAATCCAGTAAGGATGTGAGTGGTTGCTATTACAGAGAGTAATGAACTCGCCTTAAAAGCAGGCACTCAGTATGTGCTGATAGAGTCAGAGCCAGTTAAATATGGGCTACCGCCAGGAGCAGTGGGTTTTCAGCCCTGGCTGCATGTGACAATCACCTGGGGAATTTTGAAAACTCCAGATACCCACACTGCATGCCAGACCAATAGATCACATCAGCACCTTTGGGAGGGGGTGAGACCCCAACACAAGCACTTGTCAAAGCTCCCCAGGTGATTCCAATGTGCGGCTGTCCCCTGACCCAGGTGGACAGTCCACAGTCAGGCAGGAAGCAGAAGCATGCCCGTGTCTTCTTCATCCCTACCCTCATCCTTTTGGTCCCCTCACCAGGTCACAGATTCAGTCATTCTCAGTAGAGAGGCAGAAAGCCAGTTCATAAGTTGAAATTCACTTAGGCTTTACAAAAACATTTGGAGAAAGGAAGGGCAAATGTTATTCTTCTACTTTGTGGGAAGAAAAACCCCAAACTGCCCCTGGGAGATTCTGAGATGTGTTCAGTAGCTTGCCTGAGCTTTAGGGGGGTCAGAACTCAGCTGAGACATGCCCCCTGGCCGTGGGTTTCTACAAGAGTGTGCATGTTGTGAGTGCTTCTCTGTCCTTTTGCCGAATACTAAGTACCTACTATGTTGCAGGCCCATGACATCATCCCTAATCCTCAGCATCCACACTGCCAGATAAGTCTGATTCTTCACATTCTACAAAGAGAAAACCCAAGGGCAGAAACATAATTGACTTGCCCAATATCAAACTAATAGTAAATGATGGAGCTGGAATTGGATCTACATCTTTTTTGTTCTAAATATAGCTCCCTTTCCACTATCCCATTCTGCCCTTCTGGGAGAGAGGACATGAGAAAATGCTAACATGGCCTCTCCAAATGGAGCTCTTTGATTTGGAGCTATCATAACAAAGTAACTCAGCACCAGAAAGAGGTACATGTATTACTTCTAATTTTTCATATTCCTCTACTTTTTCTTCAAAGCCTGGCTGAACCAGGAGCAGAGAAGGACCGCAGACGTCCACACTGACCTAGAAGGACCGCAGACAGCCACATTGACCTTGGTAAGAACAGAGGATCACCCACAGATATAATTGGCTCAGAGAGAAAACCACTCAGTACAAGGGTCCGTGAGTTTCCAGGGTCCACCAGGTTCAGGATAGGTGTTGATATGTCTCCCAATGCCTCACTTGATGAATTTGTCCTCAAGATTTGAGGTTCAAACTGAGGTTCCTATGTCTGCTTGGCTTCATTCAGCCTTGATCACAGTGTATCCCCCAGCCATGCTGTCTCAGGGCATTTAGAAGGTATACCTCAGGTGACTCTGACCCAAGAAGGATTCTCTTCCCTGAGCACTAGCCTGGTGGCTGCATGGGGTCCCCACTTCCCTGGACAGGCCCAGACAGGTGGTCTAACACAGCAAAGGCCCCATGACAAGCAGCACTGTACGGGCAGCAAAGCTTATTTCCTCCTCCCTGTCCCTGTTCCTGTACAAGTTACTGTGTCCTCCCTTCAAGCAACATGGGTCTCAGGAGAAATTTGCTATTGCCATTTTGGGTAGATGCAATATTTGTTACCCAAGCTCTATTGTATGATCTCAGACTTTTGTCCCCATGGAGAAATGCCAGGTCTCAGGAAATTAGCCAAGGTAAATAATTCAGGGGAAGGAGGGCTCCGGACTAGGGGATTCCTTACTGAAGAGCCCCTTGCTTGCTGTGCCGGCCACTGGTCTTTGTGTGTGCACATGTGTGTGTTGTATGTTTGCGCATGTGTCCTTTCCTTAGGACTTCTGTGAAGTAAGGAAATTAACAAACAAATGACGGTAATAGAGAAAGCAAAAGGATTTGGAACCACACGGACCTGGATTTGAATGCCAACTCGGACACAGCCCACACAATTAGTCCTCTAGTGATTCCCCATCTGCAGGACAGGGGACAGGGAAACAGAGCCTGCTCTACAGATGTTGTCTGCCTCCTGGGGCAGGGTGAGAATTCGGTGAGGAAAGACTGAAGGAGTGCTCTGTAAACTGCAAAGCTTTATGTCAATGTTAGCATAGTCATGATAACAGCTACCATTATTACATCTCTTTGTGATCTGCAAGTAGGCTAAGCCACACACATTCAAATCACATTGGTATTGTCCCTAACACATTGCAGTCCCTGGACTAGATAGATCCACATCAAGAGCTTTTGGTCTAGGGGCGCCTGGGTGGCGCAGTCGGTTAAGCGTCCGACTTCAGCCAGGTCACGATCTCGCGGTCCGTGAGTTCGAGCCCCGCGTCAGGCTCTGGGCTGATGGCTCGGAGCCTGGAGCCTGTTTCCGATTCTGTGTCTCCCTCTCTCTCTGCCCCTCCCCCGCTCATGCTCTGTCTCTCTCTGTCCCAAAAATAAATAAACGTTGGAAAAAAAAAAAAAAAAAAAGAGCTTTTGGTCTAGGAGGAAGATGTGTCCAGTCAGAGGACCCTGAGTAGTGGGTGCTAAACTAGAGGGAAGGAAGTGCAGGAAGGGAATGTGGGTTCCGGAGAAGGGACAACTAACCTAGACTGTGGTCTGAGAAGGCTTCACGAAGGGAAGAGGTACCCTTGAGCTTTTCTTAGGAGGATGTATAAGAATGGTGCAGGCTGGGAGGCTGGGGATGGTGGGAACTTTCTAAGCAAGCAGAGAAACAGTATGTACAATGAAACAGAGCAAAGAACAAATGTACTGCTTGAAGCTCCACCCAGGTTCGTATCTGCAAAGGTCTTCAGCTCCTTGCCCAAGCGATTTCATAGTACTGGGCTCCTGAGCCTCTGCTGGGGCAGGGACAGGAGGAAGATGGATTTCTTCTTGCCCCTGATTACAGAGCTAGCCCTCCTCAATGGTTTCCTCTTCAGAATAAACCAACGCATCCCTGTAGCTAGTCTAAATCCTGGCACATGTGGTGAAGCCTCCACCTGGGCTGAAGTCGGGGGCGGGGGGGGGAGGCCACAGACCAAATAATAATAACAGTAGCAACAAAACTACTGTATATTGTGTATCATGCATCCCACTGACAAGACAAGGTACTGTCATCTTACTTAATCCCAGAAGCAATTCCCAGAAGATAAATACAATTGCCCCGCTTTTACACATGTGATCCTGAGGTTTGGAAAGGTTGAGTAATTTCTCTAAGGCCCAGCTACTAAGTTGTGGAGTTAAGTCTGACTGATTCCAAAGCCTGTTCCCTTACTGCCACACCACTTCAGTGCCAACTACAAATGCAGCAAGAATCAAAGGGGGCTGGGTGGGGAAATGTGCCTGTTTTCAAGAGGAAACCAAGATCCTACGGGGGCTTGAGGACTCAAAGGGATATATATTTTTAATTACTAGAGCACTGTTATACATCCAAATCATTTCTAGGAAGCTGTGGCTGACAGGCATAGTGAGCCTCACTGTACTTCATAAGCTCTAAAGAAACTGCTCATTAAAAATGACAGTGACCCTCACTCTGCCTTCCTGAATCTAAAACCTTCAAATCTTCTTAAGTCCAAGATAAATAATGACTTACTCATATTAATGCTCCAAGATAGAAACCTAAATCTCCTAAGCATAGGGCTGCGTTCACCAGTGCTCTCAAGGTGAACAGCAGAATATAATTTAGTTTGGGGCTATAAGATTTTAGAGATTTGGGTTTAAGTCACATTCCTAAAATGGAGGCGGTCCTGGACAGGAAGACAGCCGTACAACACAGGTCATTCTTTCATAAGCTGGCTTTAGTTATCAAAAACAGGTTGAGACATATACTCCAACTTCAGTATCATAGGCAGCACCACCAGATTAACATCTCCATTTGTCAAAAAGCCAAATGTGTTTGCGCCATGCGTGATCACATGTGTTCTGCTATGGTTCTGCTCTCAGTGTATGATAAGGCAATGACACAGGCTGGCCGTATGGTCCCATGATATCTGCTCCCATGTGCCCCCTTCAGATGCTTTTACTCAATATTTCTAGAAGCTTGGGTGTTCATGAATTTCTCCCAGCCAAACTAGTTCATGTTTAAAGAGCATGAGAATAAAAACACTTCAGAAAGGACACATTGGGTCAACCTCATTCTCCACTCAGCCCAGATCCTACCTTTGAGGCTGGCCACAAGGATCACATGGAGGAAAAGTGTGATGGAAACTGTCCAGAGTTTCCCAAGTATGTGCCAACAAAGAAGGATGGGATGCAATTAGGGACATCAAACAGCTCTAGAATTAATAAGTTTGGGAAATACTAATGAAACAAAATTAAACAGGCATCTTTACCAAAGGTCTCAGTCTTTTATGTGTAAATAGGCACTGTATAAATCTCAGAAGTGACCATGATACCCAGTATATCCCCCATATATCTAATCCTTTAAAAGGTATAACCTTGGACTATAGATATTATGTGGAACATCCTCTTGGAAAAACTGTCTAAACCTTTCTTGAACCCATTTTTCTTTGCAAAACAAACACATCCTGGGGCAAGAAACACCATGTGTTCTCCATTCTGAAATATTCTCATATGCACTTCTCAACCTTCTTTTTACAACCCAGCTTGGGGAATTCTTCACAAGCCATCACCGAGGGGTTTGCTGCATGTATTTTGGAGCGTTTGATGAATGTGATGTTCCCTGATGGATTACTGGAATGGCAGCACATGAATCTCAGGTACTAAATGACAGCTGCTCCCTATGCCCCACCCAGCCCAGCTCTGCACTGATGATCTGCATTGCACAAGCTGTTGTCTGGTGGCCCCTGTGCTGTACTGGAAGAAATATGTAAAGGCAATACTCATCAAGGGTCAAACTATCTTCTCCTAAGCTGAAGCCCGAGTGATAATAATTCCCTCTGCCCGAAGAGGCCTGATTAAAACCCCAAGCTTTCCAGTGTTAGCACAGGCCATGTTTCTATGGAAACATTATTTCAAGGAGAGTGTCCAGACCATTTGGATGGCCTCATGAGCCCTCTGCATGACTGCTCTTCCCAAGAAGCCAGTTGACTGGTGTGGGGGCTAAGACAGTCCTGTCTCATGGAGAAGAGCTGCCCTGTCTGATATCATCAAGACAGCAGACAGCCATCTGAGCAGGAGACAGACTCGGGCTGCAGAGCACTGTACAATTCCAGCGGAACGACTTCTTCCATGTCCAGATGGGGAATACCCAGTTCAGAGTATAAGCATATAAGCAAGAAGGAAAAATAAAAGCATCTTCAGTGCTTACCAATATTTGAAAAATGCAGGAAACGATGACTCAGAGGCAGTGACATTATTTCCTGGAGACACCATCGGCAAGCCCCTCGGAGATGGGGCTCCAGGCCAGGTGAGATCTTTGATTCCAAGTCAGTTGCTCATGTCACTCTAACTGCAACCAGTTACCCAAAGGTCATGGGTTGGGGGAGGGGGGGTGGGGAACAGAAATATCCCATCAAAGCTTTGACTTCTCAAGGTCCAAATTGTAGTCAGATGTATACTGATGCCTCCATGGTGGGCTGTGAATATTTTTGTAACGACAGACACTATGCTCTCATCTGCCAAGAAATGCCCAAGATTTTCGTTGCTGTGCTGAATGCCCTACATGAGCACCTGTATTCCCACGTCCCAAGCTTGCTCAGTACTGTATAACGTGGTTAGCCTCCTAGTGACAGCATCAAACCTGGTGATGAAGGCAGGCTCCTGGCTGCCACACCCTTGCCACTCTCCAGGCGTCAAGCCTTCAGATGGTGTGGGAGTGACCTGGGCCTTTCTCAGGCATGCTTCTACCCCAGTCCTTGGGTATTGGTTGACCAAGTGTTAGCTGCCTCCAGGTCTCTCTGGAGACACCTTGGCTATAGATGCAAATAGCCTAGGCATGGGTCAGGACTTTGTGATTCCACTGCAGAATCAGGCCTCTGTGTGATTTCAAAGTCAGCAGATAGATGCCTGCCCCACCAAGCAAACATTTTAAAAATGTACCCCATCTTGACATTTAGAAATCCTGTAAAATGACAAAAATATATCACTTTCCAAAGAACACACCTTTCAATGGAGTATCTTCCCTCTGGGACATCCCTGGGGTGCACTAAAGGGGACGGCTTTGCCACCCACAACAACACAGACACAATTCCAAGGGAGTGACTATTCTCTAACTGTGGATATTAGTTGTGTTCCTCTTATAAGAGTTTTTTAGATGGCTTTTGCTATCAACAATGTTTTTCAACTTTAAGACATATTAAAATATTAAAAACACTCACTTCTCTGAATCACCTACTTTGCATAACACTGTCACGTGTCATTTGGTATAATCCTCATGATGTCCTACTGTGCTCAACTTCAGCCAGGAAACTGAATTTCAGGCACTCTAAATAACTTTCCACACCTAGCAAGTGCTAGAACAGGGACCGGAAATTGGGTCCCACCAAGCCCACAGTCCCAGCATTTGCTCCCATCCCATACTTTCTCTCCTCTACATTTCAAAGGCACAGGAGAATTATTTTCTCTTCCTCTATGGGGAGACAAAGTTGGTTTACAAAGTATTTTTAGAAGATTTATGCATTCTAAGTGAGGTTACCTGTATTAGCTTGAAAAAATAAGAAGAAAATATGGATCTATTTATTATTCACCTTCAAACATAGAAAAAAGAATCAATTATTTAAGTGCTGTCGGTAAAAATCATAGAAATCAGAGGAACACATTTCCCCTCAAAGTGAGGAGTCTTTTACATTCTTTCCTCCTGTTAAACTTCAGCCAACATGATGAGTTATGTGAGCCCGCCATGCAGAATAGCGATATGTATCATAATTGCAGCACTCCATGTGAGCTATCTATCAGAAACCTTAATGTAATTGCCAGACTGAATCCTAATTCATCTCTCAGAGAAGCTTATTACTTTGGGGGTGTTGTATCACCTGCTTTTAAATCACACACAAGTATAGCTGCAATGATCTATTTAGTCCTCAATGTTTTTAACATCGCTGCCTGTGTCTACATTAATTCCCCATTGCCATCCAGTTCAGACAAGACACTGTTAACTGTAGGGCAATTTTTAGGGCCTTCTCTGTGCTTGTGTTCCTACCCCTGTCTCTTTCCTTCCAGTCTCCCCTCCTAGACACAAATGCCACAGTGAGCTTCCTAAAACATAGAACTGCCTGAGCCATGCCCTGCACAAAAGCCTTGACTGGCTCCCCATCACCAACAAGGCATAAGACCTCTCACCATCCAGCCATTACTTGCCCATCTTACCTCATCCCATCCTTCCACTATCTACAGACAGAAGCAGGATCACACTGGAAGTTGTTACTGTCAGGCTAAAACTGTCTGCTTATTGCCTCTAAGGGGCTATGGCCGTTCTAGATGTGAAGCACAAACGTGACAACCTCTCTTCGGGATACAGAAGAAAAGGACAAAAAAGGTAAAAGTCACGATACAGAAAATGATAAATACAAATGACTGCAATCATCAAACATACACATAACTTACATTCCAGAAGAAAATACCAGTACAGAGCATACTCTGTAGAAGCCACAAATAAAGATATAAAAGAAGAAATTTGCTGAGTGGGGAAAAAAAATGACCTAAGAGGATCACTGCATTAAAAAACAAAAAACCCTGGAGAAACTCACTCTTAGTAACCTGCAAAAATTTGGATATGAAAGGACAAAACATGGTCTAATAAGTACCCAAGCAAAAATGACAAAACGGCTTTGCTGGCAGACAAATAGAGTCAGAGTGCCCTCAGACTTTTCCTCTGGGACACTATCTGCCAGTCACAGATCTATCAAGTTGTGAGGGATACAGTGGTTGTGACTCAAAGCAGGAACAGCAGCCATGACGTCCATCCTTCAAGGCAGGGAAAAGGTTACCTTCAGTCTATAAGGGCCCAGAAAGCTTGTCCCTGATGTGCTCTTCTGGGGGGTGATGGTATCGAAGTACATCCATGGGGGTGAACTCGGGCCATCATATCAAAGAGAAGCAAAACTAAGAGTGGAGAGTGGAGAACTGTGGCTTAAAAGACCGTCAGTGCTGAACTCAATTAAACCCAGGATGCAAACATGGCTTTGAATTAGGCTGCAAAACTGCAAAGGTCAAACTTCTTGAAAACAAAGAGACCAAGTATAAAATCTGCATCTCCATATAGAAAAACATCACCCACCCACCCACTCCTGCTTCCTGGGATAGAGGACCCCGTAGGCTGGGCCAGGCCCCCACCCCACCCAGTCCCTGTACTTCCCTCTATCACCGCACTCATCCAGCTGACACATTTTACAAGAACTCCAGCCCTAAGAGCAGGGGCTATTGTATTCATGTCTTTCCCCCCAGGGTGGCCTATAGTTTGTAACTCCGTAGGTTCACTGAAAGAATGAATGAAGAAAAGTATGCCTGTTCGTGCATTATACCCCAGGCAACCTTCCCCGAGGGCATGATCTCTGATTCCAGGCAGGGCTTCGTGAGGGTCTCCTGGAATGTGCCTTTAATATGTACTCTGAGCTTGACCAAAGCTACCCTCAATGTCTCCCTAAAAAACCCTGGTGGAGTGCTCATTCCCTGGGCACACCGCATAGCAGCCGTATTACAGGGTGACTGCAGAGGCCCCCCAATAGGGGTTTTCACCGCCACACTGAGAGTCTGGTATTGCCGCTCCCGTGAGGCAGAGATGGAATCTGAGGCTCACAGAGGGTGTGTGGCATTTCCAAGAGCACACTGGAAGGAGTGGATGGGAGCTGGCTGCACCTCTCTAACTGCAAAGCTCCTGCTCTCCTCCATTTTCTCATCCTTGCCCTCGTCTGGAAACCTGTGTCAGAGACAATCACACTGTGACATGCAGGAGTTTTATCTCCTGAATGTCAGCAGCCAAACCCAACATCCGCCCCACTGGGCGCCTTGCTTAGGCTGCTCTGTATGCTGCGGAGGGAACTCGTGTTCTCTGTGCATCAGGCAGTTCAGTTTACCAGGAAGACTCGGTGTCCCCTTGATGAATGGGGTTCTGGTTGCATTTACATGAGAGGGGGTCTGGAGAGCGGGCTTCCTACGCGTGATAAGGGGTTGGGCGATGCATCACTCGCTCTGCCGGCATGCAGAAGTCAGGATTGATGAATGGGGCTCCAAGAGAAAGGGCTTGGAATGGCACCGAGTTTCAACACGCCAGGCCCAGCAGATGTGGTGGCTGATTAGGGGTTCAAGAACACCGACCCACTCAAGATCCAGTCCCTCATGCATTCCCTCGCTTGTTAACAACTGACTGAGCACCTGTCCAAGCCGGTGCTCGCTAGATACCGCAGATAGAGAGGAAAGCTATAGTCCCTACCTTTCACCCAATAATGAAAGCATTAATTATTGAACACTTACTGTGTATCAGATACTGTACGTGCTTCGTCTCCTTGACGCTTCACCACTTCCCTGTGGGGTAAGGTATAATCTTCACGTAAACAGTGGGAAAACTAAGACCAAGAAAGATGAACTAACCAAGCCACGACCTCATGGCTAATTAGAAAACAAAACAGAACAGAACAAAAACCTGTAGTTTGCCAGTAGTTCTTTGCGGACGTGCAGACAATAGTAGCTATGTACAAGTAGTCCCTTAGAATGTATCAGATGTTCTACATGCTTTGTCCATCTTTATTCTCATGACAACCCCATATCACCTTCCCAGTTTTTCAAATGAGGAAACCAGGGACCAGAGAGGTTAAGACATTTAACCAAGGACACACAGCTTACTAAAGGGATGAAAACTATGGTATGCTGCATCACCAAGTCTCCCAAGAGCCCCACTGGGCTGCCATGGGAGTGGCAAGGAGAGGTGTTTACAGGCCTCTGGTCTACAAAGTAGGTGTCTCTGAATAAACCGTCCCCAAATGTGACCCTCACACAATGGCACAAGTTATACTCTAAAAGCTGGCAGGAATCTAATTTTGATAATGTGCTGTACTCAAACAAGATGTCACCACAGGAGAGGCTGTGCTCTTTTTACAACTTCTTATGAGCCTCTACTTAGTTCAAAACAAAAGTTTTAAAAAAGTGGTAGGAATCAATTTAATTTAATACTAAACACCCAAATTGGGGTCAGCTCTTTCTTTGCCACTGTTAAGAGAAACCGAGATGGCTACTCAGATTCTAGGATTACAAGTTTTCAGATAGGAGTTCACATCCCCTAAAATGTGAGGACTTCATGCTCTCAAACCTCCTTGCTGTGGAAACACTCACCATCGACTCTTCCTGCTGAGAATTTAATTCTGCATCATGTCTGTACTTCTGGTGACCTCGTGTGTTAATCTCACACAACCCCCTTCTTCAGGTCTCAGAGTTAGACATCTTCCATGGACTCCTCCAGCTGAACCTTCCCTTTTCTGCTTAGCTCTGTGCCCCAAGGCCACATGGTCCCCATAAATTAGTCCCCTTGCCTGCCCTCTTGTGTTTGGTTTCAGCAGTGGGGACTGAAGGAAGGAGGGGAGAGGCGAAGCTGGGGTATTTTACTGCCCCCGGCCACCCCTCCCAAGGTTGCTACAACATGGCTGCCTCCCTCCACTAAAAGGAAGGCCATGGCTCCTGTCAGGAGACCTTCCCTGCCCAGCTTTGTCTTCAGGCTCCCTATCGAGTCCCCCTCTTCAGGTCTGGGGGTGGCCGCCATGCCCCCCACGTCTAGACTAGGGTACCACACCCTCTCTCTCGTCCTTCACAACATCCTACCCACACTTCTGTAAATAATGCCTTTATTAACCTTTCTTCCAACTACCTAATTTGAAGGTGCAATCTGTTTCCTTCCAGGATGCTGTCTGATACCATCTCTGAGAGCAGAAGCCATATTTCATGTATTGTTTCATTACCTCTGGTATCGACCACAGAGTGAGGCCAGGCCCACAGTGGGTGGGAGCTACCCTGCTGAATATCTTTTCACTTGCCCAAGAGTTGCACTTATGGCAAATGTATTTAAATTGTTTTGTTTTGGTTTTACAAATGGAATTCTATGTTAACTGGGAAAGCTCAATGTTTCCTAATCTATTTTGGGGACAAAGATCTCTCAGGAAATTTGATGAAAGCTATAGACCTTCACCCTAGAAAAATATACAAATGCATGTTTTCATAAATATTTGCATAAATTTTCGGGGTGGTTGGTTCATAAACCACAGGTTAAGAACCCCTGCAATGAATCCATTATTTATTAAAGCAGAGAATCCTATTGTAATGTGAGCACTTGCTTCCTAATTTCAAGACACAGTCAATTCTAAATGCTTTATTATTATGAGAATGACTATTTAAATGGGAATGTCACTTGGATTTACAAGTCCAGGCGGTATGGCGAGGATCTGGGATGAAACACAAAGATTCTGTTTATTTATTTTTGAGAGAGAGAGAGACAGAGCATGAGCAGGGAGGGGGAGAGAGAGGGAGACACAGAATCTAAAGCAGCCTCCAGCTCTGAGCTGTCAGCACAGAGCCTGACACAGGGCTCAAGCTCACAGACCAATCTCATAACCCAGATTCTAGTAGCTTATAAAGGACAGAAGAGAGGGGCGCCTGGGTGGCTCAATCCGGTTAAGGGTCCAACTTTGGCTCAGGTCATGATCCTGTGGTTTGTGAGTTCGAGCCCCATGTTGGGCTCAGGGCTGACAGCTCAGAGCTGGAGCCTGCTTCGGATTCTGTGTCTGCCTCTCTCTCTCTGCCCCTCCCCTGCTTGTACTCTCTCTCTCTCAAAAATAAATAAACATTAACATTTTTTAAAAATAAAATAAAATAAAGGACAGAAGAGAAAAACAACAGGAACTCGTATATGGCCCCTACTCTGTGCCCAGCACTGGCCTAACTGCTTTACAAACATTAACTCACTCAGTGCTCACAAACACGCCACAATGTCAGTCCTGTTCTTATTGTACCCTAGTCTCCTCAAGCTTTTGAGATTACTCTGGCTCTTTCTGGCCAAGAGGACCAGGGAAGTCACTTCCTTACTAGGAAATTGGACTCAGGAAGGGTCTGAGAGCTATGATTTCTGTCAGTCTGTTCATCCCTACTTCCATAGCACTTGGCTTTGAGGACCATGCCTCCACTTGGCTGTCTGCCTTATAGCCACCTATTTGTGCATATTGTGTATGCCAGCAGACCAGTGGTGTTCATCTTTCCCACTATGACACACTTGGCCCAGAATAGAGACTGTAGCATGCTAATAACAATAATTAAACCCAGAATGTATTGACAACTTCCTATGTACTGGACTAGCCCTGTCCTAAGTATTTCATAAGCATTATACTTATGTTAATCCTCCTGACAATTCTATCCTTAAGAGAGTTACTGTTCTCGGGGCATCTGGGTGGCTCTGTCGGTTGAGCATCCGAATTCGGCACAGGTCATAATCTCGCAGTTCACGATTTCAAGCCCTGCGTCGGGCTCTGTGCTGACAGCTCAGAGCCTGAAGCCTGCTTCGGATTCTTTGTCTCCCTCTCTCTCTCTCTCTGCCCCTTCTCCACTTATGCTCTCTCTCTCTCTCTCTCTCTCAAAAAATAAATAAAAACATTAAAAAATTAAAAAAAAATAGATTGTTACTATTCCCATTTTATGATGAGGATACAGAGGTTAAGCAATTTACCCTGGGTCAAATGGCTAAGAAGTGGATCTGGGAGCTAAACCCTAACAGGTTGCCCCCAGGTTACTACAGCCTTCCAGGGTTAAGATAATGCTGTAGGACACTCCCACATCCCCCAGCCCACTGGCCCTAGAATCACCCCTTTCTCCCCCACTCGAGAATGCATTCTGGTATGAAAGGGAGGAAGCGAGGAAGACTGACATTATAATGATAACCTTGAATTAGCCTCTAAATTATTTGAAGTCAATAATTTGCTAATTGCATTGTTTCAGCCTTCGATGGGAACACAGTCCTTGCACCTCCTGAGGGACACCAGCCCACTTGTGCATCTGCACACGGTATCAGGGGCCCACAATGTTGGGCAAGGTCTAGGGATGACTATCTCTGTGTCTCCAGCACAGCCTAGGCCCTTAGTGAACATTTAATTTTTTTTTAACGTTTATTTATTTTTGAGACAGAGAGAGACAGAGCATGAACAGGGGAGGGGCAGAGAGAAAGGGAGACACAGAATCTGAAACAGGCTCCAGGCTCTGAGCTGTCAGCACAGAGCCCAACGCGGGGCTCGAACTCATGGACCGTGAGATCATGACCTGAGCCGAAGTCGGACGCTTAACCGACCAAGCCACCCAGGCGCCCTGGAACATTTAAATGAATGTATGCAAGAATATACGAATGAAGTTTAAAAGAATGACCCGTAAGTTTCAAAGGCCCAGGTAACCAGAAAAGAAAAACTGGCAAAAGGTTTGGAAGGAGAAGCAAGTGATGGAGAGACCACCCTAGCCTGTGCCTCCCCTTATCCTTCTGTGATCTTCAAACCCATCTCCTGGCCCTGTGGAACTTAGAGAAAGTCAAAAGCAAACTCATTTCAATCCCATAGGTGGGGCTCAGCACTGGATAGTTCCTCCACTTTCTTATTCTAACGGAACCCTAGAAGTCACTCTGGACACTTAATACAGACCTTTCTAGTAGCAGAGGCAAATTTCTCACAGCCCAGGGTTTGGAGGTGAGCAGGTACCCTGCAGGTCCCCATTGCCACTTCAAACCCTGTCCCTGTCTTCGTCATTAAAACCCCCCCGATTTTCTGAAACACATCATCTGCTGTCATCTTCCAACTTCACGGTCCCTGCCATTCACCGATGCCCTACACTGCTTCCCTGTCTTCTTATGGGAAGATTCCAACATTCATGGAAATGCTTCTTCTATAACCATGGCTTCTCAGTCCCTTGACCTCCTCAACCTAATTTTTTTTCTCTTCTCACCTTGAGCACCTACTCCTAAGGCCATATATCGTCTGGTACAATCACTGAACCAATAATGAACTTTCTATTCCAATCACCCATTCCTGACCATCACTTCTCACCCTTCTGCTCCTCACTCCAATGTACATGCACTAACAATCTCTGACACCACTGGCCCTCAACCATTACCCTGTGTCCCCATATCCATCCTCATTCTGCTTAGAATCCATTGTCTAGACCACCTTCCCTTGTAAACCTGCTTACCAGCCATGTCTCTCTTTCCTTCCTTTTCTCCTGGCTTTACTCCACCCCCAATTTAACCCAAGGGCCCCCTTTTCTCTGGTCTGCACCCATGTACATGTGTCTGGAGATCACCAGGTAGATGGTGCTGACCAGGCTTGGTCTGTATATGGGACCCAGCTCTCCGGCAGATGTGCTCAGCACTGCAGGCTGCCATTCCTCCAGCAAATGCACTGTCTCACTCCGCATCTGAGCATTTCACACCCTCCTCTCTCTACTGAAAATCTCCAACACTCCCTCCCCCTCCTCACTCTAGCTGGTAACTTTGCCTGTTATTTCATAAAGCAAAGAGATGAAATCAGGAACGACCTCATATCCCCATCCTCAAATTCTCTGACTTAACTAGCATTTGTTCTTACGTACCCTACCTTCCCTTTAATCATAGTAGAACCTCTCTGCTCCTAAGGCCAACCCTGTCGCTGGGCCCTAGATACATCCTGCTTGCCCACCTACGGCCTCTGTTCCTGCAACTGCTCTCTGTCTCTGAAGGCGTCAACTCCATAGTCACACATAAACACGCCCTAACACTGACTCTGAAACATACCTCACCCTACAACTCCACTGCCCCATTTCCACGCTCCTGTTCACTGCACGCTTTCTCAAAAGAGTTGGCAACACCATGGTTCTCACTTCCTCCCCACAATCCTTCCTCAGCCCACTCCAGCTGGGCTCCATTCTAACTCCTCCACTGATGGTGCATCCTTCATGGTCATCAGTCACCTCCGTCCTGCTCAACCCAAGGGCCAGTTCTCAGAGCTCACCTCTGACAGGATCACACTGGCTTTCTTGAAACACTGTCTCTCTAAGCCTCTATGTCTCCACACTTCCTTGGGCTTCCTCCTACCCCATGGCCCCTGTCTCTATAGCTACCTGATTACCCTCTCCTAACTTCAGTGTTGGCCGAGGGTTCAGTCCCCCGGCCCTCTTCTCTACACACGCTCACTTCCTACACATTCTCATGCTGCAATGAGCTTTAAGTGCCTCCTATATGCTGATGATGGCACTATTTTATCTCTGGGCTTGACCATCTCTACCAACGCCATACCAATGGCCATCTCTACCAACATCTCTGCTTGGGTGTCTCATGAGGACCTCAACATGCTCAATACTAGACTCCCAATTGCTTCCCTGAAACTGCTTCCAGCCCAGTCTGCCTCATCCTGGTCATTGGCACCACTATGCACTCAGCCAATCAGACCAAACACTGGGGAGTCATCCTCACCTCCTCTTTCCATGCTATCTGCACATCTCATTCATCAGCAAGGCCTGTGGTTTGACCTTGAAATTCTTCCACAAATCCATCTACGTCTCACCACCTCCTATGGCTTTTACCCCAGTGCACGTCACTACCACCACTGGGCTACTGCAGTGGAGGGCACCTGCTTTCTCTGCCTTCACCACTGCCCGCCACAGCTTGGCCCTCCCGCAGCAATCTGCTACAACCACCGGTGCCTTTGCACAGTGATGTGAAATAAAAATCAGCTGTTACGAAGCCCTCCCTCCCTGATTTAGACCTGGCTTTCTTCTCCAGCTCATTGCCTGTCCATCCCCAAATGCTGAGCAGACATTTAGGCTTCTGTTTTATGATACACCGGATGAGTTTCCATCCAGGTCTTTGCAATGTGCCGTTCCCTCTGCCTGGGATGCTATTCCTCTATCTTTTAGAGGTCACATCTTAGCATTCAGCATTCACATTTCAGCCCAAGTGCCATCTCCTTAGAGAGGCTTTTCCTGACCATCGTAGTTAAAAGCAGCCACCCACTTCTGGTGGCTCCCCTCCTCATTTATTTATTTTCTCTACAGCACTATTTTGTTTGACTTATGATGCACTTACCATGCTCTAAGAATTGCTTTCAGTGTGTTACAAATATTAACATATGTCAACCTCATCCTTATCCCATGAGATTAGATTTATTATTATCATCCCCATTTTACGGGTAAAGAAACTGAAGCACAGAGAAACTAAGTCACTCGCCCAAGGTCCTACAGCTGGCACATGCCAAGGCAGGGACTAGCGCTCAGGTGAAGGCACTGGAGGAGATGCCTTCTAAAGGCCCACTTGGTGGTTGGTGAAGCTAAAGAGAACTTATTGGCATAGGAGTAAAAGGGTATCATGTGCTGGGGCCAGGAGCAGAAGGTGCCCTGAGACTCACTGTGTGACCTTAAGCAAGGCCACCTCTGTAGAGGTTCAGTTTCTTTGATGGTGAAGTGAGGGCTTGTAACATGATGACTTCATCAGCCCTCCAACCACACGTGATGGTGTGGCAGCCTTGACATGAATGGGTGGACGATCTGGGAGCTTAACTCTGGTGTTGCATTACTGGTAACTCTACCATTATGGCTACAAATACTACCGCTGAAGTGACAATGATGATACCTGGTACTATTTGTTGAAAGTCACCTACTGGGGCCCTGTACTTCACATGCTCATCTACTTCCACAACTGCCCTTGAAGATTACCCTCCTTTCATGGAAAAGGCAACTGAGACTCGGAGAGGTTAACAAAATCATCCAAGATCACACAGCCAAATACCGGTCAAGCTACACTTTAAACAAGGTAGACCAGACCCCTCCTTTCCCCATCCACCCTTGTCCAGCAGTTCCTACTGTTCCATTTACACCCTTCTTAGCACTTACCACCCTCCTACATGCTCACTTAGTATGCTTTTTAATTGTTTCTCCCTCCCCACTAGAATGTGAGATTCAGAAGGGCAGACACCTCTGTTTACTTTGCCCACTGGCCTACCCCACATGTCCTAGAACAGTGGCGGGTATGCACCAGGCACTCAGTGGAGACATATTGCCTGAGCAACTGATTTCCCAACGGGTCTCCTTCAGGGCCCTGTCCCCCACCTGGGAGGCTCACGGACTGACTGGCTCACCATCCGCCATGACAAAAGTCTGGGCAAACAGCCCGATGGCCACACCCAGTCAGTGGCCTGGTTTTGTACAGCCCATAAGCTAAAAATGGTTTCTGCATTTTTACTTTTTAAAAAAAAAAAAAATTAGTTTATTTATTTTGGGATGGGAGGGGCAGTGAGAAAGAGAGAGAGAGAGAGAGAGAGACAATCCCAAGCAGGCTCTGCGCTGTCAGCACAGAGCCCCACGCGGGGCTTGAACTCACACTCCATGAGATCATGACCTGACCCGAAATCAAGAGTCAGACTCAACTGATTGAGCCACCCAGGCACCCGTGGTTTTTGCATTTTTAAAGGGTTGTAAAAGAAGATAAGGAAGAAGAAGAGGAGGAAGAGGAGGAGGAGGAAGGGAAGGAGGAGGAACAATCAATAAGAGTATGTGACAGACTGTATGGCCTGCAAAGCCTAAAGTTATCTGACCCTTTACAGAAAAAGCTTACAGAAAAAGACCAAGGTGAGAGGCAGGCATGCCCGTGCCTCAGTGGCCCTCAGGGGAGCATGTTGTGCCCACTGCTCTGCCACGCCTTACGCAGACGCTGTTCCCACGTAACCCAGAGTGGCACACACTCGCCCTGAGCCATTACTTCCACGTCTCCAGCCCATTAGGGGAGCTAATGTGGTACATAGCAGAGTGCTCAAGAGGTTTCTTCATGGGAATTTCCAAAGAATCCATTTCTTAGGAGTGAAGACATTCTTTATGACCTAATAAAATAGTTATATTGTGAACCAGGAGTCCATGATTCAGCTAACGTGATTCCATTAGCAGTTACCGCCACTCCTTGCCGTTTAGTTTCTGTTGTATACCAAATGCTCTTCCCCTCTCAACCATCCGCTGCATTTTGCTGGCTTTGAAGTTAAGAGGGGCCATCCAGGATTGCCTCCTCCTAAATGCCAACCCTGCACAGCTAATAGATTCATACTGTTAAAGACGCACTGACAAGCTCATGCAGCCGGGAGAGACGTCCTCCGACTGCAAAGCACGTGCTGCAAGCTGGTGTGCACCCGAGGGAGTGGGAATGGTAGTCAAACCTCTGTGATTTTCCGAGGGCAGCAAGGCACAACCACAGGGCAGAGAACCTGGAGGGGATGCACCACCCTTGGCTTTGCTGTGCTCCTGGTTGGATCAGAAATGTAATTAACGACCCCCGCCCCCCCCACGACAGTTGCTGTCTCGCACTTGCTACAGCTATTACTGCTGTCAACTCCAACCAGCAGGCTTCCGTATTTTACCGCCAGTTCAGACTTGGTGAGAATTGGTTTTCTCAGGAGGGAAGGTAAGAGCAGGCCACAGCCTTCCCATGCTTGCCCACCCTTGGAGGCCCCACCCTGAACGCCCAGGCCCCAATCTTCCAGAGTGATCTGCAGAGCTGGGCCCTCCCCTACAGGGGAGACGGTCCAGGTGACAAACCTTGTGCTAACTGCTCGCTGAAGAGTGTCTGAGCTGAGCCACATGCCTTTTCTCTCGACCATAGCATGTCCCCGCATCGGCCTTCTATTTGCACTCAAGCAGAGCTGAGAAGGGTACTGAGGATTTGGAGGGGTGGTCCCAGCACCTCATAGATCTCGATCTGAGACTTGAGACCCAATCAGCCTCTTCCTCTTTTTTTTTTTAAACGTTTATTTTGAAGGGGGGGGGGCAGACCGAGGGGGGCTCAAAGGATCTGAAGAGGAGTCTGCGCTGACAGAGCTCTTGAACTCCTGAACCGCGAGATCATAACCTGAGCCGAAGTCAGACACTTAACTGACTGAGCCACCCAGGTGCCCCAGCCCAGCTTATTCTTAAACGGAGCCTGCTCTCGTGGCCTCTCTTTTCTTTGAATCCCTGCAAGGTTTCTGTCCAGAGGGGAGGACTTTGTATTTGTTGAGTCCATATGGTGTGTTGGGTGTTTGTGCTGGTCTGCACCTGGCCCTCTGCCCTTCTCCTCCTGCTCTGGGCCCTGGGAGGCCAGCCTGTGCAGCCTGTATCAGCAGGCTCCCTTGCCTCTGGCTTCTGGTTAGGTTCAGCCATCAGGCACGCTGGGCTATGACTGCCCTGTCTCTCCCTGCGGGGCACTCTGCACTGGCTGCACCCATCCACTGAAGGCCATACATAACCCCCCTTGAGAGCCCTCTGCCTCGTAAGCTCCCTGTCACCCCTAGTCACTTCTAGCCCAGGGGGAATGCCTTGCTGTTACTAGCCCTTGGGTACTGCACTATTTCCTGGGGCTTTCCTAGTGCTGCCCACACATTTCAAAATCATCCTTTTATTAAATTCTCCTCAAACTACATCAGTTGAGTGTGTCATCTGTTTGCCATGGGAGCCCAGACTGGTACAGTGCTCTATAGCGATTTTCACCTGGTGCATAATCTGTCACTTCAGGGACATTGACCAATGTAGGCATATTTGGCTGCTAGCGTGTGCAGTGGCCAGGGCACAGAGATTCCCAGTGACCTGCAGTGCACGGGACAGTCCTCCATACAGAGGTCCTCCAACCCAGGAGGTAAAGAGCTCTCCACTGGGCACACTTCAAAACCCAGGGAGAAAGTCCTGAATGCACCCATTTCATGGGTGAGGAAATGGAGGCCCAAGGAACGTCCACCCAGCACCCATGTGGCAGCTGAAGACTTGAAAGTCAGCGCTCCCTCTGAGACACAGGATGCCCTGCTGCCCACACATTCCAGCAATTAACTGTGTTCTAACTCACAGCTTCCACGAACTGAACATTTATCATGCTCTAGGTGGCTTACACCCATTATTTCACTTAATCGTGTCTTGTCTGGACATCTCACCAGCCACGTCCGGGTCACAGGGGGGACCCAGGCCTCTCCCCGCTTCCACTTCTCAGTGTTTAGTGCTAAGCTAAGCACACACAAAGGGTATCATTACCAATTTCTGATTGACCCTGGGTTGATTTGACTCTGGGATTCTGCCAAGTCAGGGACCATGGACTCCTATCCTGTCCTTTCTGTTCTTAAACCAGAAGAAAGCAGTTTGGAGAGGTAGGCAGTGGGCAGAGGAAGAAACATGAGCATGACACCCCCACCCCCACTTCCTGAGAAAGCATTTCAACCCTTCTGGGCCCCATGACTATGCAGAACTAGGTCCTGTCTCTACCTCTCCCTTGTGCCCCCTTTGGCTCCTACCTGCCTGCTCTGCTGGGTTTTGACCACTGAGGCTGCTTCTCTGCCTGCAGCCCCTCCACCCCTGTGCTCTCTCTGTCCTGGGAATGCAAGGACAAGACCCAAGGAATTGTTAACAAATGTGGTCATGGCAATGGTGGCCACCACTTGCATAGGCTCTGGTCTAGTCCGGACACGACACATATATTCCTCCTTTAGGAGAGAACACATTGCCCGTATTCCAAAGATGAAGAAACTGAGCCTTGAAGAGGTTAAGTAACTCACCCCATGTCTGTAATTCAAAACCCAGGAGTATCTGAAATGGAAGCATATGTACCCCAGTGCAAACTTCCCAGAAGAACTCATTCTGAGGCTCACCACCTGTCCTTTACCTGACCCTGACTCCCAAGAGAGGGCTCAGACTGTGCTATGTGGAATCACATTTATTTTTGCCTCTTCTAACCTCATGTTGATTATGAGAGAAAACTTAATGGTTTCCTTCCCAAGCCTCAGCATCACCCAGGTCCTCCAGAGTGTTTTGAAATACATCAGAGAGCCTCTGTTCTGGAACTGAGAAGTTTTACTCTCGTGCCCCTGGCCCACATAACCCCTCCTTTTTTTTTTTTTTTTTGTCTTTTAATATATTATTAGTCAGTTTGTGCTTCCATAATGAAACTTCCATAACGAAACTTCCATAACACAGAGGAGATGGCTTAAACAACAAAAATTTATTTTTTCACAATTCTGGAGGCTAAAAGTCCAGGATAAAGGTGTTGACAGATCTAGTTTCTTCTGAGGCTTGTCTCCTTAGCTTGCAGATGGCCACCTTTTTGTTGCATCCTCACTTAGTTGTCCTGCCTGTGTCCTAATCTCCTCTTGTGATAAGGACACAAGTTATATTGGATTAGGGTTTACCTATATGACCTCATTTTACCTTATTTACAATTTAAAGATCCTACTTCTAAATACAGTGAAATTCTGAGGTGCAGGGGGTTAGAACTTCAACATATGAATTTGAGGGGACATGATTCAGCCCATAATATGCCTAAGAAGGAGGCATTTAGAGCAGGGCATCCCAATAATGAGGTTCCCCAGAGGGAAAGGGACCAAATACAAGGTATATGGAACCCAGTTAGGAGACGTGAATTCCAGGCCTGACTCTGCTCTGAGCCCTCACCTCACTTCCCTGATTTTCCTATTTGTAAAACGGGCACCACTATACCTTTTTGGCCTGTTCCAGAGCTGCTCTGCTAACCCTATAAATCTACGGTTGTGAAGGTTCTTTGAGAAGCTAAAAGCATTGCACCCACACGGTGGGTTATAAAATTTCCATTGAAAGGAGAAGCAGTGATAAGTGTTTACAGAAAATGGAACCTTCCTGCCCCTCCCTATGCTGACCAGAGACCCACCTCTTCTATTAGCTCCCTTCCGGGGGAGCCAGCAGTTCTGGGGGCTGTCATGGGCAGATTCTGGGCCAAGGGATCTGTCCACTCAGCCTGGGGACATCCTTGCCATTACCCAGGTAGTATTACTGCCAGCTGTGGCTCACAGGTGGGGAAAGCAGGCCTCAGGAGGTTGGGATATGCAGCAAGCATGCACAACCCCAGCTTCTGATTCTAGAGCCTGTGCCCTTGGCCCTGCACTGGACCTAGACCTGGTGTCCTGGGGGCGCTGAGTCGTGTGAGGCACAAGCCCACCTCTGAAGGGATCACAGGCTGCAGAAGCCGCCAAATGCAATGCACAATGGAAGACAGAAGAAGCAGACTGAGCAGGGGTCATCTTCATCAAGCACTGGGCAGAGGAATGCTCACGAGGGACTGGGGACACCTGAGCAGGGCTCTGAGGGCTGAGAAGGAAGCAGGCTGAGAAATTTCAGGCTGTACATTTCAGGAACAAAACAGCATGGTGTGCTCAGAGCCATCCTAACAAACTGTTCCCTCTGCCTGTGAGGGGAGCTGAAGCGAATACAGAAGCGATGCCAGAAGATTGGCCAAAAGCAAACAGTACCCCGGTTTCAAAGGGGGCAAAATGGTAGATTCTGGATGCTGGAGTTGGACAACCTGATAAAAACACTCAGTGCACTTTGCTATTGGGTACTAAATAGGTGGTGAGGGAGTACCTAGAACAGGGTTCAGCTACAGTCAGGAGATACCTGGGCACAAACATGAGAATTCAAACTCTCTCCTGCCTGGGCAGGACGCTGGAGGAGGTCAGGGTTTCCCAAGGCTGTGGCTGGCACTCCAGTGACAGATTTAGGTGGGCAGGGGACCTGGTGTGGAATAACACCCATTCAGAGAGGGCTGGAACCAGAGTAAGGCAGGTGAGGAGCCCAGGGAGCTAATTAGGGAGGTGTGCCCTTATAGCACCGATGCCAGGGAATCATGGGCCGGAGGGTGAGTGCCTCCTTAATTTAGCACCTTGACCTCACTCTACTCTTGGCCCTGCTCACAGGGAGAAAGCCAGCCTCTTTCAATTCATGATCAAATCCCCCCAATTTCTGCAGGGATAAGCCTAGTATATTTCCCAACCCGGCCACACTCTCTATGGTTGTGAGCAGGTCTCAAGCTCACAGCCCCCTACAGGCAACAATGTCTGGCTAGAATTTAATAATTGCTCTCATTGCACCATATTTTTTTTCACAGGTTTATAGCAAGCGATATTAGTTTTCCACTCAAGGTCGACATACGCAGTTTCCTCTTAAAATATATTTAACTGGAGAAAAATATTAAGTCAAAAATAGAGCAGAGGATATGCCGATGAGGAAACATACAGGCAGGAGTGTGAAAGCCGCTGGGAAATGCTAGGTTTCCCCAGCACAGCTGTTTCTTCAATGGAACAGGTTAGTCCGGGAGGGGCAAGGAAGCACATGTCCCTGGCAGTAAGCCCAATGCACCAGACACTGGCCACCACACCAGAAGCCACTCTTGCCCCAGGACAGCAGAATGCAGGACTTCTGTTTCAGGCAAAGACACTGGGTTTACATTTCCCATGGAAACAATCTCAGAAGCTCGCTGCTCCCAGAGTTTCTCATCTTTGCAGTCACTTTGGCAAGCTCCTCTGCACAGAGGATTTCTGATCAAACCTAGGAAGCCACTTTTTATTTCCTGAAGCATGAGAACCTCTGACAAGTGGCTGTTCAGTGAGAACAATAGAATGGGGACAGTTTCTTGGTAAAGACATCCTTACTGTTTCAACCCGTTTCTTGGGACATGACACCTTGGTGACCAATGAGGATATGGCCCTGGTGCTTTCACTTGAAAAGGATCTCAAACACAAAAGCTTCTGGCCCAGGCTGCCCTGCCCAGTGAGGTGCAGAGATCAGAAGGGGACAAGCTGGTTTGGGAAGAAAATCTAATCAGAAGTAGAGATTTTTTTTTTTTCTGTCTGCCCTTTGCAAATGACCTTTTGTTCACATTTCCCTGCTCAGCCCTGTGCCAGTAGGAATGAAGAATGAGGTCTTTTTCTAGCCCTGGTAAGCAGAAGAATGGGTGAGGGTCCAGGAAATATGTGACTCCCCCTGAAAGTAGGAATGAGGCTGCCTAGCATTTTGTGATTTTATCCCTTTGAACACTGTAAATGCAGACAGAAAAAAGCTATGCATGTTTTAAGGAAATGTCATGCACTCGACTACAGTGTCCTGAAATTGGGAAGGCCAAGACAGAATTGCAGAATGAGCATAAATAGGTTTAGAGGCTGAGGAGTGAGGTATGGTTTCCAGACCCACCTCTCACTTGCACACAGCATATGATAATGGAGTAAGTCTTGCAACTTTTGGAGCCTCAGTTTCCTCAATGGTAAAATGGGCTGATGTTTCCTCCCTTCAGAGAACAACCGATATATAATCATCAGAAAGCATACTGGAAATGGTAAATTGTTGGCCAAACCAAAGGCCTTGTTACAAAGAAGGAAAACAGATAATATCTGGGCCCAGGAGTGGGTCTGGAAAAGGTAACATGGAAGTCACATCAGGCAGGAGAGGGGAGACCACAGCTACTATGACCGAGAGGGTTCCAGGGATGGCTCCTGGAAAAGCAGACATTGGAGGATGTTAGCCAGGTTAACAAAGGGTTAAGGCCGTTGTCTAGCGGGGATGGTGAAAACAATACCAATTCATTTGTTATTCATTATTTTGGTTCATCCAATACATATCTGAGTGACGCACCTCCTGTGTGCCCGGCACCAGGGATAGAAATGATGGAAGTATTACATTCTGCCTCCAAGATCCTTAGAATCCAGTGGCCCACATACCTGGAGTAGGTATAGTGGCCCTTTGAAGGAAAGCACTCACTTGAAATGTACGAGCTCTTCTGGGGAAATCAGATGGATTTTATCGTGAGAGTTATTATCCTTGTGTCTAAGACCATCCCTGCATTCTCCCAAAACAAACGTACTGAGAAGCATGAGCTGGGGGGGTGCAGCGTTAGGGACTAGCCTCACGCAAAGCTGTTCCCCCCAAGAACTTACAGGCTAGGGATGGGCATGAACGGGAGACAGACAAAAGACAGGAGGCTGTGTGTGAGGGTCGTGACCACCAGCGGCAGTGGGAGCACCACAGCGTAGACCTAACCCAGCCCGCAGCTGAGGACAGATGTAATGGGGAGCTTCCTGAGCAAAGAAACAACAGATGTGAAGCTGTAAAGGTGAGCAGTTCAGGAAAGCTGGAGCAGGTGCAGGAGGAGAAGGGAGCACCGCACTGGGACGGGAATCTTAAGGCACCCGAAAGTGACAGGAGCTCTGCCAGGGAGGGGTGTTTGGAGGCCTGGTAGATAGAAGCAAGGAATCTGGGCCTTACCCTAAAGGCCAGCAAGGAGACTTAGATGGACCATAACCATCCATGTCTGCTCAGAGGCAGCTGTAGGCTACTGCAGACTGCCATAGACCCCCAGTGCAACCCAGGTTCACTGGCATGACCCACCTCAGTTATGCCATGCAGCCGGCACCTTCCCCACAGCTGCAAGTGACTCCCCACATCTCATGCCGCTGTCTCCTATGTGGTGCACACATGAGCATCTGTTTCGTTCATTTTATTGTTTAAAATGAATCTTCTTGCTCAATTGAAGAGTCCTCCACTACCATCAGTTTCACAATTTTGCACAACCTCCCTATCCGAACTGCTCCCCATCTTATCGTGTTTACCTATAAAATAGGAATGATCATGACCAACTTAACTTGGAGGGTGATTCTGATGGTAAATGAGATGCTTCCCAGGAAACTTTGAAAAATGTAACCTGAGGCTAATGGAATCATGTGGCTGAGACTCTAAACCCCACATACAGCTCTGTCTCCCACCTATGAAGGTATAGAAACAGGGCAGAAAAAGGGGCAGAGAGGAATACAGCTGGGCCGAGAGGAGCACAGGAGAAGGAGAGGCATCTCTCAGGCACTGGGGGTCATGCAGATATGGGAACTCAGGTGCATGCAGTGTGGGAACCCCTGGCTATACAGATTTGGGGGCAGCTCCATCCTGCAGCTGTAGCGATCACCCAAGAGCCAGAAGTGCTGAGAAAGAAAGTTGGGGTCTGCGCCTGGTCTGCGGGTACTCTGTGGCTGTAGCCCCAGGGTTCAGAGGGTTACCACAGACCTTTGAGGAAAGCGGCTAGATGGTCTGAATTTGATGTCAGTTGGGCACAGTGACTAGTAAACAGGCCCTCCAGAAGGCCAGCAAAAACCTCAATCGTAGTGTTTGCCCATTTCCATGGTGTAAAAACCCCAACCATGGCCAATTTTAAGCCATCAACGGCTTAAAAGTTGGCTCCAAAAATTCCAGAATTTTTAACAATCAGTTCCCGCAAGCTGGCATAGCTGGCTCCAGCGGAACACTCAGGCAACCGTCAGAAGGATGCATTTGGCATCTCCAGGCCTCTCCAGAAAATTACCACAAGCAGATTATGAGCCATTTTCAGTAATAAGCATTCATACTTCAGTTTGGTTAAATGGAAATGAGCCGTAGAGGGATTTTTATGATGTGCTCTTCTCTTGTTCTGTCTCCAAAGGCATGTTTACAAAGCAGAGAGATTTTCAAATGTGCCTTTCCATGGTGTCCATAAGCAAGATGTGCCTAGAGCTCTAAAGAGCAGAATGTGCACTCTTTCTCTCCAGTGCCCGCCGAGTCAGACATGTGGTCCTAGCACAACTTCATCTGCCTTTGGTTAAAACCCAACACCTCCCCTGGCTTGAATGCATCCACGAGAAGCCAGAGGTGAGAGTGACTGCAGACTTATATTCATCCGTAGTGGAATAACTCTTTCGCATGTACCGAGTTTATGAAGGAACTGATGACCTTGTGTGTGATATACAGTGTGTGGCTGCCTGCCTCCCCACCACTCACTCTCTGAGTTTTCCCCACGATGTGCTCCTGTGAATTATAAGCTCCCTCCTTGTTGAAGGTTTTAAAAATGTATATGTTTTGCCAGGAAATTTAGGGGAAAAGTAATTATTTGGAGTGCAGTGAAAAACACATTTCTAACATTTGTTCCTCGTCCTTCTACCTCACTTCTGGGATCGAAAGCAAGCTAAACTTCAAAAATAAGGGTGTTCCTGGAACCGCTTAGAAGGCAACTTGCTAAAGGATGCTTTCTCTTCTCTTTGCCGCTCCTCACAGAAGGGAGAATTCCATCAAGATGACTCTTTCTCTTCCTCTTAAGCAGGAAATGAAAGAAGATTCTATTTGAAGGAATACTTTGGATTCAACAAAATAAAGAAGACCCTTCATGTCTCTTTTGGGGATTTGGAGCTGAGCTATGCCAGTGACACCTGGCATCTTCACCTCCACACCCTGCATACACTTTTGTGTGGAGAGAGGAGTGGAGTGGAGATTCAGAGCACAGGCCTTGGGGTCAGAGTTTGGGTTGAAGCCCAGTTTTGCAGCCCAGGAGGTGTGTGGCCTTGGCCAAGTCCCTTGTACTCCCTCCCCCTCATTTTTCTCATCTGCAGAGCCAGTTTACTTTCCAGGGATGTTTCAAGGGCCAAAGGGGATGTGCATGCAAAACCCTTAGTACAGTGGCTGCTGGTGCAGTAGGCACTCCATAATGGGTGACGATGATGTTCTCTGTGGTGAAATAGGCTCAAGAATTCCTTATATTTACATAAGTGTGTTAAAAAAGCTTAGGGGCGCCTGGGTGGCACAGTCGGTTAAGCGTCCGACTTCAGCCAGGTCACGATCTCGCGGTCCGTGAGTTCGAGCCCCGCGTCAGGCTCTGGGCTGATGGCTCGGAGCCTGGAGCCTGTTTCTGATTCTGTGTCTCCCTCTCTCTCTGCCCCTCCCCCGTTTATGCTCTCTCTCTGTCCCAAAATAAATAAAAAAAAACCAAAAAACAAAAAACAAAAAAACGTTGAAAAAAAAAAAGCTTAAGGCAGAAAGCCGCCACCACAGGGCAAAAGCTCCCAAGGTTAGTTAACGAGATATTATGATGGGATCATGAGTAACTTGTTATACCACCTGCAGGAAACTACTTCCCATCTGGCGCCAATACACTTTGATCACAACTTCAAACTTCACTTGTCCCCCAGACCCTTTGATTCTTACACACACAAGTTAACGATTACGATCATATTGTTTTCTCTATGATCACCATGTGTGTAAGATCTTAAGTGCTCAATAAACAAGGAGACAAAACCCCTGTTTGGGGCTCTTGCCTCCTCCCAGACATTAGCCTCTCTTGTATTCAATCCTGTGTCCGCTCTCTTACTGGACAAGAGAGAACTGCAGACTCATAGTCTGCTACAGTTCTCTAGCTGATCCAATGTATGCACCCTGTCTTTCAATTATGCTTTGACTGCTTGATGGATTGAGCCATTTTTCTCCCCTTGGAGGTCCCAGGAACACACAGAGTATAGGTGCTAAGTAAGGGGTTATAAACTGATGTGCTGATGAATCGGCAGGTGGGAACAAGAAGAAAGACAGCTGGGCCCCAGATAAAAAGGACGCCCTCTTGGGGGGAAGTGGGAGTCTCCTGTGTGAGATGGAGACATCCTGGATCAGACCTAAGCAGGGACTCTGCTCCTCAAACACGTGGCTTCAGAGGTGGTCTCAAAGTAAGAAATCTCCTCAGGTGGCCTGCCCTGGTGACTCACATTTCCATTGGACAGATCACCTCTCTGACTTGGCTAACAAAGATGGGGTCTTTCCAAACCCACAACTATGAGCTCTTGACCATGGACTGAGGGATCTGGCCAGAGAAGAGAAACAATGAAACTCAGATAGAGAGGGCAAGGCAAGAATAATAGACACACAACAGGGCAGGGGCCATGTCTGTGGGGACAGGGGTACATATAAAGCATAAAGAGAGATGTCATCCCTGAGCATAGGACTACTTCAGACTATCCAACAGAGTCACTGTTATTCCTTGGAATAGTGACTGAAGAATGCAAGCACATGAGGTGGGAAGCATGGAGGGATACACGTTGAACCTTGAATATGTAGCTCTCTTCCCTGAGAATAATAGGAGAAAGGGTTGAGGAACCCAGGATCCTTCTGGAGCACGATCAGAAACTAGACAATGGCCCTGTCCAACTAGCCTGCTTTTTTTCTGGGATCCAACTGCAAGTCTCATCCCCATCTAGGGGCTGCAAGGGGAGCAGGAGGAGAAGCCATTGAGAGGCTTACTGTGGGTGGCTGGGAGGCAGGGCTCCCAGGTAGACAGCTTGGAGTCATCTCAGAGGCAGAGGACCAGTGGGGACAACTCAGGACTAAGAACCAGAAAGCCAAGCCCTTACTCTTTGAGTGACTGAGGTCAGTGAACCTTGAGCAACCTCGGCTTTTCTATATCTACAATAATGATAATAGCAATCCCAACATTTGAGGCAACATATCTACCCTCCAAGGGAATTATTTTAGAACATCTATAATTAGCTTATCTTTCTCTAATAATAAAGAACAAATAAAATTTTTCTCTAATAATAAAGAACAAATAAAATTAGAAGGAACAGAAAAAAGTCCTGACCTTAGAATTAAAGTTCTATCTTCTCCACAGAAATGTAGAAATTAATTTCTTAACTCAATAACATGATGCCCATGGTACTTCATGTTTGCATTTCTCTCTTTGCTTACTGCCAAAATATTACCATGCAAATACACTCTGATGTTTGACTTGCAGTGTGGTCCATTCCTCGATCTTTTGAATTTCCTGCATTAACAGTTTGGGAGTGGGCAGCTCTTTAAGGATGATGTTGGTCATCTTAACGACCATTTGGAATTCAAATAAGCACAGAGCCATCTAAGTAGCAAGCTCCTCAAAATAAAAGGATTAAGAGATTCAAGATAAAACCTGAATATTAAGGTGGAATTATTCCAGTATTTGCAGACTTTAAGATGAGTGGCGATAGTGGCTTGAAATTGCCAACCCTTTAAAATAAATATTTTAGCAAAATCTGATATAAAATTGGCATACACAGTGAGGACCATGACTCTGGGAAGGATGCCGAGGGTTAGCATGACAAGAGAGTTAGAGGGAGGTCCGTGATCAAATGGCTGAACTGGGAGGAAATGTGGAGAAGCTTTAACAAGTTCCTTTTGATTATTGCTGAAGAAGATGAGCCCCAGAGAAGAGCATAATTTCCCAAGGTCACTTGGCTGTTGACTGCCAAACCAGAAGTAGAACATGGCCCACTGACTAGGTCACATGAAATTGAAGCTCTCGCCATCACTTTTGCTCTAGGAAGACCCTTTGGTCCTGTCTCTGTGCCACTATGAAATTCTTCTGCTAGAAACCTCTCCACCAACCCTGGGGACTCTCTAGTGCCCACAGAATTCTCCAAGTGCTTCTGAAGAACTGCGCAGAACCCAGGACTTTAACAGAGCACTGACACCATGAGTTTAGGACTTCCCTAAACTCAATAGCCCCGAAAAGACCAACGAGTAATCTTTTCACAAAAGATTCATGCCCCCACCACATCCATCGCTGGCCTCCAGAGCCAACAGGAAGACACTCCCCACGCACTTCTATCTAAGCCTGATCCAATTATCCAACCCTCAGTCAGGCAGCACTAGCACTGCTTCCAGCTAGAGGCAATCAAGGCTCCTGAGGGCACAGGCTGAGCTAAGGCTTCTCCCAAGCACAAGCCTCAGACTTCCCTGGGAGCAATCAGAGACACACACTGCCAGGGGGAGGGATCCTCCACAGCAACACATGGATTTACAGGAAATCAGGGAGAGCCATCCTGAGCCAGAAGCCTCAGACTGGGGAAAGAGCAATGGTGCAAGTGGCCTTCTCCTGTTATATTTGAACAAGGAAGAGAAAGGAGGCATTTCTATACATGGCATGCTGAAACCCATGAGAGACCCACATGCCCAGAACAAACTTCCTTAGTTACAAGCTACAGAACCCAGTGTCTTCTGTTCAAATCTGAGCTTTATGACTTCACAGCTGCTTGGCTGAAGCAAGTTAGCTAACCTTTCTGAGGAACGCTTACCTCACCTTTAAAATGAGTTAATGACACTCAGCTCATCTCCAGGATGAGAGGATAGAAATGGAGTGCTCCCAGTGCCTGGCACCTAGCAGCATTGCAACAAATGCTGATCTCTTCCTTTCCCTTTGGGGAAGAGCTTCCCTCTCTGGGCTCACCTTCTAAAGGGAGTATGTCCAAAGAGGGAACATAGTGAATGTATTTAGATGCATGTTTCTTGAAAGAAGAGATGGGACTCCTAGCTATGGGAACTGCATGGGGTTGACAGGAGAGAGAAGTGCCTGGAAAAGAGTCGGGAGAGAGACAGGGAGGGGTGGATTCAGCCCCACTCGCACTGTGGCAGGTTTCCCAGCTTCCACTGGCTCCAGGAATCTCCGAAGAGCTCTCCTTATGGCTTGGGCAACTATAACAGAGATTTCTATTTCTAAGCAGTTGCACATCAGACAATACTAAGCACTATAGTTTAATACTTTAAAGAGCAACCAAATTTTATCCTGAACCCACTCCAATTTTCCCATGCAAGTTATGACGGTTTGAAAGGGCTAGTGTCAGCTTCCAGACTTGTTGATATGGTGGTTCTACCTGCATTTGCATAATTACTAGGAGAGTCAACATTAAAATTTCAGAAGAGGATCCTGTCTGAAAAATTAATTTCTGTACTTTTTGCTTACTAGAGAGGGACACTGACTGCCTAGAACACCCAGACCACTCTTTTGTGAGAGGGGTCCCTCATTAACTCTTCACTGCTCTGGCACACGGTGGCACAGTAAGAACTATGCACTTGGCTCAGTTAGAGGTCCTGTATTGCCACTGTCTGGCTGTGTTGCCTCAAGGAATTCCCTTAACTTTTTTAGTCTTCATTTTCTCAGTTACCAAATTGGGAGATGAACACCCATGTCTCTGTAGGCTTAAGAAAATTAGAAGACTGAGGAGAACAAAATCATGTCATGAATCCAAAGAAAATAGTGAATCCACTCCTCTTGGGGTAACAAGGGGAGCAGCATGAGATTGTACCCAGGCTCCTGAACCTTTCCTTGGGTTCATTTCCAAGGCTGAGGGGTAAGGAACCAAACCTTGCAACTGCCCATGGACTTTAGCAATGCCACCTGAAGGGGGAGCCACTGGCTAGCGAGATACGCAGGGAAGTTTCCTTGTGCTGGCAGGATGAGATACAGGTTTTCTCAGAATTATACTGTCACCCTGGTGAGATGCATATGTAGATGTCTGATCCAACAGTCCCATCTCACACTCCCACTGGGTGTGAAGGGTGGGAAGGCAGGAAACCTCTCCCCTGAAAACCTGCCCCCTGTAAGACTCCATCCTGAAGCTGATTTTGTATGCAAATAAGGAACAGGGACATTGAGAGCTGCTCCCATAGGAATAAGGACAATTTGGGAAGAGCTGGGGAAGAGGTGAATGGAGCAAAAGAAACACCTCCTTGTGTTAGGAGAAAGCAGTGAGAAAGAACCTGAGAAGTAGGAGAAAAATGTAAAGAACCACAAAGACAGGCTACCCTTGGGGAGCCAGGGCAGGATAGGACATGGGGGCTCCCCAAAAGCTGCTATCACCAAGGACCATATCAATGCGGAAATTCCCTGTGGGTACTGCAGAAATGCTGATGTAGGGAGACCTCTAGTCTGTTCTTGTCTGCCCTTTTTCCAGCAGGCTCAGCACTCAGCGAAAGAATTCACAAGGATTCCTAGCCCTCTTAAAGACAATCTTTATCATCAATGCCTGGACTGTGAGGTTGTGTAAAAAAAGAAAAGTTGTCACATCATTAATTGAATGATCATTTAGAAGGTGAGTTCCCACTCAGATGTCCCCCCTGCTGCTTAACAATAGTGTTGGGGGAAAATACTCAACACTCGACTTAGCATGAGTAGCACATAGGTGCAATTATAACACCATTTTTGTTAAATAGAAGATAAAATTAACATGCTTTCATAATTCCTAATTCCATTTTTCATAACAGTGCTTTAAAAATCTACCATGAGATTTTCCTATCTTGCTTTTTATGAAGCTTCATTTCAGAAGGAGCCTTTCTTCCATATAAATTATGTGTAAAGAACAAGGGCCTTGCACACTGTCCTCTGTGGTGTGGTGGTTTGGGGAGACTTAGCTGACCCTCCCACCTCTTTGTGGGCCATCCTGTGAGGGCCCTTATCTTCCAGAAGGAACCAATGTCTAGAATTCCAGGCAGAAACTGGTGCTGTGGGTAGTGCCACTGTGGGGGGACAGAGAGGGACATGAGACACTGGGAGAACTGAGGGTGGGATGGCCAGCTCTGGCCCATGTGTCAGGGAGGCTGTCCTCTGTGATGACAGCAAGTGGTCTTCTGATCTACAGGGTCCAGGCTGAGGACTTGGACACAATTCTGGGCTTACTTTGCTAGTGGGAAGAAAGCTCTTTTTTATATTTGGTGCCTTTTTTAAAAGTTTATTTATTTATTTTGAGAGAGAGGGAGGGGCAGAGAGAGGAGACAGAGAGAATCCCAAGCAGGCTCTACACTGTCAGTGCCTGATGCAGTGCCTGATGTAGGGCTTGAACTTCCAAACCATGAGATCACGATCCAAGCTCAAATCAAGAGTTGGATGCTTAACCAACTAAGCCACCCAGGTGCCCCCCTTTTTGATCAAATCTGCCCCTTCCTTGGAGAATTCTGGCAAGCTCTGGGGAAAGTTCCTGGGTCTGGCTCTCAGGAAGAAGCACATGTTAAAGACAGTGCTAGGCATCTGGGGAATCCTCCGTCCAGAGTAGAAATGGGCCTGGTCACTTATCACTCAGAGAATCTGTCTATCTGGAAGGTGTGTTTCTCAGAGTTGGACTGTATATAAAAGAGATAGAACAAATATGGACTTTAAAAACCAAATCTGATACTATGAGGCAACCTCAAATGCCTGCTATATACGTGGCTATTTGAAAAGGAAAAGATGCCCACAAGTTGCTGTGTTGTACAGGTGCTCTACAGGTAAGACCAGGCCCACCACTGGGGTCCTCAAAGACTGAGCAGGGGGTGATTTTGCACTGAAGGAGACTAGACCCAATAATTGTCAATTCTTACATTACTGAACATGACCTCTGCTCAAAGGAAGCCCTATGTGCTGCAAGGCAGCAAACTGACCCACAGCAGCCCTCTCCAAGAGTGGTACACACGCCAGGGAACAAAGGGAAAGCAAGTGCTTGTCCCAGGACACAAAATGTGCACTACCAGGGGTCTGTCTATAAGGCTTGCTACATCTCACAGTCTTCAGCAGGCTCAAGTCTAGGGTGCCTGAGGGTCTGAGGAAACAGCATCCCTCACTGCCTCATGTTCCTGGGTGATATACCTGCGTTGCAGAAGGAGCCTGACACAGATTAGGCGCTCAGTAAAGGTTTGTCCAAGAAGACTAAGAAATCAGCCTGATGTAGATGCCAGGAGTTGGTCATCAAACCTTCCACTATGCTGAAGGTGAAAGAAGATACAAAAACCAAGTAGCTTAGGAGAAATGCATGTGTTACCTTTCCGTGGGGAACCACATGCCTAGGAGAGGAGGAACAGAGGTTACTGTGCAATTACTAGTTATGACTAAAACTACCAAAATGTGTGCTATGTGCTGGCCCTTTAAATGTTTGGGTTGAGCATTTGGAGCTTAGAATATGATGCCTTCATTCTGGGAACTATGTGTTTTGTTGGGGAATGAGCCATGATGAAAGCCTGCCGTTCTGCCAAGGTCTGTCATGGCATAGTTATTAACAGGCACACGAAGGCATTTTGTCAATAACTTCAGTAAAAAAGATTAAAGTCAAAGAGAATAGAGTATTTAAATAAACTCTAAATAGATTGAAGACCTAAACATGAAACATGAAACTGTAAAACTCCTAGAAGAAAACATAGGCAGTAATGTCTTCGGCATCAGCCTTAGCAACATTCTTCTAGATATGTCTCCTCAGGCAAGAGAAACAAAAGCAAAAACAAACTATTGGGACTATACCAAAATAAAAAGTTTTTGCAAAAAAAAAAAAAAAAAAGGGAAACAATCAACAAAATTAAAAGGCAACCTACTGAATGGGAGAAGATAGTTGCAAATGATGTATCCGACAGGGGTTAATACCCAAAATATATAAAGAATTTATATAACTCAACACCAAAACAACCCAAATAATCTGACTAAAAATGGGCAGAAGACCTGAATAGACATTTTTCTAAACAAGACATACAGATGGCCAACAGACACATGAAAAGATACTCAACATCACTCATCATCAGGGAAATGTAAATCAAAACCACAGTGAGGTATTACCTTACACCTGTCAGAATGGCTAGCACCAAAAACACAAGAAATAACAAGTGTTGGTGAGGGTGTGGAGGAAAAAAAACCCTCATGCACTGTTGGTGGAAATATAAATTGGTACAGTATTACGGAAATATTGAAGTTTCTCAAAATATTAAAAATAAAATTACCATATGATCCAATAATTCCTTTACTGGATATTTACCTAGAGAAAACAGAAACACTAATTCACAAAGATATCTGTACCCCTATGTTTATTGCAGCATTATTTACAACAGCCAAAATATGGAAGCAACCTAAGTGTTCAGTGATAGTGAATGGATAAAGAAGATGTGAGACACATACACAGACATACACACACATGCACACATGCACGCACACTAGAATACTACTCAGTCATGAAAAAGAATGAGATCTTGCCATTTGCAACAACGTGAATGGACCTAGAGGGTATTATGCTAAGTGAAGTGAGTCAAACAGAGAAAGACAAACACCATATAATTTCATTTATATGTGGGATCCAAAAAACAAAATAAGGAAAAAAAATAAATAAACAAAAAGCATAAACAGACCCATAAATAAGAGAACAAACTGATGGTTGCCAGAAGGGAGGGAGGTGAGGGGATGGGCAAAACGGGTGAAGGAGAATAGGAGGTACTGGCTTCCGGTTAAAGAATGAGTAAGTCATGGGATTAAAGGTACAGGAAATATAGTTAAGGGTATTGTAATAATGTCATATGATGGCAGATGGTAGCTTCGCTTGTGGTAAATATGGCATAATGCATACAGTTGTTGAATCACTAAGTTGTGCACCTGAAACTAATGTAACATTAAGTGTCAATTGCACCTCAAAAAACCCCCGGATTCTTGAAAGAGAATACATCTTAAGAGGAGAAATTTAAAGAAATAAGCCTCTGGATAAACTTAGTACTTATCTCACTAATTCTTAACTATTAGTCACTGCTTAATCTAAACCTGGAAATACCTCAAGACTCTAATAGAACACATCTTTCTAAGCCACCCCAAGTCATCGTCCTGGAAAAAGATTCCTTCGCCTTTTGTTTTCTGTCGCAGCAAGTTTCTCTTTTATCCTACCTGGATTTGGGATTTTTGTCAATATGAACAGCTACTCTTTCTGGGGTAAATCAATGGGCATTTGGGGTGAGCTAGAAGTATAATATTTTGCACAGCTGTCAAATGTTAAGTCAGCTAGAAGAACTCTATCACAGCTCCTCTCAGCTAGGTGTTACTGACTTGGCAACAAAGAAAAAGAATCCTAGGTATTCTCTGATATTTGGGCTGGGAACAGAAAGAAATTTCTTCTGCTGGCAGCTCTCACTTGGAGAAAAACAATGATCTTCAAGTATGGGGGGTACAGTTCTCCTTCTCCGGTGCCCCTAGCCCACTGCTCTGTGAAGAAGAGGGCAGGTGGGAGGGACTGTCTTTGAAAGAATCCAGATCATCCTTTGAAGTGTCCCGTTTGACCCTTATCACTGTAGGAGTCAGCAGGGGGGAAAGGTATCCTTACTGACTGCATGATAGTGAATTGTATGAGTTGGCAATATTCTGATTAAAGCTGTACAATTCCTTCCATTCAGCTAAATTTACCAGCCTTTAATGTGAACAGGTACATCCTTGTTCCCTGATAAGAACAAGGAGAAGATACAGTTCTAAGCAACTTTCAGAGCTCCCTCTACCTTCTCCATCAATCACACCCCAGTTCTCTGGAAATCAGAATCCCACAGTGACAGTGTGAATCCTTTCCTCATGTGTTTATCTTCTCTCTCCAACTAGTCCAAAACCTCCTGGAGAGCTCAACTGGGGCTGAGTACACAGTAGGCGCCTGCCATGTTGGGTATGATACTCTAGAACTCCAGCTAGGCCATGGAAAACAATGGAAAAGAATGTATCTCTGCTGGAAAATCACTTTGTATTTTATTTTTGAGAATCTGGACATGGTTAAGCATACTACCTGGCTTACACTTAATTTGTTACATTGTGACTAGAGTTCTGAGATCATAGGGCCTTGAAAAAGATGAATGCATAACTCACTTATCCATGCTGCTGATGAAAAGACAAATCCACAATCTCTAAACGATGCCACACACAGCCTGTGACGTGGAATTGTAGGCACTATGGCTGGCACAGAGGTTGAGAAAAAATTGTAGGCGGAGGCTTCTTATCCCCTCTGAAAGCTCACTGTGGAGGGTGCAACTGCCTCTTCTTCACTCACAGTAGGCCAGCTGTGCACCCATCATTCAGTTCTGCAGTGAAGGGTGTGGAAGACAGCGTGAAGGCACTGCAGAAGTTAGCAATCCCTGGTTTGGCTAAAGGTACAGACCAGGATCTTTCCCAAAGGAGGTATCTCCAGGTGTCCCATCTAGCTGTTGTAACCCCACAGCCTAAGCTGTAACAGATGTCTGGCAACCACGAGCATGGTCAGGCCCAGAGAGGTCTGCCTTCAAAGGACTATGAAATAATAATGCCAGCTGCAAACTTTAACTGAGAAGCTATTCTCTTCCAGACAATGAGAATGAAATGTTTGAAATGTTCACAACAAAAATAGTTGTTAATGTCCCTATGTGACAGGTAAGGAAACCAAGGGCCAGAGGGATTGTTTACCACACAGTATGTTTTGGATCTAAGTATTGGACCCCAACTTGACTCCAATGCTCTTTCAACTATTGGACATTGTGTAGCTATTCTACGTATTAATTCCTGGTTTATTGCATATGCCATTCTGAATACCACAGAATTCTCTTCCCAAGGCAATTCCATCACACCCAGGTGGCGCTAAGGTCACTGCTTCCCAGCTTTTGGTATCAGTATCATTAAGAGCATGAAATAGCAAAGGAGTTATTTGGGTCATGGGAAGACAGTAGCTTTCAGCTGAGTTTTTGTTGTCTATACAAGGGAATTACCTCTTGCTTACAAGAAATCTTGCTAGGCAACCCACAGTAAGATTTTTTAAGTTTTTACTTAGACTCAGAGGCAAAATCAATATGTCTATCTGCCCACTGCTCTGCTTTCCAGGGCCTGAAAAAAGGAGGCTGCTCAGTCACTATAGAGATCAGTCTGGCTTAAAGTGAGGGCCTGCAGAAAAGCAATGACCGTGGAAGGTTTGGGTTGCCTGAAATGATGCCTGTACATAATAGGTTTCTTGCTCCCAAATCCTGGACAATTGGTCCTACATGGTCCCTAGGAAGAACAAACTAAGCTCCTCGGTACAACTTCTCTTTGGGAATGCCAGCTCCAACTGTATCTCTTTCTGAGAGAACATGCTCCTAACACAGCATCTGCCAAGGAGGCAGCAGACCATGTGACTGTCACCCTCCTAGTCACAAAGGATTGTCCCAAGGGTGGACAGCTGTTTATAGGAAGCCCACTAACTAGCCAGCAACCTCTGTATGACATGTGTGGTCTGGCTTGAAATGAAGAATTGGAAAAGTAGCCTCTCTCATTAAGAATTTGAACTAAGAGGGGCACCTGGGTGGCTCAGTTGGTTAAGTGTCCAATTCTGGGTTTCAGCTCAGGTCATGATCTCACGGTTTGTGGGTTTGAGCCCTGTGTCAGTCTCCATGCTGACAGAGTAGAGCCTGCTTGGAATTCTCTCTCTCTCCCTCTCTCTCTCTCTCTCTAGCTCTCCCCTGCTCATTTTTTCTCTCTCTGAAAATAAAGAAACTGAAATAAGAATTTGAACTAAGAAGGCCTCAGGGAAAATAACAGGGAGTTGGGGACACTGGGTATGAAGCAGTGTGGCAGAGATCATCCATGTTTACCAAGTATCCACGTGCTCTCCTACATGTCTCAGGCTCCCTCACAACTGGGTTGGAACTGCACTAAAGTAGTTCTGGCCAGTGGACTATAAGCAGAACTGAGTAGTGTCATTTCTGGGCCAATGCAGTTAAAATGCACCTTTTCTATCATTCTGTCACATTCCTTGGCCACATCTTCCAGATAGCACAGCTGTAAGATGGAACAACCCTGAATCCCTGAACTATCTCCTAGGAGAGAGTACACACACATTAGCACATTGCAGTAGCTTAGGTGATGTAGCGATGACCCATATTAACATTAATATGACTACTAGTTGGTGACTGATAAAATGGCAACGAAGGTCAGTCTGTGGCCAGCATGAAGCAATGCAGTCCACTGGGGAAGGCAGGAGACAGAAATTCATGCCTAACTAATGAGTATTTACTGTGTACCAGGAACACTGCCTCATTTGATCCTTATAAAATTCTTTTTTATGTATTTATTTTTTCATTAAAAAAATTTTTTAATGTTTATTTTTGAGAGAGAGAGAGAGAGAGCGTGAGTAGGCGAGAGGCAGAGAGAGAGGGAGACACAGAATCTGAAGTAGGCTCCAGGCTCTGAGCTGTCAGCACAGAGCCTGATGTGAGGTTCAAACTCACCAACCGTGAGATCATGGCCTGAACTGAAGTCAGACACTTAAGTGACTGAGGCACCCAGGTGCACCATCCTTATAAAATTCTTAATAAGGAAGTAGATAGTAGCTATTTGTAAAAACCCATTTTACAAATGAAAACTGACAGAATGGTTAAAGGACATGCAACTGATAGTGCCCAACATCAGGAGTGAAACCCAGGTTTCACCCCAGCACACCTGCTTTCTTTTCCTAACAGGTTCCTATAACCTTGCCTTTCCCTTTGCCATCTACAAAGGCCTGCAGTGACACATCCTGACCACAAGGGGCATCAGAAAAGCTACAGTAAATACTGTCTTGGCATCCTCTCTAGGAGCATCAGGGACACGAGATGAGAGCAGAAGGGAAATCAGAATCACATAGGGGCACGGGTGCCATCAGGAAGCATCACTTTGGGGTGTATGGCAGCTGTGAGACTACTCCCAACTCCACAGCAACCTGGTGGCCAATGATGCTGCTCACATTTTGTTAGATAGAATGTGAGCCTCATAACCCACCTCTGCTGTTCACACACATGCAATTATTACCTGCCCACAGAGAGGACTGTGTGTGAGTCCTCACATTCAGTCTGGACCCTTAGTGGCACACTGGGTTGTGTAGGAGGCTGGGTAATAAGAAGTACATTTAAGAAAGAGAAGAAAGTGAAAACCTTCAGTGACTGCAAATTTGTATTTTCCTATCACAAGGTCGTGTTTTAAAGAGAATTTAAGAGAAATAGTTTCCAGTTTTTCCCTCCTATCTTTAGAGTTTAAAAGTGAATATTGAAAGCAACATTTTAAATCATTTTCTTTTGCTTAAGAAAAATGTGTCCACATTGATCACTGCCCAAAGTGAATAAGTACAGAATGAGGTGCATTGCCTTGGGGTCACAGATGGTAATTTTAATACCTTGGTACAGTCCACAGAAAGCTAAGGGGCTTGGGCAGGAACCACTTCCACATCATGTGAAGGGAGAAGAGAAATAACAGAAAAAATCTCCATGTCGAGTCAAGAAGGGAAATGAAAGGATGAGAGGAGACCTCTGGACAAGTAGGAAGAGCTGGGACTTCCCAAAATAGAATTCACAAAAGTTTCACAGTTAAAAAAAATAAATGTAATTTATAGAGGCTGGTGATGTGGGAGTCTGGAGAGAGGTATTGAGCATGTGTATGGGAACATGTGTTTCTGTGGGAGACAGGAAGGAAGACTTTGTGGAACCTTCCAGGAGGAGAAAAAAGGGATGGAGAAAGTCTAACACTGCCAGGCTTTAGACAGATCTCTGCAAGATCTGATTACCGATTCTCAAAGAAATTAGGTAGCAAGAGCAGCGTGCTACTGCCCAGGAGCATCTCTTTACAGTGTGACCCAGAGCCTGGCTGACAATAGACCAGACTGACCCAGTCTTCTAAATCCGCCTTTGGCTCCTGTGTTCATCTTGCCCCTTAACCTGCAACAGGCATTTTCTTTAGGTTTGGAAAATAGATTTCATCTGCTTCACCAGCTCTAAATGAACCTGCAGCATTACATTAAGAGGAATTCCACAGGAGAAATGCATCCAGCTAAAAACGTGCATCTCTCTTTCTCCTTTGTAGACAGGGATGTGCCAGGAATGCTGCGGGGCTCAGTTCTTGCCAATGAGATGGAGGAAGCAGTTTGGTCAGTGTAATGGGTTGAGTAGAGTGGCCCTCAAAGATATGTCCCCATCCAGGACCCTGTGAGTGTGACCTTATTTGGAAAAAGGCTCTTTGAAGATGTAATTGAATTAAAGCTCTGGAGATGAGATGATCCTGGATTTTCCAGGTGGGCCCCAAATCCAATAACAAGTGTTGTTATTGAAGATACACCAAGGGCAGAAGAGGAGAAGAGAAGAAGTCCAGGTGAAGACAAAGGCAGAGATTAGAGTGACAGCCACAAGCCAAGGAGTGCCTGGAGCCCCCACACACTGCAAGAGGGAGGCTAGAATTGCTTAGAGCCTTCAGAGGGATCCCAGCCCTACCAACACTTTGATTTCAGACTTCCAGACTCCAAGCTGTGGGAGAACAAATTCTGTTGTTCTAAGCTACCCAGCTCACAATAATTGGTTACAGCAGCCCTAAGGAAATGAATAAAGAGGGACCTCCAGAGAGTTCCTTAAAAGCTGGCAGCCACTCTCTCACCCTTTTTGTTCATTAAAACCTGCCCCAGGAGAAAAAGCTTCTATTGGATAAGATTGGCTGGGCCACATGGGGACCAGCAGATTCTTGGTCCTTTGGATTGTGTGGCATTTGACACACCCCTCACTCAGCTAACTGTCCCGACGTGGGAGTCTTGTCACCTCAGATGTCCACATATGATCTTACCTCTCAGTATGGCTCGAACCTGTGCTTTAGTTCTGGATTTATGATCTGGCCTAGAAAGTTTGCTTTGCTTTTTTTTTGTTTTGCCATGGCAGTCCAGTGAATTCTACCTCTTCCCCTGCTCCTAGGTGGGCCAACTCCTAATGCTTTTGCAGAATATAAAGTAATAATAATAATAATAATAATAATAATAGTTTTAGGAACACAGGGTCTATAGCTCAGTAATGCAGAGCCATGGAATAAGATGTTTGGAAGCCAGATGGAAGGAGAACAGGGGAACTTCATGTCTATCGTAAAACAATGAAGTTCATTCAGGGAGGATTGCATATTTTGAGTATTTGGTAATTGCCTCCAAAGCCAGGGTAATGAATAAAATCTCCAGCAAAAACAAAAATTTACTGCCTTCAAAATAGTAAATATGCAGTGTCTATACATTTCCAAACAAACATATTTTGATTAAGTCATTAATGTCACTTTATAGCTGTTTCTCTCTCTCCCTCAGTCTTGCTGAAGGATTTAACGTCAAGCAATTTAACAATGACAGCTGGCGAGAAATCAGCTTTGAGATTTCTCATTAAAAGTAATGCTGTGTTAGTAGCCAAATACTTGGAAATGTGAAATGTTAAAATTTAATGGTGTGGAAAAGGCTTATTCTAACTTTGCAGATTGTACCATCTTTGCAAAGTTGGTAGAAAATACCAACTTGGATTGTGGAAGGCCCAGTGCAATTGTAAAAACAATGGTAGTTTGCAGAAGTAGGTATCCACCAAGCTGCAAGACTTAATGTGGCTTGCTTTGTGGGGTTCTAGAAACCTCAGATTGGCTCTCACACTTGCACAGAATAAAGATTCTCATTGGTGTCTCCTTTATCTGCACTCTCACCGTTATTGGCCTGTAAGCTGAATAGGCAAATTTATTCCACTTATATTATCTTCCCAATGCTGTTTTCAGGAATATTCTGCCCAATGTATTATATCATTGCATTGTGCTAAGTGTTTAGGCAATTCATTTCTGTGAGAGGAATAGCAGGAAATAAAGTTTCATTGTATCTTAGATGGAGAACAAAAATGCAAGGACTCACATCCAATGTAATCAAAGCTGCCCATTTGCATTTTGGGAAAATAATTACATTCTTTATCTCCTGATCTTAAATCACTTCCTGGAAACTCCCAACACCTGTGACAATGAAAATGTACAAGTACACAAATTATTCAATGGATCTCATCTGTAGACTTTAATACTAGTGCCTTCCAGCCCTGTAACTGCACTGGAACTGAAGATAGTTAGGAGTGGGTATGTGTGGGCTCTCTGGCCCACCCTTTCTATTTCTTTTCTACAATTTGAAAGCACATGTGCAACTATGTATCTTTTTGGATAATTTGTGTGGTTTTACCTAAACATTTCATATTAGCATGTTTTATCTCCTCAACTTGACTGTAAGCTGCTCAAAGGCACATAGAAAGGACCAAAGAAGATTAGCTGCTTTGATTATTATGATGACGATGGTTATCAAAAGAGAAATGTGGCCCCTAGATAAGGCCAGGAAAAGAAATCCTTAAGCAGAGAAGCAGAAGGTGCAAACCAGATGGGTGGTATAGCCCTCCAGTTTAAGGATGGGGTGGAGAGAAGAAAGGACCACTGGGCCTGGAGACAGGCAAACCTGAGCCACAGCCCGAAGACTTCCACTTTGTAATCTTGCCTAAGTCATCCAAACCCTCTGATGCTGGGCATCTTCATGTATAAAGCCAAGGTAATAACATAGTTGTTATTATATTAGAAAAATACATGTAAAGCCCTGGCACATTATAGGTACTCAAAGTATCCACCTATTTGAGGTAATAATCCCATAATATTGTTGAGGCTGGAAGGAGTTAGAGAGCTCAGCTGATCCAATCTCCCATCCTACAGATCAAGAAACTAAGACTCAGAGAATGAAGTTGGACTACCCAAATTTAGCCAGGAACTAGCCTACTCAAGGTTAATGGCAGAGCAAGGGCTAGAGTTCCAGGCTCCTGCACCCAGATGAGGGCTCTGTTTACCCCTGCCTACTGCCACTATCACTTCATGTCTCCAAACAGAACACCAAGTCCATACAATGAGACCTGTCCTGTCTTCTCTGGTTTTCCCCACAGTATAGCCGACTACTTCCACACTAAGATACCACAGATTCCTTGTTAGATGAAACAAGACCCTCTGAATCAAGAGCCCAGGTCCACTGTCCAGCTTCCAACATAGGCCATGTGTACCTCTGGGTACAAAGGAGGCTTTGGTGAATCTCCACCTGCACTGAATACACGGCCAGCTAAAGATCCTAGCAGATATGGTCTTGGGCCAAGATCTAGAAGATTTCCTCCCACTCATCTCACAAGAAGGAGCCATGGGAATGGGGTCCTGCTATTCAACAAAAGTGTAGAATGCCAAGAAAGCACTCCTGCCAGGACTCTCTCCAGCACCCTACCTCCAGTGCCACAGCCTGCCATCAGAGCTTCAATCCTTCCAGCTATGACATTTATCCTCTGGAGCATCACAAATGCTCTTGGGACATGTTCTTATAGCGCTATGACTCATTAGTGTCAATTGGACTATCTGAAACCTTCCACTGGGAAAACATAGAAACTTCTAAGAAGAACATGATTTCCATTAGACAGCACTGGCTTGAGAGGGAAAAAGGCAGGAAGCAGAATTAGTTATGCCCTGAACTGGGGGACTGGAGGCATCATGAAAACCCTGGACACCGGAGGGAAAATGAGATTTTAGGAGTGAGAAGGCAGGAGTAAATATGATGCTGTCAGAGAACTCTGAAACTGGACTTTGAAGTCATTTAGTAAAATCAAATTACTTTCCCTTAGAATCTGTTCTCTGGGAAAGACGCTTTTGTTTTTCCAAGAAGCTGACTAAATTGTCATCCAGGGTCCTTAAATTTCCTCCTCCATCCATTGTGCTTTGTCTCCTAGGAGAGCAGCTCAACACAACTGCACAACCATCAGTAACAAGAGCCCGTCGTAGACATATAAACAGCAGCCTACTCACCAACAGTGTGGGTGCCAGCTCGTAGCTCAATTACTTCCAATCCTAAAGCTAATATTACAGGGTTTGGAGTGACTGCCACTGTCCTTGGAAAACACATAGCACTGAAGAGACACAGATGTTTGTCCCTGGTCACTGACATTGTCCCAAGCCCCCACGTGTTCTCCTCCAGCCACGCACACTTCCTTCCCCATTTTGTGCAAAAATTTTCATGCAGCATGACCAATACTCATAATCAGGACATCAGACAAAGTCTCTGTACACATTATGAAAAGTGGGAGTGTTTTCAGTTTAAGTGGAATAATATTAATAACCATGCCAAAGCCTGATGCTAATTATTGTGTGAGGCAGAAAATGCATGTCGCTTGCTCTCCATTAGCTGACATTATCTGGAATGGAAGAGTTTTAAACAGCCCACTGGATCCGCCAGTTTTCTAGTGGCACTGGCCTTCCTGTGTTTAACACCCACATACGTTGTCCCCATTAGCAGGACATGTAAGACCTAAGTGATTTTTCACTTTGACGTTTGGCTTGGGAACATCAAGGAACACGGTCAAGCAACCTGGAGTATGAAAATAAGGGACATGGCCACTTGACAAGACAGTTTCAAAGACCATGCTCTACACATGGTGATAATTCATGGAGAACTTTCAGAGCAAAAGGTGATATTACAGGTTAATTTATTCTATTACTCCATGAATACTCTCTCCACCATTATTGCTCTTAACCCCAGATATCCTTAATATATGAGCAGTTATGGTGTGGCGTTGGGAGGGGAACAGAACCGATCAGAAAGGGATAAAGAAATTTAGCCCATAAAATCTTCGTGAAAGTCTCTCGTAGGGTTGAGGATACCACCTGCCTCCCATAATATGGGGACATCATGCCGTCAATAACATCTCCTTAAATTTCTATAACCAGTCTTGGTCTTAACTGAAGTTATTCCAAGACTTCAGAAAGGCGTTGATAATCCCACTGGTTTCAGCAGTGGCTACAAAGTCCTGGCTGCAGGAGAATCACTGACGTGTTAGAGAACATCATTCGTGAGAAGTTAGTTTGCTACAAATGAAACCTGCCACAAGAAGACAGTGTCTTCACCAGACCTTAGAATACTGCCAACTTCCATGCCTAACGGGAGCTTCAAGCCTGACAGTTTAACCTGGGGGCCCAGATATGGGGGGGGGGGCATGTTTTCTGCTTTTTTCCAACGTGTATCTGTCAATCCTGATGCAGAATGAAGGATATAGCATTAATATTGCACAGCACACTGGCGGCTTAATTTAGGTACTTACGATGTTGCATTTTTAAATTAGAAAGAGTTTTGAGCATTGAACATTTCATTTGCTAATGTGTTTTTCCTTTCTTCCCTACAGAGGCTCCTGCACCATTTGAAATAAAAATTCATTTCCCTGAATACATGGAATTGATGCTAATTAAAATGCCTGTGAGAGTTAAGGCATCAGCCAGCCCCGGGAAAATATAAGGTCAATTTTATTTTTCAAAGGGCATGGAGAGAAATTAAAATACCCGTAATTCAAGTCATAGGTTTCATAGAGTTTGAAGAGACTTTACAGCTCCTCTAGGAAAGTAAGACAAAGGACATGGGTTCTGAAGTCAGACAGATGCAGGTTTGACACTTGGCTCTGCTGCTTTCTGAGTCTGTGACCCTGGACAAGGTCTTCCGCTCCCCTCCCCCCCGGGTCCTGAAGGTGTGACCCTAGAGAAAGTCCTCCACCCCCTTCCCCATTGGATCCTGAGTCTGTGACCCTGGACAAGGTCCTCCGCTCCCCTCCCCCCCCCCGGGTCCTGAAGGTGTGAGTGACCCTGGAGAAAGTCCTCCACCCCCTTCCCCATTGGATCCTGAGTCTGTGACCCTGGACAAGGTCCTGTGTCCCACTCCCTACTGGATTTAGAAGCTCTGCTAATGAAAAGGGTTTGAATTTCTCCCACGGAAAAAATGGGCTGGCTTCAGAAACAACTGCACCCTCTGGGCATGAGATCCTTTACCGTGGATCCTCTGGGGCAGTGTTTTCAACACTTGGATGACTCTGACATTCCCTTCTTAGATTTTTGCCATATTGGACACTATGCGTACTTTTATTTATTCTTTGTTTTTATTATTTACTTGACTTGAATAAACCCACTTTACTGGGTTGCCCTTGCCTTCAGATATTATCACTTATATCTGAGAATAGGGTTGACATGCTACTTGTATGTATTTTAATATATAATTAAATACAGAACTATAAATCACCCATGTTCACCCTGTGCCATTCAAAATCACTTGGCACACTGCTCATTCAGAAATACTTCTCGAGGGGAGAGTTAGAGTAAAGAGAACCATAGTTTCTTCCCACCTCATCTCTCAAATGGCCACATCTATGCCACCCCTCACACCCTGCAGAGGCTGGGGCAGAACCCACCCCTCACTGTGCCAACCCTCAGTCACTGGTCTTGGGGGATGCTGAAACTCAACACCCAAGAATATGAAATTTGTGCACAATCCAGAGGGGACGTGAGGGCAAGTGGACTCCATTTTTTAAGGATGAGAGTAGAGAGGGGAAAGGATAGGGAGGGCAGTGGAATATAGATTAAAAGAAGAAACTGAGAAGAGGGACGTGGGGAGACAGCAAGCACACCTTCAGGCCAAGGTGGGTGGGGCATGCTGTAAGGCCACCTCCTAGTTGGATGGCCTGGTGCCATTATTTACTACCTTGACTTTCACTTACTTGACTTTAAGTAGACTCTGTTTTTTACTTAGCCTTAAGTAATAATATCTGTGAAATAATGTTTCAGAGAACAACCACAGGGGGCAGTGCCCCTGCCCCCACTCACCTGGGGAAGGCTGGGCTGTGCTGGGATTGACAGTTAGGTAGCAAAATGGGTTTAAAGCCTGTGACTTTCTCTTTCCTTTCAATCTCTGTACAGCTCTATAGCCCCCACCTAGGGTAATGAAGGGCTTAAATCCTTCCAGGAGCCCAGATGTTGTACACACATCGTGGAGAAGGATGGATGGATCTGGTGGCCCCCAGAAGAGCAGAGCGATGCCCACCCACCCCTCATCCCTGTTCCTTGGCCCCCTGGCCAGCTTGCTAAGACAGGAGGACACATGGCTAGGAGGAACATCCATCCCAGGCAGCACCCAGCCCACCCTTCCCTGTGATGGTCAGAGACACACTGTGGAGGGAACGCTGGGGTGGAAGCTCTCTCAGGATTATCTTCTCTATTGCTCTGTCCCTTCTCCCACGTCCAAGGACAGTAAGCACTGAGTGAGCTCACAGCAAGCAGAATCTCCATTGTTAGCACATCCCCCGCATGTTGTAATTAACTTGTTTAAGGCTACAGAGGCAGGAATCAGACAGAGGTCGTCTTGATTCCCAGCCCACTGCTCTCTGCAAAGTGATTTCATCTCAGTCTCTCCACTCCGCCAGCCTGGAGCATACTGCAGTGCCTGTGAGCATAGCCCCGGAGTCAGATATCCTCAGTGGGGCACCTGCTCTGCCTCCCAGCTCTGCAACCTTGGGCAAGACCCTCATCCTCTTGATTCCCCAGGATAAAACAATAACACTTGCCTCTAAGGCCCCTGCCAGGAGGAAAGGAACAACATTTGTAAACACTAAGTACATGCTAAGTGAACTGATCACTAGTCCATGTGTGCGGGACACAGAACACAGCCTCACTGTCATCCTTGTCCTCTTACCAAGGTGTACTTTTTCCCAGTAGGATTATCTGGCTTATCCAAAAGCATGTTCCCAGGTGACAATTCTGGAAAGATTCCTTAGCGAATTGAACAGCAAGACCACATCCCAGGTCTAGACATTTCCAGGTAGGGACAGGAGGCTTGAGGGGCACACACTGCATTCCCAGGAGACTCAAAGTCTCATTGATGATGGATATCCTGAATCATTCCCACAGCAACCTCCATGGACAGACTTTGAGGGAGCAGCTGACCCAGAGGGCAGGAAGGAAGCCCAGGATATGCTCTCTTTAAAAGCCCCCTGGTGATTTTGAGGCACAGCCAGACTTGACTAATTTCATCCTTGTTTATTTAATAAACATTTACTGAGCACCTATTACGGACTGGGCATTTTCTTGGGACTAGGAATACCAAGAAGTGAAGCAATCAGATAATGCGAATGGATTTTGCATTATTATGGGATGGGGAAGTAAAGGTGAATGCAGGGGCTATTGTTCCCATTCCTAATCAAGCTTTAAAACACAATATAGCTTTCATGCACATCATCAACAGAAACCCTAATAGGATATTTTTCCTTTTGTGTTCGTTTCTGAGGCTTTGTGCTTGGCTCAGAGGAGCCACACAAGGTCTGGAGTCATGGTTGGCCCATGCTTGGTACATTTCAACAACAAAAAGTAAAGAAATGTTTCATTCACTGAGTGATTCAGGAAAGTGATTTCATAGAGAAGTGCAGCAAGTTACCATAAACGTTTTCAAAATGCCTTCAAACTGTAAACAGATTTTGGTAATGAAATGTTCTCAGGTTCTCTGACTGTCACATGCCACCCAGGCTCAGATGTTTACTAGAAATTCCTTCTCCCACAGATATCTGGGGGCTGACACTACCCAGTGGATGAAACATGTGAAACCTGTTCAAAGGGATAGCTCCTTGGAAGCCAACAATCTGAGGAGAATGCCTGGAGTAGATTTCTTTCTGTCTCGGGATCCTGCACCATTTGTTTAAAGCTAAAGAGCTTCTGTTCAAGTCACATCACCAAGGCGTGTTCTTCAACCTGGTCTTGCAGTATCCTATCTTGTCCTCCCCTGAGCTTCCCTGCACACAGTCTACCCCATGCCGTTGGGACCAAGCTTGTATTAAGCACTGACTATCTGTTGTGGTATGCTGTGTTGGGTGTTTGTTCACAGCGATCCCCACAACACCTTCAGGAGGTCACTGTCATCAGCCCAACTTTAAAATCAAAAGACAAGGAGTGGCTCTAGGTAAAAACTTGTCCAAGGTAACACAGCTTGTGACAGAGCCCTACTCCACCCACTCCACCACACCAGAAGCCCAGTGTTGCTCAAGATTCCTCCATCAGGTTACCTGACCTGCATGCCTTCAAAGCTTCTCACCGTTGTCTCGGATCAGGTTCACATTTTACAACATGGCATTTGGGGGCCTCCCACTTTCTACCACAAAGCTCTGTTTCACTCTCCTAAACAGCATCCTCCCCACCTCCCACCTCCTTTCCTATCTTTCATATTATGTCCAGCCTGCCTCCGAACCTTAATTTTCTCCTTTAGAAACTTTACCCCTCTCCCAAGGCTAAGCTTGTCTTATCCTTCAAGGATCACTTTCAGCTATACCTCCTTCACCTTCACCTGGCTGATCTAGCCATTTCCTCCCATGAGAATTCACTATGCCCTAATTACATTCTGTGTGTTAGTGCTGTGTCTCTACCTAGACTAGTCTCTAATTAGACTTAAGTTCCCAGAGCAAAGGTGTCATAACTTCATCTCACTATCTCCCCCCCCACCCCCATATCACCTGACACTATGCCAGACACCAGTAAGCACTTGACTTGCATTTGTCCATCCATTAAAAATGCCCTGCTTTTTTCTTAGTTTTCCCCATTGATCCTAGGTGGAGGAGAATGGTCAATTTAAGAAGCTGAAAAGGAAGACCCAAATGGAGTAGACTTGAAAATGTAGGGCTCCAATTCTCTTTGAATGTCCTAGGTACGGACATCCTGCTGAACTACTATTCATTTCTCCATTGGGCACATACAAAGGGCTCCCCTGGGACCAGTCCCCTCCTGGAGAAGCAAAGGTTGGGGTATAGACTTAAAGGCCTGTACTGAAGGGAGCCACCTAAGTATTTAAATGAGAGAACTCAGAGATCACATAATCCAAGGTCAAATTTCAACCTCGGCCAAGAAGGAAAGACAGAGGTCAACCCAAAAATAATAGGACAAAGCTTGATTTCTGAAGGGTGGCACAAAGCCACACATGGGAAAACAAGCCCTGAGTAAGAATGCCAAGAGGTTTGGGCAAATGAAATGTGAGGTGAGAGGGTGGGCACAGTGCAGGGCTCAAATGCTTATGAGCTTGGGCTATGTTGTACATGTGTAGCCTTTAAGCTGACAGGTCTCCAGGAAAACCTAAAGAGATTGAGTGAATAGGAGAACAGAGAAAGCATCAGTGAAATCTCATTTGTAAGTTTTGTCTCAAATATTCTACTGCAAGCTGTGAAGTTCTCTCCCAGACAGCCCAGGAAGAGACTCAGGGATGATTCATGACATCACCACATCCATTGTGACAGGTCAAGCTATCCTGGTATTGAAAGTCTCTCAGGCATTCAGAAACATTGGGGTAGAAATATTTGGGATGACGGTAGGTGATAGAAGGGAGCCAAGTGACAGCTGCCATGGAGAACTGGCTTCCTTTGTTTTTCTGTAGTTATAGTTCTATGAAGGTCAGCTCAAATGACCTTGAATGTCAGCATGGACTTGGTGGACATAAATGTGAAATGGGGTGGGGTGGAGGATTGTGGCTCAGCTGTATTCTAGATTAAAAATATAAGACTTTCAGAAAAAAATATCTCCCCCAACAAGTTATGGCATGTCCAGGTGTCACATAAAAGTCAATCTTGATATACGTGTTCTGTGCAAGAATAAAGGAGACTCTGGATTATAAACTGTGTCTGGAACTCATTGTCTGGCCATTATCAGAACAAATCCCATTCTCAGATAATGGACATCTGTTAAATCTTCCACTGTTAATAGAAAATGTTGCCTGTGGGACAGAGACTTTTATGATAGCACCATCTCTTCTGTGATAAAAATGTCCTAAATCTTATTTTAAACAAGTGATTGTGTTTGCATCTGGTTTTCTTAGGGGGAAAAATAATGGGCCACAAAAGAATCAAATGTGTCAGAAGTGTCACAGCATAATGGTTGGCTGGTGAGATACCAAACTCTCCTGCCTTCAGCCTTTCATCCAGCTCACAGAGATCAGAGGCTCCAAACTCCTTAAAATCCAGACTCTTTAACCTGAAACTCATAGGGATATGACTCATAGGGACCATGAAACTCATAGGGATATGGCTTGAGTCTAGCCCTTGCAATTTATACTCTAACCATGCCAACGTTTTGCAGTTTGCAAATGTTCCAAACATTACCATATCTCCCTGACTTGCCACATGCTGCTTTCTTGAATTCCTTCCCATGCTACAAATGACTTAGCGTACCATGTTAACTCAAACCTTTCCTCTTGTGAGAAATTTTCAGTAACATTCCTCTCCCATCTCTGGATGGGTTAGGTGTTCCCTCTGGGGACTCCACAGAACCTAACAATGATTTCTAGATAAGCCTCAACTTACCATGTGAGTGAGTTTAATTTTTTTGTTTTCTCTGATTACCTTTAAAAGTACATTCCAAAAAAACAGGGATATATCTTATTTACTTCTGTGTCCACAACATGACAGCCCAGCTTAGGGGTGACTGAATGGATGAAGACTTGGGTGGGTAGAAGGATGAACATATACACAGAGAATTAATTCTGGGAGGTAGAAAAATGGACCCTTCCAATGCAGGATGACAGCTCTATAGGCAGTGGCTATTATAAATTTACCTATGACCTTAAAAAATATAAATTCAATAAGAAGCATGGCTGAAATTCATATTTTTAAACTTTTTTTTTAAATTATTTATTTTGAGAGAGCATGTGAGCAGGGGAAGGGCAGAGGGAGAAAGAAAGAATCCCAAGCTTCATGTTCAGCATCAACCTAATGTAGGGTTTGATATCATGACCAAAAGATCATGACCTGAGCCAAAATCAAGAGTTTAATGCTTAACCAACTGAGCCACCCACATGCCCCTTTAAACTTTCATTGGCTCCTGTGCCTAATCCTTGACCATACCCCTACCTGGACTCTGTCCTAATCTCAATGACCTGTTCCTTGAGATACTGGGAAAACTGAGTCTAATTTCACAATCTTCTTTCTACCTCCTTCCCTTAAACTCAACAAAGGCAATATGGGCACATCACAATTCTTATCTGCTTGGTCTTAAGTGACACTGGCTCCTGATCCAGAACTTTACCCAGCTCCAAAATCCTGTCTCAGATATCAACTGTGATCCTCTTAAGGTCTCCTCTACAAGACAAAAGGTCTTCAAACTACTTTTCATGTGAGCAATGACTGGGTTCAAATTCACAGTCTGCCATTTCCCAGATAAGCAATCTCAGACAAGACATTTAAGTTCTCCAAATCTTAGAGATATTGGAGTGTTTAAGTGTTCTCAATGATAAAATGAAGATGATCACAGTGCCGACCTGAAAAGACTATTTTGAGGAGTAAATGAGACAATGAATAAGAAGCTCTTAAAACTGTGTGTGATACACAATGGCACTTGATATGTCACTAGGATCTGCAAAGACACCTGTGTACTAACAGAATGAGAGCAATGCCTAGAGATTAGGCAATGGCACAAGTCTTAATTTTCAAGAAATAAGAAAGCATGGATCCAAAAATACATGTTGTAAGATACACAATGGTGCCAAGGAAAAATGTAGGAAATATCTTAAAGAGACAGTTTATAAAACTTTAGAAAAAAAAAGTGGTAATCCTGAAGACCCAAAACGGACTTATTTATGTCAAACACACCAGGTTAACCTTAATTCCTTCATTGTATTGAATGTCAAGCATATGCATTAATAATTATAATAACAGCAAATACTTATGTTATACTTAGTACGTGCCAGGAATCATTCTAAGCACTTTACACCTATTAGGCGATTCAAGCCAGGGGGTAGCCCTATGAGGTGGGTACTATCAATATCTTCAATTTATAGATGAAAATACTAAGGTACAGAGGACTTCAGTAATTTGCATAAGATCACACATAACTATAGAACTATCAGAGCGAGGATTCTAATTGAAGAAATGCAGCTCCAGAGCCTGTGTCCCATGAATGACACTAAATCTAGCACACACACTACCACTCTGCTAGTACACGACCACAGCAGACACTGCTAATCAATCCCAGCCTTCATTGCCACTGACCAGAGACACAGCCTCCATATTCTTCTCAAGATAGCACTTCAGAGGCACCCAACCTAAATTATGGGCATCACTACACCGGAGGAAATCCTTTTGCCATTCCTGCCATTGGCATAACATATTCAAATGACCACAGGGCAGTAAGCAAAATCTGTGATGGTATTCTTATAAATTAGGTAGGTAAGCCCTATATTTGTAGCTGGTTGAACACACGTAAAAACATCATACATCTCAGGAATGGGTCAATGCCCATCTAAGGAGATCTCTAGGAGTCATTGCAAATGATCTGTACTTTAGCTGGCTCTGTATAGCATGATTGGTCAAGGACCTGCACAAAGGCCTGAATCATAGGATCTGGCAAATACACAACTGAGTAACATAGAAGAACATAGTTCAAAACTTCCTGTGAGTCTGTAAGTCCTAGGGAGTCTTCAGGGGCCAAGTTTTTAGTCTCTAAACATAGTTTTATTGAGCCTGTAACTAGCCAGGCTTCTGTGAGACCGTGGAGGCAGCAATGGAGCAAGAGGCACAAGTGGAAGCAGAGTCCTGGCCAGGATGTTGAGAGCCAGTTACATCAAAGTAACACCTGTGGGTCACCAGACAGATCCCAGCACCCAGACACAGACCATTAATTGTGTCAGCTCCCTGGATGGAGTAAGTTGTACTCAGAGGACTCAGATTCTCACAAAAGGTGTCCATAGCCCAACTGCCCCCCACCCCCAGTTCAGGATGAAGATAGTCCCAGGAGAGTAGGATTGTGAACAATGCCCCCAGATATCAAATATCATCTTAGACAACGGCCCTCCATACATATACATAATGAGGAAAGTAAGTAGATCCAATGCTGGTCAAAAAAACTCCCTGGGAGACAGTGAGCCTTTTGAGTTGCTGGCAGGAAAAGGCTCCTTGTGCAACAGAGGGACAAAATACTCCAATCCACCATTTTTCTTTCAGTCAAACAATGCAACAGCAATGACACCCATCTGTTTGTTGATTTCTTTTCTAAGGCAGGAAATGAGGTGTCCACAGAGACCCTGGATGAATAATGCATAACATTTGCAAACAAAATCAACCCTCAATTAACTGTACCAGTAGAAGGAGGCTGCAAGAATCCAAAATACCTGACAATCCTAGAAAAACCCTATTTCTCTTTGGAAATGTTAGAAAGGTGAATGGTAGGAGATTCAGCCATATGCACTGGAAGCAAATGCATGGATTACACACTCACATATTCACACCTCCATACAAATACACATACTTATACTTACATACACACACAGTTTACATAACTCCCAATTCAAAAAGTGACTGGCCTTCATCAGAAGGGTACTATATTCCCTGTCACTGAAGGTGGGGAAGGAGGCATAGAAAATCCTTGTTGCAGGGGCACCTGGGTGGCTCAGTCGGTTGGGCGTCTGACTTCGGCTCAGGTCATGATCTTGCGGTTTGTGGGTTCGAGCCCCGCGTCGGTCTCTATGCTGACAGCCCTGAGCCTGGAGCCTGCTTCGGCTTCTGTGTCTCCCTCTCCATGCCCCTCCCCTGCTCATGATCTGTGTCTCTCTGTCTCTCAATAATAAATAAACATTAAAAAAAATAAAAAAGAAAATGCTTGTTGCAGACACCGGAGAGGGGATTCTGGTATCTGATGGAAGGACTCCCTTCAGGCTTCCCTCAAATGCCCTAGAATTTGTGCTTCTGGATTTTCTCAAGTTTAGCAATAGGTTGTATCCCACATCACTGTGCCTTGTACCATGTAGTATACCAGACAACTCTCAAATATCATCTCCTTGAACCTGTGAATTGAGTAAAATAACCATAAAACAGCAACACATTCTACTGCAGCTGTCCATGAGCTTGCTTTCTGACAGATGTTGGTAGACTCTCAGTTACTGTAGGAAATTAGCTTTTGTCAGGCAGCTGGAATACGTATGAATGTGTATTTATCCATATACACCCCTACTTCTCACATTAGTGACAGCCCACAGACATTAAAGATCTTGCCAAGGCTCACACAGCTGGTTAAGGGCTTCACTGAATAGGAAACCCACCCTCCCATCCCCTGCCCACTACTCCACTCACTTCCTCAGGGAGTAAGAAAGGAGGCTGTATTTATTTATTTACTATGATCATATCCTCACCTTTGGCCCCAGATACATACCTCTCTGTCTTTTAGTCACCAGGACAGGACAGAGAGGCTGCAAGCATGTGTGGGTGCCTCTCAGGAGGGCAGAAGGAAGATGCACATGTACCCAATTTGCCACAAGAAAGGCAGAGAACATACCACATACGCTGACTCATTGGGATTTGACTTCCTCTTCCTCAGCGGATGTACACAACCTGAAAAGTCTACATCCCAGGTCAAGAAAACTTATTACTTCTCTTTGGTCAGAGCCTTCTAAAGGCAACGAAGAATATCTCCCACCAACATCTGATTTATGTGTCACATCAAAAATTTAAGTATCAAGACTCCGTCTTTGATGCTCACTGAATGGAGGCAGGAGATCAAAGTTTACCACTTAAAAAATTTTTTTTCAAAGATAGAAGGGAAAAATTCCTCAAAAACGATTGCTGAGCTCAGGACACATGGATACCAATATTCCCATTCTTGTTATTACCCACGGCCGTGTGCTGCACAGATGCCTCTTATGGACGAACAGACAGGATTACATTCTTGCACTACTTTCCTGTCCTGGGGCACAAAAAGGTGCTCACTGAGCACCCACCTGCTGGGATTCTGGAGCGTACTTGGCCTCCACCTGCTGCTCCAGTTAAGGTGTTTTATTACTGAAGCATTCCTAACAGGCTTGTGGTCTCCAAATGCTTGGGGAGAAACACCTTGCCCAGACGCTAACTATAGACAGGTGGAGGGTGGTGAGCAAGAGAGGGGGGTACAGTGAGTTAAATGAATCAGACAATAGGTGGTTGTATCTGTATTCCATATAAAAAATAATAATAAGCAAGTAAGCTAAATACCGAGGGGTTTGGCAACCTGCTGAAGGTCAAACAACTATTAAGTGATAGAGCTTAATAACTTAACTCTCTCTGACCTCCAGAGCAGAAAGATGGCTACATCCAGCAGATCGAAATGAACAAAACCCAACTCCCTCCCCCAGACAGATTCTTGTAGTCTCCCCCTCTAAAGATTTCAAAAGCGCTTCTTAAGGAGGTAGTGGTGGCATAGTACTGGGATACAGCTGGGAAGTGGGAAGGGGAGGCCATGAGTGGGGATGGAGGCAGGGAAGGAGGGTGAGGAATTAGCTGGATTGACCTACCAGCACCTGGGGCTGCAGTGCAAGGACCCAGCAATTTCCTCTCCCGATTCCCTACTAAATAAAATAAATGCCTCTGCCTCATGTCACAGTTTGCATTTTCAATCTGATTCATGAGGAAAGCATTGGCAGGTAATCTTTACCCGTTTCAAGTGTTTAACTTTTCGCGCAGAATACTAACGACAAACGGGCAGAAGGAGAAACATCAACCTTGGCATTCAGAACAGAATCTTTCCAAACAAAGAAACAAATGAAACTTCCCAATGCTTTCAACACTTTCATATTCTCTCTATTTTCTTCCTTGTTCATTTTTAGTAGTGTCTTGACAGCCGTGAGGGATTTGCCCTAAGGGGGAGAAAAGCCAAACTGACAAATGCCACTTTAGTACAAAATGTCCCCCACTGAATGTCTCTTTTCTTGCAGAGAGCCATCACTTTCTCACACATCTCCACCGCTTGTCCCATTCTGTCATCAACAGGAGCTTCTTCCTTTCTTTTGGAGGCCCATTTTCCATAAAGAAACTGCATGCTGTGCCACCCTTAGATCACTGTGCATGCTGTGGAGGTGGGGATGTGGGAGGTCAGCCAGCCACCAGCCACCCTTGGGAGTCACCTGTACACACAGAACTGCCAATATTCTCACACAGTGTTGGAATCAAAGCGAGCTTTGTAAACTTACTGCCCGATAGAGATCTTTGGCCCTCTTTCTCAGATGAGGATAAAGGGGCTAGGGAGTTAGGTGTCCCACAGGTGAGAAGTGGTGAAGTGGGTTGAAATCTTCCCCATCACATGACTCCACTTATCCTGTGGCAAACCTGCACTCATCTTGTTCTTATGGCAGAACAAGGATGTCACCTAGCCTGTGTGGAAGAGCATCGATTTTAGGGTGTCTGGAGTGGTGGCTTCCTGGAGCCTTCATGGTGGGGAACGGGCAGACCCAGCCAAGAAGCTCAAGTGGCAGGTAGGGTTGTGGAAGGCTGTGAAGGAGGTGGCATCTTGGACAGAGTGGAGACATCCAAAAGAAAGATGGGGTTGGGTCCTAAGTTGAGGATCGTAGGAGGCCCAAGGAGCCTTGGGCTGGGAGAGCATTAGTCTCGATGAAAAGAGACCCGTGGACCAGGGAAGGAAGCTTGAGTTGGGATGAACATGAGCCCAGACAGGACCCTGCACAGATGAAGTGGAGAGCCACCGTGGCTCAAAGGAAAGGGCTGGGAGCTGGACACTGGGTGATGTCTTCCAACATTCAATGTTGCCCAGGCACCTAATACCTGCCAGCCACCCCAAGAAGGTCCTGGAGGTCCAGAGATGATAAGCACATAATCTTTGCAATTGTAGAGTTCACTCTAGAGATTCAGACTAGTGAACAGACAAGAACAATACAGTGAGTTAAGTGGGGTGACGGCAGAAGACCCAAACACTGTCAGAGCTTAGCAAGGGTGCTGGACAAGATATCAATATCCCCTCTTCCTTACGGCAGCAAGAAGACCAAGAGACTGGAGTATGAACCTCAGCCTCACTCCAGCTGTGCAACTTGAGTCTACATTAAATATTTCGTTCTTAATCTCATCTGTAAGATGTGGATAACATGCCTCATATCACTGAACTGTAAAAATAATGTACATAAACACATCTGCCACCATAAGGGTATGTTAATTCTTCTCTGCCACATAATCAAGAATACTCAAACTTCTATGCACTGGACCATTTAAAAAGCTACATATGGGGGCATCTGGGTGGCTCAGTTGGTTAAGCATCTGATTATTTTTCTTTCAATGTTTATTTATTTTTGAGAGAGAGCATGAGCAGGGGAGGGACAGAGAGAGGGAGAGACAGAGGATTCAAAGCGGGTTCTGTGCTGACAGCAGAAAGACCAATGTGGGGTTCAAACTCACAAACCACAGATCATGATCTGGGTGGAAGTCAGGCATCCAACTGACTGAGCCACCCAGGGGCCCCAAACGTCTGATTCCTAATATCCACTCAGGTCATGATGTCAAGGTTGTGAGATAGAGCCCTGTGTCAGGCTCCATGCTAAGCGTGAAGCCTATTTGAGATTTTCTCTCTCTCCCTCTCTTCCTGCCCCTCCCCCATTCCCTCTCTCTCAAAATAAATAAACTTTAAAAAAAAAAGCTAAACATGAAAATCCATATCATTTTGCCTCAGATTTTTTCCAGCTTTTAAAAACTATTCTAGGGGCGCCTGGGTGGCTCAGTCGGTTAAGCGTCCGACTTCAGCCCAGGTCATGATCTCACGGTCTGTGAGTTCGAGCCCCGCGTTGGGCTCTGTGCTGACAGCTTAGATTCGGATTCTGTGTCTCTCTTTCTGCCCCTCCCCTACTCATGCTCTGTCTCTCTCTCTGTCTCAGAAATAAATAAACATTAAAAAATTTTTTTTAAACTATTCTAACCTCATTTAAAAAATAATCTGTATGCAAACTCTTACTCCTGCTTTCCATCCACCCTCATAATCTTTTTCTACAGCACTCATGATATATGAATATGCTGCCTCTGCTGAGGTATTTCCAGGGCTTACTGTTACATTTTAGAGGGACTTTTTACATCACTTAGAGATTGCAGATGACTTCTTAAACTTTAGATATGAATGTGAGTGTTGTTAATAACAGAGTCGAAAGGTCACCTATACCACCCAAGTCTTTCTTGGTCTGTGGCCCAGAGGTCATTAAACTGGTGGCCCAGAAGTCATTAAACTCGTGGCCCAGAAGTCATTAAACCAGCATGGTGATGGCACTGGCAAACCATATCCATGGTTTGACGCGTACCCATTGCCTAGTAGGTGCAGGGTTGGATGCCTTCGCAAAAATGCATGGTGCTATTTCAGCCTCACAACCAGCCTGGCTAGAGAGATATACTTATCCTGTTACAGAGATGAAGAAACCTGGCCAATGTTTATACAGCTAATAAGAAGCAGAACCAGGCTTCAAAAACCAGGTCCTTCTGACAGCAAATATCACACATTCCGTCCGCAGGATTCCTTGAATTCCTCCATCTGCGTATACATTCATTTTTCCGTTCACCTTTTTAAAGGCTATGAAAATTAGCTTTAATCGACGCAACGTGGCTGCTGTGTCTACGAGAAAGTTAGTTTTTTCCCCCAAATTCCCATTCTCTCCAACCTATAAACTAAAAAGAAGTATCAAGTTCATAACCAGTTCGATAAAAACCATCCCAGAAATGATTGCATTTATTACCATGACTCTGCTAATACTATCGATTCCCCCCCCCCCCACCATTTCCCTCTTCTTTGCTCTCTTTATAGACCACTAGCAGCAGGAAAGCTTGCCATTAACCCCACAGACAGCACTAATAGATCACTGCGCTGTCACTCGCCCTCTTCTGTGAGTGAGCATAGTAATTCCAGGCTGGGGTGGAGCTTCCCACCTATCAGTCATCAAGACCCCCTATTGGAGACAATATACTCATTACACGGAGCTCCTGAGACAGGCTGCTGTCAGCTTGCAATCCTGATTGAAAAGTCACCTTTAATTTTCTCGTGCTAACAGCAGTATATTGTATCACACTTTGGGTCCATGTTGGCAAAAATATGGGTCATTTCTGCTCCAACCGTCTCCCCCAAACCACAGTGACAGACACCATGCACTGGATAGCTTCAGATCTGAGTTGCTAATTCTGCAATCAACCAGCAGAAACTAATTCAGTGTCTCTGTGCTTACCGCCTTAGTGAGGAGAGGAGCCAAACACAGGGGGCAGGGTTAAGGGTAAGAGCTGATCACAGGGGGGCTGCTGCAAGCCCCTCCCGACCTTGATCTACAGGAGGATGGGGGGAGGGTGTTCTGTGAGTCCAGAAGACAGAGCTCAAAGGAGTCCCCAAATGCACTAGCACACACAATAATCCCTACTCTCTCTTCCATCGTCCCTCCCTCCTCTCCACCCCTGTTACCCAAAAATTAAAGTTCTCAGTTGATCCTTTGCAGGGGAATGTCTCCACCAATCCTAGCAACTTCTCAGGGTCGGTTCATTGCCCTCCAGCTCCAATCACTTGCCCTGAGATGCAGGTGCAAGCTTGAATAATCACAATCAGACCTGGATTGGATTCCAGGAGGCTCCACATGTAAATCATCAAACACTTTTGTCCCAGCAGAGGAGCAAGTCAGCCTCTCCAAATGCTGGCAGCTACAGCTAGGTGGGCCTTTGATATGAAATTAAAGGACACACGAAGAAAGGGCTTTGTGGCAGCAGATGGAAGAGTACCTCGGCGCTGAGTACTTTCAAACCATCAGGACGGAGTGGGCTTCTTTCCTCTTCTCTCAGTGAAGGGGAGGCTGACAAAACCCTTTCCTCTGTAGCACGATGGGCTTTTACAGGAAAGCCTCACCAACCATGCAGGGCAGGCCCTTCTCCTACTCTACCCATGGCTGTCCGAGAGAACTCCGGGCTCATGATCACCATGGGTGGTGGGTTAGATGCATTTGGTGCTTAAGTTTGGTTCCCCTAAGTTTCCTGTGCTTTCCTTTTCATTGAGGGAATTAGCACCAGCTGTCCTTGGGAGCTCCAGGGACAACATGCCACTGAAGCATCAAAGGCTGAGGAGCCAGAGCAGAGAAGATGGGTCACCTGTAGTTCCAAAGCACCGTGTGTGGCTGGGTGTGGCCGGGCGTGCGCAGCATCACCTGGTAAGCCAGCTCCGGGTAAGGCAGCGTTTGGAGCCCTGAGCCCACAGATGCAAACACTGTGGTTTCCATTTTCACGGTGTTCTCACCCTTCGAGGTGTCCTTGGTCAAGCTGGGGAGGCCAGAGAGAGCTATAAAAATATAGAAAACAGTTCACACTGCATAGGCTAAGTGCCAAATAAATCATGCAGGCATTCATTGCTGTTGAGTTCCCAGGCAGCGCAGTGTGGCCCGTGGGGGTCAGGGGCATTGTCAGAGAGAAGCTGGGCCTTGAAGGGTGGACAAACCACTACTGTGGGTAGGGCAGTCACTGACCACGCAGGGCATTTCCACTCAAGCTCCACGAGAGCAGGGACGCTCATGGGGGTATCTCTCGTGCCTAGAAGAATGCCCAGCATATAGTCAGCCCTCAGTAAATATTTATGACACGAGTGAACAAAATAATATTTACTGAGCTCCTACAATGTACCAGGCACTAAAATTATAAAGATAAATAAGAATCCTTCATCTCAAGTAGCTTCTAGTCCAGCTGGAGAGACAGAGGAGTAAGCATATGAGCTCAATTTAGTGTTAGGTGCTATCGTGAAGCTGTGCTCAGGACACGCATACCCACCAGCCCTGGGAATATTCATCCAGTTTGTCTATCGTGTCAGATATTGAGGACAGAGAACATAGAGACTCTTCACATTCTAATGGAATCCTCTTAAGTGTTGCAGATCAAAAACATTAAAAAGAAGGCTGACTACCTGATCCAACAGTTATTCTAGGGATTTATCCTAAGGTTACAAAGAGTGAAGATGTACATATCTAATTAGCTCTAAGGTTCTTTCTTGCAGCACTGTTTACAGAAGAAAGAAAAAAAAAAGAGAGAGGAAGCCCAACAATAAAATACTGGCTAAATAAATTACAGTATATTCATACAATGAAATACAATGCAGCCACTAACATATTATACCAGAATATATATTGACAAAGAAATATGTCTCTACTATATAGTGACTTGAAAATGTAAGATTCAAAAGAAAATGTACACAGTAAGATCCATTTTGTACAAGTATATTTTTCCTTGAGAAAGGTCTAAAAAATTTACCTACAGGGGCGCCTGGGTGGCGCAGTCGGTTAAGCGTCCGACTTCAGCCAGGTCACGATCTCACGGTCCATGAGTTCGAGCCCCATGTCGGGCTCTGTGCTGACAGCTCAGAGCCTGGAGCCTACTTCGGATTCTATGTCTCCCTCTCTCTCTGCCCCTCCCCTGCTCATACTCTGTCTCTCTCTGTCTCAAAAATAAATAAAAACATTAAAAAAAATTAAAAAAAAAATTTACCTACAAAAGTGATTATCTGCAAATGCTGAAACTATAGGAGGGTTATCCAGAATTAATATGCATTAACTTTGAGGGGCACCTAGATGGCTCAGTCAGTTGAGCGTCCAACTTCAGCTCAGGTCATGATCTGGCAGTTCGTGAGTTTGAGCTCCGCATTAGGCTCTGTGCTGACAGCTCAGAGCCTGGAGCCTGCTTTGGATTGTGTGTGTGTGTGTGTGTGTGTGTGTGTGTGTGTGTGTGTGTGTGTCTCTCCACCTCCCCAGCTCATGCTTTCTCTTTCTCTCTCTCAAAATAAATAAAAAATATGCATTCCCTTTGTATAAGAAAAATATATATTATTTTAATAAAAAATGAATAGTCCCTCCCACCCCCATACACACTCTGAACAAATACCACAAACTAAACTGCCTGCCTAGCTCACATAAAGCAAGTGAAGGCTCCATGGCATTCAGAATGATCTTCCCTGGGAACAGCCCTGCAGCTGGGATTGCCTGCCCCAAGCCTGCCCCAGCCCTTGGCCCGTTGTGGAATCAGCAAACTCCACCAATTTAAAGCCTTTTGAAGAATGGACACCTGGCAGGTTAGATCCCCAACACTCAGGATCTCTGGAGCATCTCTTTTCTCCATTTCTCCTTAAAGAAACTATCCTCTCACTACTTCAAGCTCAAATGACCTCATTATAAAACAGAAGGCTCTAGAAACTCTCAAGTTTATTTATTATTTATTGATGATCTCTGGAAAGGACATGTACAGGAGCAAATTCTCTCTCCAGCTGACTTGAGTAATTTGACAGCAAAGAGATTACCTCCAAGCGGGCAGAGAAAAACATGCTGGGGGACAACACAATAATGAAAACCTGTGTGCCAAATAACGACCAGAGTCCTCATTTTTCTCCTTAATATTTGCTAAGGATGAACCACCCAGATGCACTTGTTTTATGATGGGAATCATAAAGGAGCCACTTGCCGACAGGTCTGCCCATCAAGTGGAGTGTGGGAGGCTGGCTCTGACATCCTTCGGCTGCTCAAATGACATGTCACATCCCAAGGCAGGCCCTTCCTTCAAGCTATTTTTGCATTTTTATAAGTCGCTTTTGCTGCTCTGACTGTAGGACATTGCTCCTTGCGGTGGGTGGCAGAAACGAAGAAAGCCAGGGACCAGAACCTGAGTTTGTTTTCAAAAAATCCCCCGTGAGTCTGGAGAGGGAACTTTCATTAGTGAAAGCGAGCACAAGCCACAAAGTGAAGGGGTGACTGACTGCAGGGCAGCAGGAGTTGGTGCCCACCGTGCGATGACGGTGCAGACCCTATTTCTCCGCGGACACTAAAACTCTCACTTGTTCACATCCCCAGTGACTGACTGTGGAATGGAGAGGAGAGGGCAGAGCTGAGCTTCAAAACCAGAGGAACTGGGTTTGACTGGACCCCCTTCCTCTCTCCACACCCACGACTCCGGCACACAAGCTAAGGGACATCGGGCAAAGACTTTAACGTCAGTTCCTTTGGAGAAAGAGACACTGCCTGAGGAGGGAGGGTGTAGGGAGCCACAGGTCAGGCGTGGTCACCGGGAGCCTGCTTCTGCTGGACGTAAGTGCATTAGAAACTTCAGGAGAAATCAGTCACCAAAAGATAAAACCAAAAAATCCCCCATTTGTCTACAAATCAAGAAACATGCTTCTGAATAATCCATGACTCAGAAATCATAACATAAGCAGGAAATATTCTGAATTCAATGATATAAAAAATATATGCATCAAAACACGTGGGATGCAGTTGAAGCAGAATTTAAAGGAAAATGTAGAGCCTCACGTGAAGAAAGGACAAACATTAATGAGCTAAAACATCCATCTCTCTAAACTGGAAAAAGAAGAGTAAAATTAACCCAAAGGGGAAAAAAAGGAATAACGATTAAAGTAGCCACTAATAAAATAATAAGCATAGTTTAGGGCAGGACTAGAAAGCCAATAGCAGGTTCTTTGAAAAGGCTAATAAAACTGATAAACTTCTTGTGTGGCTGAGCATGACTGGTGTTCCCACAGTTGAAGCCGTGGCCTCTGCTCCAGGGATGAAAATGCAGGGATGCAGGGGAGAGACACGTGTCCATGAAAAGTATCAGAGAGAGATTTGGGGCAAGTGAGTACTTCAGGCAGGAGGTGCAGAGGAGAAAGAGCCCCCAACTAGGAAGCCATGGAAGCTACTCAAGTGGTATCAGACATAAAACCCTGGGGCGCCCGGGTGGCTCAGTCAGTTGAGCTACTGACTCTTGGTTTCGGCTCAGGTCATGATCCCAGGGTCGTGGGATCGAGTCCCGCATCGGGCTCTGAGCTCAGCGTGAAGCCTGCTTTGGATTTTCTCTCTCTCTCCCTCTGCCCCTCACCCCCACTTGCATGCTCTCTCTCTGAAAGAAAGGAAAAAGAAAAGGGAAAGGGAAAGGAAAGAAAAAAGGAGAAAGGAAGGAAAAGAAGAAAAAAAGAAAAAAAAGTAAAATCCTGCTAGCTCCTACAATGAGTGCTTTTACTATCCATAGGGACTCAGATGATCTGAAGGAAGCCTGTATCTCATAGTGGCCATAAGTTCAGGGTAGGGGTCAAACGGAATGGAGTTTGCATCCCATCTCTGCAACTAGCTAGCTTTGTGACCGTGTACAAATTGCTTAACCTCTCTGAGCCTCTATTTCCTTATCTGTAATATGAAAGTAATAATAGTACCTCCCTTACAAGGTAGTAATGCACATTAGAAGAGATTGGTGCATGCTCAGTTGCCTTCAATATTACTATGAATATGATTATTATTTTTACACCTCTATGAACATAGTTTAATGTATCAATGTGGGCAGGGAGGCAGAACGGCATTTCTGTGAATAGGCCCAGAAAGCCGGGTAATCCCTCACCCCTCCATTCCCTCAGCAGTCCTTTATGAAATGCCTCCTATGTGCCAAGAACACCACCAGTCCCACCCAGGTTGTCTAGGAGCTGCCTAGAAGGGACAGGCATCTTTGTTCAATGCCCAGGCTGACAGACTGGGCCTCCTGTCTAATACCATCATGGTCAAGGAGTAGGCAAGGTAAGAAAATACCTCTCAGATACTCGAGTGTCAAAGAATCAAGACAAAAATGGATAATAATAGCCCTGAGCAAAAGTGGCAGTTTTTTTGAAAATAAACATTTTACCTAAGGAAAATCAGAGATCAAATGACAGATGGAAGAAAACCAATGGCGAGTGGCAGCTTTGACCTCAGTTTTCACACCAAGAGTTCTGGGGCTGGTGTTTCCAGGGTCAGAAATGGAGGAGGACAGCCTGACTGACCAACCACCCCCAGGCAGCAGGACCAGCATCCGGGCTTTCTCTGGCAAAGGCACAGCCCCAATGCCTTCCTGAGCCTCTAGAGGGGGGCTGCTTTCCACAGGGCTAGGGCAGGAGTGGACTGAGTTCAGAGCTTTTCAGGAGCGTTCTGCCAGGCCCAAGGACCATAAATCACAGAAAGGGAAAACAGGAGTGAGAAATAAAACCCTTGGCTTCCCTCGAAGTGCCAGCCACTTTCTTTGGGCTGTAAATAACCACAGTTAAACCAAGCACCCTTTGCACTTCTCGGCAGGGAAGTGCATGAAAACAGCTGATGTAAGGATTTTAAATGCTTAAATGCTCTCTGCCAACATCTACTTAAGCCCCCAGAGCTGTGTCATCCCAATCTTTAAGGAGAGCCCTGGTGCACTTCTCCCTCACCCCTCCACTGCCCTAAGAGACCCTGAGTGGCAGGGTGCTGGGTGTCATCATGAATGAGGAGCTGGAGTCAGTTAGGCCTGGCAGAAGGAGGTGGGTGGCTCTGAGGTGCCCACATAGCCAGCTCTGGCACTCACCATTCTGCAAGCCCCAAATCAGTCAGCTGGTGAGTAGGTGGCTGAGCCCAGCCCCGAACCCATGTTGTCCTGGTTCCAAAGCTCAGGCACATTGTCAACAGGCACACTACAAGCCTACCCAGGAAACCTATCCTGTGACTGGGACTTTGGAGTCGGGAATGCTTTCTCCCTCCACTCCGCACCCCGCCTTCTCTCTTTCAGATTTCACTATATTACAGTGAGCCTGGAAGTCAGCTGATTTTGACTTCGCTGATTCTGAGTTATCATTTTGATGTTATCTCCAGAGTAAGGGAGTAAAAAGCCATGTTGTGGATCATCCAAAGGATGATTTCAGAAAGCACCACCCCCCGCCCAAAGTTGCTGCACAGCCATCTGTGTTAACCAGGAGAGCCACTGCAAGTAAAGACCTCGCCACATCATGGCAGCCTGCGAAAGAAAGATTTCAGAGTCATTTGAAAGGGGAAAAGTAAAGGAGGGAAACTGAGATCTCCTGGTAGAACAGGAAAAAACAGAGCCCGAATGACAGCCTTCACAGCAGCCTGCGCCTATGCCCAGACAGCGTGCCTCAACGCATTAGCAACAGGCATGGTAATAAATACCCCAGAAAGAATGTTTCTGCACTCAGTTCCAGTGATAATTAGATTCAATACTATTTAACACACATTTCAATAGGCCATGATGCTAACTTTATCTTCAAATAAACCGAGTACCTTCATGGGATTATCAATGACAGCTCATTAAAACTGGCATTTGAGGGTTTTTATTAATCATGGATCTGAGTAGCCTGAACAAACAAGCAAAGTTTACATGTATTAATATAGTTTTTAAAGCCCATTTATGTAAGAATCCTTCCTTTCATTAGGGATTGGACTGAAAGAACAGATTTTATACATAAAATTGAATCCATGTGTACACAACTCCACTGTTGATATCTACACTTTATTTTTTTAAACTTTTTTTTTAACGTTTATTCGTTTTTGAGAGACAGAGACAGACCATGAGCCGGGGAGGGGCAGAGAGAGAGGGAGACACAGAATCTGAAGCAGGCTCCAGGCTCTGAGATGTCAGCACAGAGCCCGATGTGGGGCTTGAACCCAAGAACCGTGAGATCATGGCCTGAGCCAAAGCTAGACCCTTAACTGACTGAGCCACCCAGGTGCCCTGACAACTACACTTTATTTCAGCAGAATATACCATGCATCTTATAAACAATATTGTTATCTTGAATTTTATTGGTTTCTTATTTGTTCACATATAATTTACACATTCGATTTTCATATACAGAATTATAAGAACTATAAACCTATGAGGCTTGTACTTAGTAATGGTTCCACATTTTGGAGAAATAGCATAAAAATAATTAAATTCAACAGAAAGAATTTCTGAGAATTTCTTTTTCCCTTAACTGGAATCAATACAGTACTCAGGTTTGAGAAACACTGAGTGTTTCTCAAGGAAACCCTAATGATGGGTTATCTAGGTTGTTTCCTGTTATTTTACAAGCAATGTGCAATTAATCTCCTCTTCCAAGCATTTTTGTGCATGTGAGCATACCTGTAAGATAACCTTCTAAATATGGCAATGCCAGGCCAAAGTGTAGGTGAATTTACAGTGTTCATAAGTGCAGTCAAATTACCCTCTGACAAGATTGCAATTACTCTTTCCAAACTGTGTATGCAAATGTCTATTTCCACACACCCTTGACACTTCTCACATCTTGGCCAATCTGCTAATCTGACAGGTAAATTAAGATATATCAGAGTTGTTTTAATTTGCCCTTCTTTAATCAACAGAAGAATGAGCATTTTTCCATATGTTTATTTGCTATTTTTCATTTCTTTATCGTGTATGTCTGAACTGCCTGTTGATGCTCTTTGCTGATTTTCTATTAGGTTGTTTTATTATTTTCTCATTGATTGGTTGGCTCTCTTTGTATTCAAGTGCTGTCTCCCAAGACAAGGTTACTCTGTCTTGCTTCTCACGTGTCTTTCGGCTTCACTATAGTAAATTTACTGGGTAGGCTTTAAAAAAAGTTTTTCAGTAAAACACATCAACCTTCTTTCCTTTGTAACTTTTGCTTCCTTGTAACATTTTTAGGATTCCATTATCATTTAATATTGCATTCATCTAGAATTTCCTTCATTTAAGCCATGAAGATAGTATTGAGATTTTTTTTCCTTTTTCTAGATATCAACATAGATCATTGAAGAGTCCATCTTTTCCTGATTTGAAATGTCATCCGATCATATACTAGATGTAAGTTCCCTCATTATTTGGACTTATTTCTGCCCCTTCTGTTGCACTGAACAATTTTCTATTCATATGCCAATACCAAACTAACTGAAATGATATGTACTTATGAAACTTTGAAATTTGGTAAGGCCAGTCTGCCCATATCAATCTTTTCTTATGTTTTCATAGATATTTCATGTGTTTAATTTTCTAGATCGGAAGTCTACAAAATTTTACGTAACAAGACAGTAATTATTTTAGGCTTTTGTGGGCCATACAGCCTCCATAGTAACTACCAAATCTGCCTTTGTAGCTGGAAAGCAGCCACAGGTCATATGTAAACAATTGAGTATGATTGTGTTCCAATAAAACTTTATTTACAAAACGAGCAGTGGGCTGGATTTGGGTGAGCCATAGTTTGCCAGCCTCTGTTCTGAATGAACCCTAGCATGACCAAATGACCCCCACCTAAATGACCAAATCTTTTGTTGAACTATGGGTTAGGAATGCTTGGAAATAAATGATTAATAAAGGGAGAATTTACGTTTTTAAATGTTGACTCCTACTATCCAAGAACCTATTCTTTCCTCCCACTTATTCAAAGTTTCACTGTTGCTTCTCAGTAAGATTCTGAAGTTTTCTTCATAACTAGTGCACATTTCTCCTCTTGTGTGAAGTATTTTATTTTTGCATTTATTAACACTGCACATGAAAATGCTCCCATTGACTCCTGTTCAACCCACCAGTTCAACCTACCAATTTAATGCAAAGCTTATAACCAAATCTATAGGCTTTCCTGGGATTGATGGAGAAATCTCATGGGACCTAGATATCCTCTGAAACTGTAGGCAGCATTTGTGAGGAAGTATATTTTCCTAGGAAGAGTGTGTAGGTTTCAGCAGAATCTCGAGATCACCACCAGCTCACTCCCCTGCTGCAAGTAGATCTCCTGATTGAAGGTAGGTGAAGGCCAGGACTTTGGCATTGAAACAATCCAGATTTGGGTGACCGGGAACATACTGACTGTGGGGCCAGAGAGAGGGAAAGCCACCAACCTGCCCTGGCTGAGAGTAGGAACGAGAGCCAGGTTTATGGAGCACTTGTTCCTGCCTTTGTCCATGTGGGCAGTGCTGCTGAGGGCCCAGGCATCCCAGAAGGTCATCAATCTTGCCCTCTTCTAACTTTCCTGGACTTTAAGACTGAGGTATCCTCTTATCATAGACTCTCTATACCACACCCAATATCACCTCCTTCCTATGGAGCCTTGATCTACCTAATTGCTTATCAGGATCATGGACTGTCTGCTGCGAACAGCTCTTTCATCTCCTGCCAGAACCCTTTTTACTGCTTCTGAAGTACTATCTTCATGGAAAAAGGCAGTATGGGGGGGGGGGGGAGAGCCTAGGCGAAAGGATCCAATAAACCCAAGTTCAAATCTTGCCTTTGCCAACATGTGCCATAAGGCAAAATGTGAACTTCTCTGGCCTCAGCTTTCTTATGGTAAATTTCTTATACCTCCCTAGTATGACTAAAGGGATCAAAAGAAATAACGTACAAAAGCTTAAAGTCATTCTCATGACAAGAAGTTTTTTATTTAGCAATGGATGGTTGTAACTCACTTCTCATACAGCCAAATGGTACCAGTCAAGCTTAGCCTCTACCCATTAAACCTATGAAGACTCTGAACTCTACCCTTTCCCACCAACAGGGTCTGTTTTCTGTGGGGTATCACCAGTCTATACTTAGGTTTGCCATAACCCTCCCATTAGCCTGCTCTCAGTGTCATGCTGTACCCAGGATGCCCCCCATAGGAATCACTCCCACTGAGTGGGAGGTTATGTCCTCACATTGCAAAGACCTGGCCTGAACTGAAAATGAATATGGGACAATTCTGACATTCAGATTGGATCTCAGGCAAGATTTAAATTTGAATTTTCCTCTTGGAAGAGAAAGACTCCCCCACTGTCACTTCCCAAGCCTTGGTTTCCCTGTCTACAAGATACTGACAAAAATAAGGGCTGCTAAATGCTATTGGACTATGTGGCAGGAAACAATTCCTCCCCAAAACCCTATGATAGAGATTCTATTATCATCACAGAGACACACAGTGGTTAAGTCACATGTTTGAAGTGGCAACAATGAAATTGTAACCAGGTAATATGACATTAGAAGCCAGGCTATTAACTGCATCCATCTATATGACGGTCTCATGGAATGCTTTAAATCCCATATAATCCACACATTGCCTGTACCGGGTGAAGTCCATGGTAGATATTTAATAAATGATAGTTGCCCTTTCTTGAGGCAGACATTGGCCCTCCCACCAGGAACGGGCCTCTTAACAACTCAACATCACATTAAGAACTGGACATATCTTCCGATACTGGTCATTCCATCAGGAAACAGACAACCTAATGGAAACTGGTCATCTCATCAGGATGATTCAAAAAGGTCATGCCCCAGCTAATGCCTGCTCAGAAAGCAAATTATCACGACGTAGACTTTGATTCAACAAATATGTATATAGTTCTTCAGTGGAAAGAGAAACAATGCACATGACTATCAAATGCATATAAAATGCAAGTACTCAGAGAAACTTCAAGTCCATCTGGATGGGAAAAAGAAGGTAAAGGCATAAACAGTCCATATAGAGCCTCAGAGTAATCTACCAGGTGCCAGACAATTTGCTAAGAACCTCCAGGTATCAGTTTATCTGGACCTTCACTCTGAAAGTGTCCCTTGGGTCTATTTATAAATGAAGATTCTAAGGTCAAGAGCAGCTAAGTGAATTGTCTTGATTCCTGGAGCTCATCAGCTTATAAGTAGGTATGGTATTCAAAGGCAGGTGGCTCCAGGCCCTTACCACCAAACTCCAGCACTACATTTTACCTGGCTGCAATGGGTGCCCACAGAAAGAGTGGCATATGCCCAGGACAGACCCTGCCTCTTGCATAACTGCAGTAAGGCCCTCCTCTTTGCCTCCCTTGAAACCATCTCCCGAGGAGTATCTGAATATGTGTCTGCCCCTGCCATGGGTGTGGGAGTCCTAGAATAACAGAGCTATGTCAATAATGTCAGCCCTGAACCTGTAATAGAAGAATAAGTTTTATACAAATAGTATCAAGACTGTACAGGCACAACCTCTGCCAAAAGGGAAGAGCCTTCATGTCAACAACAAAGAGTTATCCTAACGCATGTTGCTTTTTATTGTTTTTAGGAAGGTAGCCGGATAAAGTGAGGAGACTGGTTATTTCAAGTGTTCAAGTATTTCCACTACCTGAAGCCAGTGAGGCAAAGATACCAACCACAGAAGCGGGCTCATTTCTCCCAGGCAAGTGCCCTTCCTTTAAAGGGTCACCAACAGGGGAGCCCTTGTGATCGGAGGGGGTGCCAGTGCCTGCATTCCAGGCAGCCAATTGTCAGACACACTCAAATGTATGTTCAAATTTACATCCCTCTTGACAATATGTGATCACTGGGAAATCAGTTAGGCTTTCTGAGACTCCATCTTTTCCTTATAAAACAGGTGTAATGTCTACTTTCCTGGACTACCCGGAGGTTTAAATAAGAGCATATATGCAACATGCTTGGTTCACAGTAGGTTCTCAGTATGGCTGTTCCCTCTTGGGGCTGAAGAGGCATTGTTGACAGAGGACAGCAGAGACCAGCTGGGAGTTATTTGTCCAGAACTGGGAAGCAGATGAAGGCTGTGTGCAATGCCCTATCAATAGAGCGGGATAACTGGACAAGAATGTGCTAGCTCCAGAGAAAAACAATAGAAAGTGTTCTAAAAACAAAAATTAAAAGGGGTAAGGAACTCAAAGCTGTTCTGCCCCAACCATGTACCAGTACATGAATGGCCTTCTCAGAAGACATGGTGTCCCTGGTGTACAGAGGAAGAGGCCATGGCTCAGAGAGCCTATGTGACATTACCACATCCCTCTGTGAGACAGTAAGATGCCTTTCCATTACCCTACATTACCTTGTGTAATCCATCATGGAGTCACATAGACTGGGGGGTGCAGGAAGTGTTGGGGGTCAAACCTCTCCTCCCTCAAGATTGATGAAATGCACTCCAGGCATCTCTTGCTCTGATTAAAATACACTGATGATAAATTACCAAACTCCTTGACGTGGAAATGTGAGTGATAGGAGGGCCACTGACAACTGGTCCAGGGTGATCGTCACAGAAGGGGAAAGAACAGTGCTGCACAGCCTACTTCCTCTCCATCATTTTCTGACTGCTAAGCATCTGTGAGTGTCTGTAGGTGAAGGGCAATGAAGGCGATACAGTAGAAGGTGATCTGGAGGTCACAGTGATCACAGATGAATGGAAGCCAACAACACATTACACCTTTGGCTTAACTAAATACCAGGAGCCCAAGTAGAGGGGTTTTTCTCCCAAGGTGGCAGAGTTGTACAATGGGAAGTCTGTTTTGACAATCAGCAGCCTCTTCTGTTTGTTCCTACTCCATTCTGATGGAAATATTCCTTCATAAGAGGTTTGGTGCCTTCAGCCCTAATCACCTTCCTGTCTAGAATTTCTTCCCGGAGAGCATCTCCCAGAAATCAGTCATGCTTTTATGTTAATATACAGCCATTTGTCTTCTTTCACAGGGCCTTTCCCTCCCTTAGCCTTTTCTCACATTATGGAACAAGTTTGATGCCTGAAAACAGAATTTCAGGCATCAGAGAAAGATGGGAGAAAGAGTCTTGGAAAAACACCAGGAGAGAGGCCGTGTAGCCTCCCTGTAGAAGTAGAAAGTGAGAGACTTCTTCTCCAGCTCACATCTGTTCCTGAGAACAGACAGGCTGCTTCTGGGCTCCCGGACAGGCGCCATGGAGGACAGGATGGAACATTTCAGAAAATATGCTTTCTGGGTTTGTGCCTATCTGGAAAATTATAGGATGGTGGAGTGCAAAAATCAAGGGCCTTGGGGCACCTAGGTGGCTCAGTTAGTTAAGCGTCCAACTTTGGCTCAGGTCATGGCTTGTGAGTGAGTTCAAGCACTGCGTCAGGCTCTGAGCTGACAGCTTCGGATTCTGTCTCCCTCTCTCCCTGTCCCTATTCCACTCGCTCTCACTCTTGCTCTCTCAAAAATAAATAAACATTAAAAAAATTTTTTTTTTTAAATCAAGGGGACTTTAGACTCGAGCTGTAAACCACATTCCTGCCACTTTCCAGCTGAAAGACCATTGGTAAGTTAATTTCTTTCGTTACCCATTCTATTGAATAGGTAGAATAATGACTGCATATCCACTGGCAAAGGTGAACATTATATGGGAGAGTGAATGTCAAATGGGTGGCAAATCTCATGAGAACTTGGTAACTATTCCTTTCTCTCTATACCATAGCTGAACAGATCATACAAGATTAATCCTTCCATAGGACCAGAGTTTAACTATTACTTATCAGAGTTCACCACACAATTAAAAATAGCTAACTACGATAGAATATTCCCATACAGGCTTTTTGAATTTTTTTTTTTAATTTTTTTTTTCAACGTTTATTTATTTTTGGGACAGAGAGAGACAGAGCATGAACGGGGGAGGGGCAGAGAGAGAGGGAGACACAGAATCGGAAACAGGCTCCAGGCTCCGAGCCATCCGCCCAGAGCCTGATGCGGGGCTCGAACTCCCGGACCGCGAGATCGTGACCTGGCTGAAGTCGGACGCTTAACCGACTGCGCCACCCAGGCGCCCCTAAATTTTTTTTTTACTATTTATTTTGAAAGAGACAGCACAAGCAGGGGAGAGGCAGAAAGAGAGGGAGACACAGAACCCAAGACAGGCTGCAGGCTCTGATCTGTCAGCACAGAGCCTGACTCAGGGCTCAAACTCACAAGCCATGAGGTCATGACCTGAGTCAGCCACTTAACCAACTGAGCCACGATGGCGCCCCTCCCATGCAGCCTTCTATTGCTCATTAGGTCTGGTGCCCGTCACTCCTGAGGCTGCATTTGCTAATAGCATCTTTTTTTATTAAAGCTTTTTTTTTTAAGTTTATTTATTTATTTTGAAAGAGAGACAGCATGAATGGGTAGGGGCAGAGAGAGAGGGAAAGAAATAGAATCCCAAACAGGCTCGGTGCTGTCGGTACATTGGGCCTCCAACTGGTGAACAGTGAGATCATGACTTGAGCTGAAACCGAGTCAGACGCTCAACTGACTGAGCCATGCAGGTGCCCTGCTAACAGCATCTTTTAAATGAATGGTGATGCATTTAATGGTCCCTGGGAATTGGGCCTTTAAAATCCCAACATCTTTTGATCTCCTGGTTCCAGGGAGACTCTATGGAGGTCTGAGAGGCCAGTTAAGGCTGGAGAAGATCCAGAAAGAAAAGTGAATTTTCTTCCCAGGGCATCTCCCTCTGTCCCAGCCCTCTTGGCATCCCCTCTGAGGTGAACACATTCAAACATACAGAAAGCGCTTGAAGTCTTAGAGTTACCAATACAATAGCTTCGTAGGAATCAATCTAACTACAATGAGGCTAGTTCTTTCCCTTAAATTACTGTTAAAATTGCATTTGTACAAGTACTCAAGTTTTCCAAACCCTTTCCCACTGAAACTCAGGGGTGAGTAGGTAATGAGGGGCTATCACCCTGGATGAACATGAACATAGAGAGAGAGAGAGAGAGAGACAGACAGACAGACAGACAGACAGACAGACAGAGACAGGACTCAGATGGCCACAGCTAAGTCTCAAAAGTACACTGGGGATTGATCTCCAGGTACAATATGTCCCAGGCCCTGCTCACAGCTGCCCTCACCTCCCATACACCTGCCCTCGGCCCTGCCCACCTGATTCCCCAGTGCCTTCCACCTTGACTGCTTGCTCACTGTCTTGCCTCATCCACTCATCTGCTCCAGTAAAATCCTGCCTAAGACTGTTTGGAGCCTTCTCTCAAACTCATTTTTTTTTTTTTTATAATTCATTGAACATTATTTTAAATTGATTCCATGGCTGTTAGCCAAGTTAACTTTTTCATTCAAATCCAATAACATACAGTTTCTCTGAATATAGGACATTTCGGAAATTTTCTAATATCTTAGCTTCAGTAGCTTAGCACTGTGTATTATTCTCTTGCAATTTGATTTAATCTATTCCATATCCACAGTTATACTCCTTTTCTCATCTTTAGTATTGTGCTTTCTCTCTTATTTTCTTGATTATACCTAAGAAGAACACGTCCATTTTATTGGTTTCTTCAAAGAATCAGCTTTTAGATTCACTTATAAATTCTAATGTTTTTCTATTTTCTAATACATTAATTTCTACCATATTTGTGGTTTATTGCTTCCTAATTTCCTCAGATTTCTCTTTTTTTTAGCTTCTTGTGTTGAATTTTTATTTATTTTCATTCTTTCTCATTGATCATGAAGCATTTAAGGCTATGGATTTGCTTCTAAGTACAGCTTTGGTCACATTCCATAAGTTTTGGTATATAGCGTTGCTCTATTAATAGCTTGTAATTGTAGTTTTGATTTTCATTTGTACCCAAAAGCCATTTAAGAAAGCTTCATTTCTTCTCTCCATGTGATTAGGTTTTATTTTGCTTTGATTTTCATTGTAAGTGCTACAACACAACTCTCCACAGGCACGGAAGACATTCTTACCCCACTTTTCAGAGAGGAAGAACCTGAAGCATAGCAAAGTTAAGCAACCAGCCTAAAGCTTCAGAGGGCATTACCACTGAAATCAGAAAAGGAAAAATGAGATTCAAAACCTTCTGCATAAGTAGATACTCTCCAAGATGCTTATTCAGCAAAACAGAATGCAAAATCACTGGTGGCCTTGTCTGGGGCTAGGGAGGCAAGTGTAAGGATTTTAGCAGCTAGGGGTAGGGCCTATAATAAGGCACAAAGGTACCCCACCAAGTCATGCTGCGAATGCACCCATCAGAGCACCCTGCTCCTTGCTCACGCCCCTTCCCCCCACAAGATGTAAGGTGGCAGATGGTCAGTGCCCCATCTTTCAGAGCAGGTCCAGAGCAGCAGGAGAAAAGGCTTTGGAGGGTCTTTGTAACACAAGCTGTCCAGGTGAAAGAAGAGCATCCAGAGGTCGCAGATAGACTGTCCAGATGGGGCAGGTGTCCATACCACTTTGGATGAACTACTCCATGACTGTATAGTTTCACCCTATGAAATAGTAACCAGCCCCCTTCACAGATAAAGAAACCAAGGCTCAGAGAGATTAAGGAATTTACTCCAGGTCAGGATTGATGGAGTAGGATGATACCTACAAAAGAGCGGCAAGATACTGCGGAAGGGTCTGGCAGTGATTTAGAAATGCCTATTTCAGAGCAGACTTCTGCAGGAACTGTAAAAGATGGGCGTGTAGAGTTATGCCAGGGGTTTGAATCTCTGTTTCCATATTTAACTTTTAAATGACTGATTTCCGGGGCACCTGGCTGCCTCAGTCAGTGGGGCATGCGACTCTTGGTCTGGAGGTTGTGTATCCAAGCCCCATGTTGGGCGCAGAGATCACTTGAAAATAAAATCTTTACATGACTTATTTCCAACACTCTTTTTCTAAGATGAGAGGTGACTTTGCCCAGCCCCGGGGACTATAGGGCATATGAAAAATTTAAGGTGGTTGCCCAGCATATGGCAGGGGCTCCATATACATGGGGTTGGGAAAGCTCCCTTACTCCTTTTCTCCCTTTACCTTGGGGCTCAGGCTGGGAGGTGCTGGCCTACTCCTGCAGAGTCAGATACAGTCAAGTGCCTGGGCTGAAAGAGCCCAGAGACACAATCTAGTCCAGCAGTTCACTACTGGCATCCATGGGTAGAACTCAGGGGGTGTCTAAAATTCAGACAGGAAACACTTGTACCTTTATCCTCACTAATCTCACAGCAATTTAGAACTTCCTCCCTTATGCATGCAGGAAACAGACCACAGTAAGCCATGGACTTAGGACCTGGGACTTTGTGACCAATAGAAATCAGAGGTGTTTGTGTGGCACATCACAGTTATCACAGACATCTCAAAATATCAGTTATAAGCATCACTACTTCATAATTTATATGCATCACTCCTTCTACCTACAAACAGATTGTGTCACTTAATGTGTTAATAAATAAATGTATGTATTCCAACATCATATGTAAATATTTTGACAACTATTTTGATATACTTAGTTTCCTTTATAGTCTAATGTAGTTTAGTTTTTATTCTGAGAAGGGGTTCAAATGCTTCACCAGACTGCTACAGAGGTCCATGGTACAAAAACATGTTGAAGAACCCCAGTCAAGGATGAGGAAATAGGGCCAGAAGGGAGAAGTGATCCACACAAGGTCACACGAAAGAGTTAAGACCAGAACCCAAATCTTGCCACCCTACTAGCATGCGATGATCTTACAGAAAGTGGGGGACATGTGGATGCAGGCAATAAGCACAGAGCTCACTCTTATGTCACAGCTTAGACTTGCGACAGCTCTGGGAAAGGGGGCGTGGCTCAGCCAAGGGCAGGGGGAACCAGGGAAATGTAAAGCCAGCCTGCACAGTCTGCAGCCCTGCCTGCTCAGCCAGGAAGGCCCTCTGAGCAGCAATTACAAATATTTATTATTTGTTTTCCCGAAGTCTGCTCACGTGGAACCAAGTAATAGATTAAATGATCCTTCAGTGGCCACAGGAGAGGGTGGTGGGGCTTGATTTGTCTTTATAGTTAAAACTCACATCACGTACTTGTGTTCTTTGTAATTGTATTTGAGCCGTTTAGGGAGATCATATAGTGCCTCAGTCTAATACCTCACAAGGGTTCATGCTTGCCCATAGGATAGGAAGCCCCCAACTTGGTCCTTTTCTTTGCTGAGAATTGCAGAGATCAATAACTTGCAAACACAGAATGTGTTTTTCAGAGGAGGATATTCACTTCTTTAGGGAGGACGGACATCATTGCACCCAGCATTTTGTAAACTGGGCTCCTGGGACTTCCAGCACATACCCATCATTCTCCTGGCCTTCCCTGAATGTCAGACTCATTTCACTCATGCTGAGCCCTCACTTGGAATTCTTTCTCTACACTTCTTCACCACCACCACTAATTAATAACAAACTATTAATAAATACTAATTAATGAAACTATTACTATTATCATCCTCATCGTGATGTAACATTTCCTATAGCTTGGAACTTCTAGCAGGCAGGAACTCTCAGTCTATAATGGAGGCTGTTACATCAACAACCATTTTAAACACTGTGTGATCAATGTTAGGAGGGGCAAGCAAGCACAGGCTTCTGGGGACTTTGCCAAGTCCTGAGGAAGTACAGAAGCCAAAGGAGAACAGGCTGAGAGAAAAACACATGCAAAAAGATACCATGGCAAGAAATAGCGTGGCCCACTCAGGCATTAGCAGTACTTTCCATCTTCCCAGTACAGAATGCAACCGTGTTCATGTCCCAGCAGGCTGCAACAGTATGGATGGGATTTCTTGGAGAGGAAGACTTTTTTCTGGTCTTAGAGCCTGACAGTAGTTCTGACAGGAAAGGAAAAGTAGGGAGAGTATTCTTGGAGAGGGTTTCAGTCCAGGAAAGTGGTGCAGGGGACTTGGACCTCTAGCCCTAGGAGAATACTTGTTCCAGACCTGAAGAGAAGCTAGGCTGGTGGAAGTGTAAGCCAGCCTTCTTTTCATAATCCACAACTGTGGACCCTTGAGGGCAATCCAGAGATGCCCCATCTGGAAAGTCAGGAACATCAGATAGGGGATGGACAAATTGAGTTTCTGCAGTGCTGGGCTCTATGAGCTTTTCTTTTCTTTCACATCATTGTAGAGCATGGGGGCTTGAACGGATTGTGAACCTGTGTTAGCAACTGACTACTGCTCCAGATAAAGGAAACTGTCCATTCACATGCATGTATCCACCTGCCTCTAATTCCTCTCCTTGAAGGTTTATCTCCCACATGGGATGCAAAACAGAATTTGATCCAGGAAAGCTCACTTTGAGAAAATGATCGTTAACTATTTCCATGTGAATTGAGAAGGTTAGTTTTTGTGGAGAACCATGGGGGTATCTTGCTTCTTGGCCCCCAGGCTGAGTAAGGGGTGTCTCCTCCTCTCCCCCTCTGCTCAGGGCTTCCCTCTGCCAGAGCACTGATCTAGTGTCCAGTCACAGTCTGTCCACTCCTCTGACCCTTTCTTCAGGCTAGAAATCCACTGAGGGCAGGGATCAAGATTCCTCTTTTTCCAGGTCCCTTTGGCTTGGCACAGACCTGGTCCCAAGAGGTGCTCAGAAAATGTCAAATGGCACAGCCATGAAACTCAGATCTAGAGCTCAGCAGTTATGTCTATGAAGCCCAAATGGTTCCCTGTGTTGCCCACCACAGGTTAACACCAGTTACCCAGCTCAGCCACAGGCTTTGTTACTCTGAATCTCACATTCAGAAGCCCCCTGGAGATGCACCCACATACTGATGGGCTTGCTCTAACAGCCAGACCACAGCATCTCCACTGAGCTAGACATCCATTAGGCCCTACTAGGTCAGTCATCCCATCTCGCCCTGCCAGTGCGAGGTTCAGGTCGCTCAGCCAGCCAGGGAGGGGCAGAGCTGGGACCCCCTGAGGCCCAGGACTCCCACAGTTCTGGGAAAGCTGAGGCTGCCCTTGCCCTCGCAGAGACCATTCATAAGAGGACTTTGGGGAGTGTATTGAGGCAGCTCCTTGTCAATTTTGCAAGTTGGCAGTGGGGCAGCCTTGGTAATAGTCATGGGAGGCCTCCTTCCTCTGACTCCTGCTCTCGCATCCTCACACACACCCCCAGGGATATTCCACCTGACCTCATGCCAAATTTACTCTCCTGTATCTGGAGGACTAGCCTTACAGCCATCACATTATCCCTTTGGGGCCAGGCTATCAGCACAAACAAGGTATAATAATACAAAATTGAATGATAACAACCCTTTATTGAACTCTTTCTTTATGCCAAGACTCTTTCTGAGTTATTTTTAAACATGCTACTTAGTTCTCCCAGCTGCTCACAAAGGGGTCTCATTATCCTCGTTTCGCAGATGAGGAAACTGAGACTCAGAGAAATTAAGCAGTTTGTCAAAGACCACAGAGCTGGTCAGTGGCAAGGCTACAATGTCAGTTCCTCCTGAATCTGTCTGAGATGATGTTATTCTTAACCTTGTTATGAAGCAAAGCCATTCTTTCTACGTGAGTTCTTTATACATTACTAAGAGTCCCTAATTTTTGTTTAAAATGTCTTTGGACATTTGCTTTCTAATGAACTAATTGCTTCCATTGCAATTTGGGAGATCATAGACTGAGGATCCATGGAAGTAGTATGGGAAGAGGAAGACACAAGGCCAAAGACCAGACCCATCTTAGCGAGAGTAGCATCAACAAGTCAGCTTCTTCACTGCCCAGAGCTCAGTCTCTCACGTGAAACTAGGATAACCATATCCATCTTGCCATGCTCGAAGGACGCCACCATGAGGATTAGACAAGATGGCGGGTGTGCCAGGGCCCACCTCACAGGCCTGCAGAGGCAGCCTGGTCGGGGCCTTGCGGTCCTCTGGGACCTCCATGGGTCCCCAAGTAGCTCTCGCTGGTGCCCTGCTCATGAGCACACTTACCTCCCCCAAGAGCATGCCTGAGTCCCAGTCCCCTGCCACATCACACTGTATCCTCCATTCAGCACTGAACACACACCTGCTGTATTCCAAGCACAGTTTCTGGCCCTGCGGAGCCAGCTTTGCACACAGCGCCAAAGCCCCGCCTTCATAAAGCTGCCAGTCTTCTGGAAATAAGACCTGATGCTCCTGGGCACTCAACACGGGCTGTTTCAGATACTTGAAACTTCGCTCACTCGCTCCCCCCCCCCCAAAACTCTGACGGAGGAGCAAGTATTACAGCCAAAGAAACTGAGGCACTGGAAGGCTATATAAATTACCCGGGGTGAACAGGCAGGAAGCAGTGGAGCTGGGTTTGAACCAGTCACCTGGCTCCAGAGTTCACCCCCCATCACAACTCTGCTGTCTCTGTTTTTTTCTCTGACATCAAACCCTTTGATCTTTTCCTCCACAGCTTTGCTAGCCTATTCATGCTCTACCTTCTACTATCTTCCTTCTGCCTGGTTCAGGCCCTCATCCTGTCCTTCTGGAAGCACAGTAGCCTCCCTCAGGCCCTCCTGCCTCTTCTAGCCCCATGCCCAGTTCCTCCCACCTCGCCTCTTAAACCTCTACTCCGTCCTGCACCCCACCGGAGCTGAGCCCCAAATAATATCTAGTTATATAACCCTGGTGTTTAAGGCCCCCTGCAGTCTGTCCTAATGTATTTCTACATTTCTCCTTCTGTTCACCAATGCTCAGTTCACAAAAGCTATCCTCCAGGCCAGGGGGTCTAAAATTTTAGTGGAATCAATGGCTTTTTTGAGATGTCAACAAAAGTTAGCCCTTTTTTTCAATGTGGCACTCATAGAACAGCATAGAACAGAAAGTAGCATGTACGAGCTCTTCCCAACGTTAGCACATGCCTTCTGGACCGTCCCAGCTCACACTGTCACTGTGACAACCTCTGCCATAGACACACAAATCTTATTCTCCTTTTTAATTCTGTGAACATGCCATGTGTCTTTCCATCCCCCTCCCAACATCTCGTCATGCCATGTTGTCTATCCATGATGCTTCCTCCACTCTCATTCCCATCTAATAAATCCTAGTGATGCATCAAAACCCCAGTTCCAACGTTACTAACCTAGAGGAGGGTTTTCCCTCAATGCTTTCATCCACAGCTCCCCACATGGGACTCCAGTGCTTCCCTGCTGGGAATCTGAGACCACATCTCATTTCCACCTACCTGACTAGACCCCTTGTGGCCTTGGCTGGCTTGCAATCTTTCACTTCATCTAGCACAGAGCTCTGTAAACAGTGGGCACAAAATGTTCAGGATTTGGAAAAAAAAACCCAGAAGATCCTGGATGGTAATGAAATGGACTTTTTCATCATCTGGGCCCCACTAATAAGGCCTTGCAGAGGCTGGACTTCTGGAAAATTTCACCAGACATAAACCTAGGAAAAATTATCTCTTGCCTGGGCCATTTGTTAGAAATATAAACATTTCATACCCACTCATTACTGCAGTTCTGGAATTCCTACTTGAATCTCCATTTTGTTAGTAATGGTAACCTAGTTTACAGGAATCTATGACTTTGAAATAAGGTCAGATCCTGATAATTAGCTGTGATCCATATTTTGTACCTAATAATTAGCTTATAGCTGCAGTGATAATTGGGCCCTACATTTTGGGGAGGTGGCTGGCATATTTTAAGAAAACCAGGTACTCTCCATGTGCTCTGATGGTCTCTCTGCTTTGTTAAGAGGTTGTTAAAGTAAGAACCATCACATAGGAGAAAAATGAATACATTCGCTCTCGAGGATGCAATTAAAAACAGAATGTAAACATGACTAATGAGGTGATTAACTTTTCTAGAAATATTATGCAGGAAACTCAATTCCTGAATGTAACATTTCCATGCTAAGAAATTCAGTTTGGTGGCATCAGTGACCAAAGGGATCTAAGAAGAAAAGACATTGCTACTGGCAGGGAAAGCCAAGGAGAGCAGAGATGACCATGAAAAGCATCCATTTCTTTCCAGCGTGATCTGCCTAGCTAGGATACATCTGCCATTATAAATGCTCCCAGGAGTGGCTGCTGTACATGTGCTGTTTTGAGTAATTTTTTTCAATGTGGCACTCATAGAACAGCATTAACTCAGAAATCAGGAGTTCTGGGTTCAAATCTCAACTCCATGAGTCACTGCTGAGTGGCCTGGGATGGTAGATGTCATTGCTTGATGTGTCTGTGAAATGGGGATAACGTTTCCTGCCTCATGGACTATGAGAATCACATGTGCTAATGTGCACAGAGGTTGCCTGGTATGGAGAATAGCAGGCCAGAGTGTCCTGAAGAAATTGCTGTTGCAGCTGCAGAGTAGGGAGGGCGTGAGGCATCTCTTATTGCAGGAGGAGACTCTGCCACAAGGCAGGGGTTCTAGCAAGAAGGAGTCAGGAGTCAGGAACCTGGGCCCCACTGCACTCTCTGAGCTCAAGCCAAGTGATCTTGGGCACTGGTGCCATGCTTTCAAAGTCCATAAAGTGACAACATTCACTAAACAATTTCCAAGGCATAGTTTTAGGAACCCAGCACTGTTCAAGGCTACAAGAGTTCACATTTTTTTCCCCAGTTTGTAACTAAACAGCCTCAACTTCTCCAAATGTGATCTGTTCGTGACTTACTGGGTACACAGCTATATAGGTGCCCATAATTGCACTGCCATTAAACAGTCCAGTCTGTAGTCCTTGAGGGTCTCTGAGCTTTGCAAACATTCTCCCGCCCCTGTTTCTCGGTTCCCATCCAGGAACCGCTCCCTACTCTAACCTACGTCTGTGGGCATTGATCCAACCTTTGGGTTCTATGAGCCAGGCCGAGGATACAGAGCAGAGTCCTGTCCCAGGGAAGACAGGAGTCCAGTGGGGATGACGGACCAGAGACAGATAAGGCTAACTCTGTGGGACATAGCCTTTGACACACAGGTGTACCCGGGACCCTGCAGGCACAGCAGACAGGTTGGCAAGAGAGTCAGAGAAGGCTTCTTGGAGGAGGTGACACTTAAGCTGAGTCTTGGTCATCCAACCAGCCATTCATCCAGCCATCAGTCAGCAATCATTTATCGATTCCTCCTATGTGTACCAGGCACTGTGCTAGTTACTGAGGCTATACTCCTGAATTTTCCCATAACTCCTCCAAATTTGAGAGTCCCTGTGGCTCACTCCAGTCACTCACACCAGTGTCCATTCTGCCTCCCTGACATAACTTCCCCAATGTGGCCTTTCTTCCCAAAACACCCCCTCCATTCTAGGCTCTCTCTCCCCATCCGAGTTCAACTCAAAGCCATTGGCACACTCAAGTTCAGCCTCTCCCCAGACCCCACTGTGCACATCTGCTCCTGCTGGGGCCACTCACTCACCTCCTCATTTGTATCCCTATTCGACTCCCTTGAGCCAATCCCACTTTCCTCTCTCTTTTATACCTTATTGTGCCAAGGAAAACACCAGACACCGAGAAGCCTGGGAGAATGGTTAACTAGGTGCCAGAAATGAATGCTTCTTCCTACTTGTTACCACTGTTCTAAGAGTAGCATGAAACCAGAGCATGTTTTATTTTCTTGTTCGAGGGGATGGAAGAAAAAAGGAATCATTTACTGAGCATCTATTACATACTAGGTGTTGTGCTGGATGCCTTAGTTTTATCCCTCTTTTAACCTCCATCACAACCCTGAGGGAAGCATTTTTATTTCCTTGGCTGTACGCGCAGAAATCAAGGCTCAAGGAGGTTGGTTAACCTGTTGGGGGATCTCACCACTAGTTAAGTGGCAAAGCTGGGATTTAAACATAGCTATGCGATTCAGAAAATTAAGCTCTTCTTCCTCCACCACAGTTTTTCTCAAGAACACATGCCCTTTGCTACCTCCAAAGACCTGCTTAAATGCTGCAATCTGGAAAGATAAACAAAACCTGTTTGCCGTGCGATGGTGGCTCGAAATCAGGTGAAAATCCAGGGCCTCCTCAAGGGAGAGGTAGGCCCCTCTGAGCCAGGGTTTAAGCAAGTAAGATAAGAGGAATAAGAAAATGGTTTCTGGACATTGCCATCCATCTCGGAGAAACCTTAGATAGGAAGCAGCAGGTGATGAAGTGAAATGAAATTCTGAGGGGGGAAAGAAAATGAAAATGGAGGTTTTACACATCACTGAGCTGCCTTCCTATCTGGAGGGAAAACCCAACATTAATAAAACAGAAAACCTTCAACAAAATCAAAGCCACTTTTTCTGTCAAGTTCAGAAACAACAGTACATAAACCTACAGGCGTTTCCCCTGGAATGTTCCAGAAATAGCTGTGTTTCTAAGAACTTGGGTGGAAACCGAACTTGGGAAAACTAGTCCCTACAACCCACATGAGGAAGCTGCCTTTGTCACTGGGGTGGAACAGGAGCGGTGTTTTCTTCCTAAGTGCACTCCTCCTGCCAACCCCTACCAGGGCCGTCCTTCACAGGGAGTTAACAGTAGCCAACAAACGCTCAAGTGCACAGGGGCGCCCTCAGGGAGTCAACCTCTCTAATAAATTTGTCTATGAAGACAACACACACACATGCGCACGTATACATACAATGTGCATGCACACACATGTATGCACATCCATACACATATCCGTGCACGCACACAAGCACACGCACAATGCAGACTCTTGTGCCTTGGCTCTCCTACAGACAGATCTGCCTACGCTCGTCAGTCAGTATGTGGGGCTTTTGTCTCCTCGCCTGGTTACCAGGTAAGGACCTCTGGCAGAGACAGGGGGCAGGTGGGGGTGTAAATGGTATGAGAGGTGGTTCCAGCAAAGTCTGTGGGGCCAGACAGATCCAGGTCAGAGAGTTACTCCCACATTTCCCAGGTTAGAAAGTAAGACGTGCCTTGGGATTTCCACACCGTATGTTCCTCTCCCAGCCGCTTGGGGTGTAATCACCCACCCTCTCATTATCACCAATGTCTCAGCGCCTGTCAGGGAAGGAGAAGCCTGGCTACTTCTCAGGTGAGGGTAAGGACTAAATAAAATGACAGTGTAAAGTTCTTGGAATAGGGAAGGCTCTGGATACACGCGTGGCCTCCATGCTGTGCTCACCCTCCCCACATCTGGCCCAACTTGAAGGGCCGGCTCACCCTCACCTCCTTCAGGTAGCCTTCCCTGACTATGGATCCCCAAGGATATCTCCCTCCCGTGCATTCTGTGGTATGGTTGGTCACCACCAGCTTCTGTCTGTGACCACTCAGACCCTTGTCCTGTGAGAGAGAAGCATCCATGGGGGTTGGGATTTCCTAGCAGACTATAGCTGCCCAAGAATTGGCCATAGTAACACAGGAGCACTGGGCCCAAGCCTCAGTCACAGGCAATTAGTAGCTCTGAATCTTACAGACAAGGCATTCAATCACCGGAGGCAGCGGGGAGTGAGGTCAAGGGGAGTGGGGCTAAGGGAAGGAAAGGTTCTTTGCAGGTACTGCATTCCTACTATGTGCCAAGCACTTTACAGTAATCATCTCATTCCCTCCCTATGACAGCTCTCTGAGATAGGTATTATTGAGTCCCTTTCACAGATGAAGAAACTGAGGCTCAGGCAGGTGAGCTAGTTGTTTTCCAGAGCCTCACAGCTCAGAGGGACAGAACTGGAAGCAGACCATAGTGGGAGGAAGGGAAGACAGAGAGGAGGGATGTGGTGAGTGGCGAAGACAGAACTCTGAGAGTCAAACATGAAAGACAAATCTAGACTTCTCTCTGCTGAGCTCCTGCTTTGAACAGCCCCTGCACTGGCCTCTGCCTACATCCCTCCCCTTAAGGCTCACCATCATGCTGGAGGCACTGGCACTCTTGGGACTTGCTGCACACTTTTGTTTATCATGCCCAGTGAAACCTAGTGAGAGAGTTGCTGTGGCCCTGATCTCTGTCCCCACCCAGCTGACCAGCGAGTTTATCCTCAAATACAATCCAGTAACTCCCGAGAATCAGAATTGGAACTAGATTGCTTTCTTCTAATAAAATTTACAGTGCATACAAATTCAATTACATCATCATGTGTGCCGATGGTGGCTGGAGGGGCCAAGGTCACTTACACACATTCATCACCGGAGTGCAGAGAGCCAGGGGCATGAAATTACCTCCTGCCCAGAGTTCAGAGGACAGCAGAGGCACTATGGGAGCACAGCGGGGCTGCAGACTGTGAGAGGTTGGTCTCTTGGGTGGGGAACTGTTTGTGTTCAGGCTCCTGTGTCCTCCCCGCACCCAGGAGTGACAGGGAGCCCCAGGGGATATAATCAAAGTCCTGACTTCCAATCCCACCCACAGGAGGGGTCTGTGCTCACCCCTGTACGTCCATGGTTGGCTGTGCTTTCTTGATGGCAGCTGTGTCTGTCCCCACCACATAGCCTGCTTCTGCCCTGCACAGGGGAGGGAGAAATTACATGCTGTGCCCACACCCAAGGCATGCTATTTTAATCTTCCTGAAATCCTCATTGTATAGAGTGGGGCTGTCAGGGAAGGAAATTGGGCTCAGAGAGGTTAGGTAACATGTCCACGGCCACACAGCTTATGAATTGAGAATCTGTGCTTAGAAAGAATCCAGGCTTGTTGGGCTACAGAGCCCATGCCAAAGATTTTCCAAGAGGGAGGCAGGAAGGGCTACACTTCTAAGGGGAAGCTCAGAGAGGCAAATGCGTGCCTTGTGGGGTGTTTCCAAACCCACTTCATGGTAGTGGGAGATACAGCTAGCTAGAAAGACATATTTTAAGCAAGGGCTTCCTTTCCCCATCCTCCCAGGAAAACGTATGATCTGGCAAACACAGGTCTATAAGAATAAACCAAGAATGGAGTGAGAAGCAGATCTGGGCCCTGTGATAATTTGATACCAGAAACATTTGAAGAAAATATTGGTCCTCTATATAGGCTCAACCAGCCAGGCCTGGAGAGAGAGAAAGACTTCATTTCTTCATCCATTGAGAGGCATTTGACCTCAAGCAAGTAATTTAAACTCCCTGACCCTCAGTTCCCACCAAGCCAATGGTTCTTGAGTGTGGTGCCCAAACAAGCAGCATCAGCACTGCTTGGGAACTTGAGAGAAATGCAAATTCTCAGGCTCCACCCCAGAACCACCAGCAAATCTGGGGGTGCAGCTCAGTCACCTGTGTTTCCAAGCCCACCAGGGAACTCTGAGGCAATGGCCCTTAAGAATGCATGCACGCTAGAGTCACCCGGGGAGGCTCTATAACAATCCTGAAACCCAGACCACGCTCCAGATCGAGGGCCTCCCCATCTCTGATGTAAATGAGGTGAGATGCAGGCCTCGGTGCTTTTTTGAAGCTTTCCAGGTACGGCCACGATGAGAAGCACTGTACTCCAAAGATGATCCCATGGTCCTTGCAGGGAGTGAAGCGCCTGGACTAAGACCGCAGATGGACAAACCCAGGTGTGAACACGTCCTCCTCATGGGTCCTGGTGGCCAGCGGCCAGCCCTATTACTCCTACTTCTCCCCCCGTGTGTGGGGTAGGGCCCAGCAAGTATGCAGGTGGCCGTGGATGAATGACAGGAGAGCTGCTCAGGAAGATGCACAGTGGCTGTGCCAAGGATGGATCCAGAACTGACCAAAGGCAGGAAAAGGGCTTCCAAGTTTGATTTTAATGGGGCTTCAAAAAGGTCTGTGATATTTCATCCAGGTCTGATTGTTTCTCATCCATCAGAAAAAGTCCTGAAGGTCTGCAAACCTGTGCCAATTGCACAGGCCACAAGATTGATGGCTTCTCCTGACAGCCTCTCCCTAGGGCAATTTGCCATTGAAACCCCAGTTCTACCAAAGACCTTGAAGCTGTTCACACTACCAGCCTAGTCTGGGCTTTGAATGGGCATTGGAAGCCAAGTTTCCTGTTTCCTTGGAATTGAAGGAGGCCCAGGGGGAGGACAGGGGCCAAGGAGTGGGTGCCCATGTCAGACCCCAGCCTGGGAACTCTGAAGGCTTATGTGACATCCAGGACAACCTCCAAAATCTCCTTTTGTCTTGCTATTTCTTTCTTTGATGTCACCGAGCCTTCGCATCCATGTTCACCTCGACTTGGCCTTCCACCCCTAACAGTAAGAACAATGAGGATGACAAGGAAGCAGCCACCGGTACTAGGCCCAGGGCAGCTGGTGATTTTCTTCTTGTCCTTGCAGACCCATTCCCCATCTCTCTCTTTTGAGGGCAGGAGGCTGACATCTAGGGGCTGCTCCATCCAAGCTCCCTTGCCCTCTTCTCTGGCTGGGTTGGACCAAAGGGAGGCACCTGAAGGAAAGTGAGGGGCAGGAGGAGTGACAGGCTGGGGTGATCCTTGCTCTGTTCCCCTCTCTGTGGGTCCCAGGGTGGGCCCCTGTACTTCCACACAGGGTCACAGCTCCGGCAGCCCAGTTCCTCTCCTGTAGCCCCACTGACTGCCCCTGCTAACTGTGCTCGTCCCTTCCCCTCAGCCTCGTGGTGCTAGTGACTCCTACACTGCCAGCCTGGCTGTTTGGCTATCCCTTCACTGGTGTCCTTACATTGCCCATACTTTTGAACCACGTGAAACTACTGTTTGTAGGTCAAAACCAGCCAAATCACTAGCAATTTTATATGGTTCAGCCTAGTAAATCGTCCCTTCCTTAAACTCTCTTTAGTTAATCCCTCCAAGTGGGCCTCTGTGCCCTGTACAAGCCACATGGCAGGCCTGGTGAGATGTTGTTAGCATCCATTCACAGGCAAGAAACAGATTCAAAGCTGCACAGACGTGTCCAAGGTCATCTAGCGTAAGGTTGAGAAAATAATGACAGGCTGAGTGCTTCCTGTGTGCCAGGCACTGCACTAAGAGTTCATACAGAGGATCTCATTTAGTCATCAAAACGGAGATAAATGACTACCCACTGTACCCACTTTACCAAGGGGGACTTCAGGAACTGGGAAAGTTAAGAATAACCTTCCCTTGGTGCCTAACCCAGGGACTCCCCTTTGGTCAGACTCAGCCAGAAGCAAAAAGGCAAGGAGTCTACACAGGTAGCCTCCCGGGACGCAGAGCAGACCACAGACATGGCCGAAATGAGACTGGAGGGACAAGAGGGGAATAACAAACTCACATACTTTTGTTGAAGATTAAAAAAGATACCGTAAGGGCCCAGCACTGGGCAGGTTGCCTGACTGCAGACCCTTAATCAAAGACCGATTGTATCCCCCACATCTGCTTGCCTCTTCTGCCCGTGTTCCTTCCCACTGAACTATCTCACCCTGACACTGTGTCAGTCACTGACACTGACAGATTTAGTATAAGATGAGGTACACAAAAAAGCTTTAACAGGTGATGGGGCCACACCGGTGGGGGTCAGTAAGCCTGGATAAGGCCAGGCTTTACTGGAGGGAGGGGAAGCAGCTAGGGGAGGGGATGTCACTTTTCAAGGGGTCACCAAAGCCACCATTGTCTCAAGCATCTCCTTCCCATGACTCTAAGTTCCTGTCCATCCCGGGGACCCCACTGCACTTCTCTTAAAGTGATGCAGTAGACAAAATGCCTGGCACCTGTACCTCCTAGCTCTATACCCTAGACCCCTTACCTGGCCCCCTGCACTCAGGGCCCACCCCTGAAGGGTGGTAACAGCCCCCTCAGAGGAGCTAAGATGAAAGAAGATGGCAAAATAAAATGTGTAGCCCCTAATACGCATTTAATAAATGGCTGGTTCTGTTCCCTCATTCTGGAAATAATATTTCTAATCTGGAGATTATAATTACTGGTTTAAGAAGGGAGGCTAAAACTGTTTATCATATATTGATTTTACGCACCTTGGGTTAGAAAACTTGCCTTAAAAGATGGTTTTCTTGATTTCACTGTTAAATTCCAGGATATCCTTGACAACGGGCTTCAAGAAGACAAAGAAGTCAGTCAAAGGCCTCTCAGAGGGAGTGAGTTGAAGACAATTTATTCCTTCTTATTCCCCCGCAGAACTGGCCTTCTGCAGGGCCTGCTGGTCATTGTGTCCTCCCTAGAGACGCTTTCTGCACATGGGTCAGAATGAACTCCCCATTGCCCACACTGCCAGATCCCTTTGATTATTGCTCTGGCTCAAACTCCAGTTCCCAACTGCAGGTGCCCCCCACCCCCCCACACAAGAGATGGGGCCAGTGTACAAAGACCAACACGGGGTGGGGTGGGAGGGTGGGGGGCTTACTAGTACCATCCAGCTAAGCACCACTGGTCAAACTAGGAGGGAATGGAGATGACGAAACAGGCCAGAGACCAGGAAATAAGTCTAGGTGAGCCAGAATCATGAGCAGGATCTGAGTCTGATCTTTCCCACTGAGTGTGGCAGGGCCCTAGGGACCAACTGAGGCAGCAGGAGAGCTTTGGCCTGGGTAGGAGTGGACAGGGAGTCTGCAGGCTCCCCTCTAGTCTGTTCTGAGGACTTTAACCCAGGGACCACCACCAGAGGAGGGGCTCTGCATAGCTCCACCCACTGATGGAGAGAGGCCCCAGTGGGGTGGAGGGCAAGATCCGGGAGCCTGAAGTCACTATGCCCAAGCTCACAGCCAGCTCTACTCACTAGTGGTGTGACCCTAGGAAATCTATGTAACCTCTCTGCCTCAGTTTCCTGACATGTAAAATGGGGATGATAAAAAGAGCACTAACAGGGCTATTGTGATAACTAAATTAATATATGTAAAGCACGTGAACAGGGCTGGTCCCTGGTAAGTGCTACACTGGGTCAGCTGCCATTACTGCTTGCAGAATGCTGGCCAACTCTGAGGCCACCCTGTGCACAAGCAGGACTTGAGGAAAGCCTTCAGTCTCACCATAGCTCACCATGGGGATGCTGGCGCAAGGCCCGAAATTCTACAGCAGAGCATTCAATCTTGCATTCGTTCATTTAACTATGGACTGGGCTGTATCTTCCAAAGTATGTTCCATATACAACTGTGCTACACAAGTCGACAGTACGAGTTACACTATTTTAACAGGCATGTATTTTTAAAATTTCCTTATATCAATATTTAAGGCAAGAAAGATCAGCTTTCCATTTAAGTAAATCATGACAATATCTCAGATAAGTTTAAGTCCCCCTTTAGATCACATTCCTTAGCCATATTCCTTCCTCCTCCTTTCGCCTCTCAGTCGCCATGGGAACAATATCCTTCTGGTCAATTTTTTATACTTTGTACTTTAACTTTAATAACCATGCATTTCTTTATTTCTCTGTATCATTATTTAAGGCAAGTAATAATTACTTCTCATTTGTCAGGCTGGCAAAGTTTCCTTAAATTAATTTATATAAGAAGGTAGATTAAAGAAATATTATGTAAATAGAGAGCACAGGTAGAATTTATGCAGCCGTTAGAACAAGTGAACTAGGCCTATGTATCAATATGGATATATAGTTAAGACATATAGCTGAATGAAAAGAACACTGCAGAGAAATATATATTTAGTGGCATCATTTATGGAAAACTTAAAATATATCCAAAATACTACTACTAATACTTTTCGTGACTACATATATGCATTTGTAAAGGTATACAAAATGGACTAGAAGAACAGTGTTTGTCATGAACAATAAAGAGGAAAGAGAAAGGCTTGTGATGATGACTGATATTCAAAGAAAACAGAAATTATTTAAATTTTTAAATTTTTTTTTTTTTTTTTTAAAGAGAGAGGCAGAGACTTGAAGGAAATCTGACACTGTGTTAGCAATCTAGACTGGAAGCAACATGGATGTTTACTTAACATCTTGCCTGTTCCTTTATTTTCTAAATCTTTCACCATAAATAACAACATAGATGGTATGTAAATGTGCAAAACTCACAAGAAGGGACAGCTAAGGTGGGGGGATGGGAGGCAACACCACGCTAGACCAGCTGCCAAGTTGCAGGGATGTAGAAATGATATGTGTGTCCCTGCCCACACAGTGTGATGTCTGAGTGAGAAACAGAGAAAGTGAGCCAGGAAAGCCCTCTTGGAGGAGGTGACACCAGACCTCATTAAGAATCAGGGTTGGCGTCCGTCAACTGATGAAGGGATAGATAACATATGATGTATCCATGCAATGGCATATTACTTGCTAAAAAAAAAAAAAAGGAATAGGGTACTGATACATGCTACAACATAGGTGAACCGTAACATTATGCTAAGTAAAAGAAGCCAGTCACAAAAGGTGATTCCATTTTTATTAAATGACCAGAATAAGCAAATCCATAGAGATGGAAAGTAGATTAGTGACTGCCAGGGGCTTGGAGGGAGGGGGGATGGGGAAAGGGGGGCGGTGATTACTAATGGGTATAGGGTTTCTTTCTGGTTTCAAATACATAATGAATCAAATGAACTTAACTGTGAATTGACTGCTAATGTGTATGGGTTTTAGTGATGTTCTAAATGTTCCAAGAAATTCTAAACTGTTCTAAAATTGATTGTACTAATAGTGGCAGAACTCTGTGAATATATTAAAAATCACTGAATCATGCTCTTTAAAATGGGTTAATTCTATGGCATATGAATTCTATTTCAATAAAGCTGTCATATGAAAAAAAAAAAAAAAAAGACTCAAGGCTGGGGGGTTGGATAGAGCAGGAAAGAGGGACCATGACTGAGGTCAGCTTAGCCTCCTCACCCCAGCCGAGCAGAGATTTCTCTCACCCCCTTGTGCATACGCTGCGGCTAGGGATACTGTGGAAACAGTGGAAATCCAGACAGACAAGGCCTCTGCCTTGGTGTAGGTTCCTTCCTGGTGAACCGAAAGAAGCAATAACACTAATGGTATAAATGATATAGATGTGCCTTTAAAACTTCACAGGAGATGGTCAGGTCCAGAAAGTGGGGAAATGACTTTAGGTAGAAGGAACAACAGGGGCAGGGGACCAAGGCTTTGCCAGGAGTTTGTACAGAATATAAGTGCCAAAGGGAAGGGATCTAGAGAGACAGACAGAGGCATGAAGGGCCATGGTCCCCTGATGACGGTACATCTGCCAAGGCCCAGATGCCCATCTCTCCTCCCCACTTCTCCCCATAAAGGGAAGACTGCATTTCTTCTGGGACCGTCTTCACCAAAGATCTTTCTAAGGTGGAAGTGAGTTCTCCTGTTGGCTCCCAACCTTCGGAACATGGAAAGAGCAGAGCCTGCCTAGAAACCTCTCCTGCTGATGTGAACCGAATGGTTGTGCAGAAGAGGTGGCCATCTCAACCGTAAGCTGGCTGTACGTGGCCAAGTGACTCTCACAGACTGTTGGGAAGTGGCTTTAAATCAACGTGGTTCAAGTCAGTCAATTAAAGTCACAATCACAGCTTGCACATCTCAAGATGATAAAAATGAACAGTTACATCTCCCCAGATCTCTGGATTTAACGTGATAAATGGCAGGGGTAATATTCTGAATGGGGAGCTCACAGAAACTCCAGTGGAAGGCATCTCCAAGCTCTATTATGAGACTTCTCCACTTGGGCTGCCTGATTTGGAGGATGCTTATTTCCTGCATTTATCACTGCCACCCATGACAGAAGTTGGATATCAAAGCCCCATTTTCTTCCTCATCCCCCCCCATCATGCGAGACATGAAGGATTCACAGCTGGGCCTGCCCAACAGCCAGATTCAGCACACTCTACCTTGTAATTGTGAAAAATACTCTCTCCCTTTCATTGGGACTGTCACTCGCACTGCATTATCAACAGCCTCCAAGCCAAGACTTTATTCTTTTTCTCTTGCCACTGGGTTCAAACTCAATAGGAGTAAAGGCACATTTCTAAAGAAATGTTCCATTTTCTTTAATCTCTTCAAATTGCTTGACTACTCAAACTTTCTTTCCACCAGTGGGAAAAGCCACCAGCACTGAATAAAAACATTCAGACCACCGGCAAAATCTGGATACGAGAGGATCAGGTTGCTTGGTGAAGGAATACTAACATGTGCACATGTGGGGACATTAGTCCCTGGTCTTCTTGTTCTACCTCGCAGGCACAGAAAGAGCACACAAGAATCATACTAGGGGTGGAAATCCACTTCTGAATATATCGTACCTTGTAACAGTTCCATTAAATAATTTGGCCACATCTCACCTATGCAAATGAGCCTTCTGGCTCCTTCAAAAGTTTCCTTTGTTTGCACATTAGTCCCTCAAGAGTGTTGATGAAAACTTTTGTGATGTGTTTCTATGAGAAATGACAAAGGAGCCAAAGAGCACTTGGATTGAGTAGTAGAGTCTGTTTTGGGGGAAGACTGTCTCAGCTGTGTGCACAGGGCATTGCGTAAGAAAGACATTGCTCCCCGGATATGGGAAGGAAGGCCCTGCTACAGACAATGGCTGATGCGCAAGACAGAGGAGGCTCAGACTAGATGAATTCAAACACTCTACCTTCGGGAGCTTAGTAAGCAATACTGTCAGTTATGTAAGTTCATCTAGTACAATGTCTGGATTATAGGAGATGAACAGGGAATTTTACTGTACAAAATAATACTTAATATTGTAGCTTTTGATTTCTTTATATATTTTTTCAAGTTTCTATTTATTTATTTTGAGAGAGAAAGAGAGCGTGAGTGGGAAGGGGCAGAGAGAGAGGAAGAATCCCAACAGGCTCCATCCACACTGCCAGCACAGAGCCCGTGGGGCTCAAACCCACAAAGCCATGAGATCGTGACCTGAGCCAAGAGTCAGACACTTAACCAACTAAGCCACCCAGGCGCCTCTGTAGCTTTGATTTCTTAAAGCAGCTTAAAATAAGGGAAAGAAAGTTCCAGTTTATCTAACTCGAAATAATCTAGGCATAGTTCAACATTTGTGATCCTTAGTAAGTTGTTGTTGCTATTGTCTTCCAATTGAGTTGAAATGGTTTAATTCATCTGTTTATACTTGTTTAGTGAGTTACATACTTTACAATGCATATGCATTTACTTTATATATGTGTATGCACACACACATACACACACATAAAATATACATCTATACACATCAGACAGAGCTTCCTCCTCGAGCTTAAAATCCAGCCTTCCAATTGTCTTCAGCCCCACAAACTACCTGTTGGCAGTGGACAGACATCAGGGCATTGTCGTGAAGAAGGAAATCAACAGTGTTTTTAAGGCAGGCCCTAAATCTGAATTAGCCATGAAAATGTGGTGCATGGGTTTAAAATAAATTAAAAACTAATTTATTTACAAATAGGTCAGCATGTTTTTTAATATTGCTAGTAATAATAACAAAGATATTAATATACAAAAGATGGAAGTACAAACTAGAGATATCCATGTGACAAGGAATAGAGAATTAGACCCAAAAACCTAAGCATGAACAGGAATGGAAGCAGCAGAAGAAAGCAATTTGGCAAAATGTACCAAAAGCCTTAAAAGTTCTCTCTACCCTTGACCCAGAAACTCCATACTTTAGTAATTTATCTTAAGAATATAGTCAGAAATTCACAACTAAGATTCATATTCAAGTATGTTTACCACAGCCACATTTACAGTAAAGAAAAACTAGAATCAAAATATCCAGGAAAAGTAAATGGGTTAAATAAATTATGGTGTAGGCAAGTGATGGACTCACACCCATGACACAACCAATGAATGAATGAATGAATGAATGAACAAAAACCTGTCAAAGAAAAGCAAGGAGTAGGAACTAGCCTGCCAGATAACTAGGAATAAGTGGCTCAGATGGTCAGGATTAATGAAATTAAGTAAGAGAAATCTCATTGGGATAGATCAGTTTGGCACAGAATGTGCTTTCTCTTAACAACTGGTTAAACCATGTGAAATTGTCAATATTGGATCACTTTAACCAATAACACAATTTCATATAGTGTAACCAAATACATCTTCCCTATCTTTAATGAAAAGACTAGAAACAATGAAAACCCAGTAGCCATGAGCACCCCTACTATCTAAAAAAATATTTTCCAGGGGCTGCTGGGTGGCTCAGTCAGTTAAGCATCCAACTTCAGCTCAGGTCATGATCTCACGGTTCATGAGTTTGAGCCCTGTGTTGAGCTCTGTGCTGACAGCTCAGAGCCTGGAGCCTGCTTTGGATTCTGTCTCCCTTTCTCTCTGCCCCTCCCCTGCTCATGCGCTCGCTCGCTCTCTCTCTCTCTCTCTCTCTCTCTCTCTCTCTCAAAAATAAATAAACATTTAAAAAATTAAAAAAAAAACATTTTCAAAAAAAAAAAAGACTCCTTAGTAAAATAGCTAATTGTAGGTCTGGGACAGAAGATGAACAAGATAAGCCTAGAATATACTGTCATAACAGAAACCAAGGATGTCATCAAAGACTATGGAACTGTGTCTCAGAGAACACAGGTGTCGTCCTAAGAAGCTTCCACGAACCAAAGATGGGACAATTTGAGCATCAATAATATTAACTGAAATGGATTGAAGCACATCAAATATATTAAATCCATGCATTCGAAGAACACAAAACATGTGTTAGTTTCTTTTGAGGAGAAAAGATTAAGGAACTAATTCTCTATTTTGAAAACTGCTCACCAAATAATTAATGAAGGGAAGTTTATCTTAACAGAGGTACTGCAGCTACTAAGTGCAGAAGGAATGATAAAATTGGAATATCACTATTCCACAGGCACCGATAAAATAATTTATTAGGCAATAAGCATCGCTGACTACCGACATAGCAAAAGTAAAGACAATCAGACATTACATACCATCATGTAAATATGCTATACCACACATGAGGTCATCTTACCAAAACTTTGTACCAGACCCTGGCAAACTGCCAGAGCTAGCTATCGATTTACAGGAAATACTGAGCAGAGAGGAATATGTTATGAGGATACCACCGAGACACAATTTCAGATTGTGAGAAACTCTACAGAATAGATTAACATAAACTACAAGAAAGGAAAAGAGAGAGAGAGAGAGAGAGAGAGAGAGCGGGAGAGTGAGTTTGTGTGTCTCAAAAGGGTACTTTTAAATTAAAAGATGCTTAGAGAACTATCAGCCAATTGCAATTTATGGACTTCATTTGGAACCTGATTCGAACAAACTATAAAAATCTTTTTTTTTTTTTTTTAATTTTTTTTTTTCAACGTTTATTTATTTTTGGGACAGAGAGAGACAGAGCATGAACGGGCGAGGGGCAGAGAGAGAGGGAGACACAGAATCGGAAACAGGCTCCAGGCTCTGAGCCATCAGCCCAGAGCCTGACGCGGGGCTCAAACTCACGGACCGCGAGATCGTGACCTGGCTGAAGTCGGAGGCTTAACCGACTGCGCCACCCAGGCGCCCCTATAAAAATCTTTTATCAGCCAACAGGGCTTATAAACAGTGACTACATGCTTTGTGATCATAAGGAATTATTACTATTAGTGTTTTAGGAGAGATAATGGCATCGTGTGTATGTATTTAATAAACTAACTCCTTATCTTCTAGAGATCCAGGCTCACATTTTTATGGAGGAAATGATATGATGGTTGACAGGTATTTCAAAATACCTCCATGGTAGGCAAGAGAACCACAGATAACCAATAATGCTGGACCCGGGTAACAGGTACAGAGAGGTTTATAACAGTGTTCTTTTTTTTCTTATTGATGTTTGAAATTCTCCAGGTTCAGAAGTTTTTCTAAAGTTTGAAAATAATAATTAAGAATGTTGAATTGTGCCCTTAATGTACTCGTTTTCAGGAAAAAAAGATCCTATAAAATTGCATTTACTGCATGACTTCAGATTAGTATATAAATATAGTTGTGTATGTAACACAAGAGAAAAGACTCAAATTATATACTCCAAAATGCAGGCTGTAATTATCTCATGGTGTAGGGATTATGTAACTTTTTTATTTTCTGTATACATTTCTGTATTTTGTACTTTATATAATTATATATGTTTTAATAAAAAAATATTGCTTGCTTTATCTAGCAGCGTTACAGTGTTTAAGAATTAGACTAAATATGCCCCTGTCCTTAAATCAGTATAATATAAGGGGCACCTGGGTGGCTCAGTTGGTTAAGCATCTGATTTCAGCTCAGGTCATGATCTCATGGTTCCTGGGGTCAAGCCTCACATCAGGCTCTGTGCTGACAATTCAGAGCCTGAAGCCTGCTTCGGGTTCTGTGTCTCCCTCTCTCTCTCTGCCCCTCCTCTGCTCACGCTCTGTGGCTTTCACTATCTCAAAAATAAATAAGCATTAATTTTTTTTTTAAATCAATATAATCTAAAATGTAGGTCAAAATTCATGATAATATGCTAAACATTGGAAACATTCTGATGAGTGACAGTATGTCTTGCATTTCATCTGGTGTGCCACCTCCTATAAAAATAAATTAGCATCCTCACTGATGTGATAAGAGTAATGAGGGTGAGCAGAGCATTTGATGATGTGATGCTGTGTTGTGGACATTGACACTGTGTTCACTTCACGCACCATCAGGAAGAAAAGCAGAATCTTACAATGCAAATCCGAACATTTCCAAATGTCTTGAGTTGTACCCAGATTTCAGGCTTTTTACCTACACATCTGTATTATGAGACAGTGCCTCAGGATATCATTATTTCCCACTTACTTCAAACAGAAGTATCAACAAGAAAAAGTATAGATGTACAGTGCCATCTGATTCTCCAGGACAAACACTTGGTGAGGTCATGGGCTTCCTCTAGGCTTGAGCAAGCTGTCTCAGATCTGGTTCTCATTAAAAGCAGCATAAATCACCCTATGGATTTGGGGTGGGTTGTAAATATTTTAGATAACAGAATGGAAACAGTTGTAAAAAGTGCAACAGAACATAAGTATAATGTACATGATTGCTAGTGCTTCAGAAGGTAAGTGTTCAACCACTCATTCCCCATATACTACTTGGCATCTAGTCAGGCCAGGCACTAGGCAACAATGATAGGCAAATTAACCCTGCCCCTGCCCTCGCAGAGCTCACAATTTCCTGGGAGAAACAGGTTTTAATCAAATAAAGAAACAAGTATATAATTACAAGTAGTGATAAAAGCCATGAAGAGAAAGAACAAGGTGTAAGCATGACAGGGGGCCTGGCCCCATGCGGATGCTCAGGAAAGACCTCTTCCAGCTGAGATGTGAAAGTCATAAAAGTATCACATGCCATCCGTGCAGCTAGGAAGGTGAGTTGGAAGAAAATGCACCAGGAAGAAAAGAGCTGTTCTAGGGTAGTAATTTCCAGGCACAAAAAGACAACAAATGTGACTGGACCCCATGTGAGGAGCTTAGGATGAGGCTAGAGGGAGGCAGAGGGAAGATCTTACTGGGACCTAAAGGCCATATTACAAAGGTCAGTCTTCCAAAAAATACAAAAACAGTAGTTCAAAGGGATACGCGCACCCCCATGTTTACTGCAGCATTATTTATAATAGCCAAATTATGGAAGGAGCCCAAGTGTTCACCGATAGACAAATGGAAAAACAAGTGAGATTTATACATACACACACACACACACACACACACACGTACATACACACACATACATACATATACAAATTTATGCATATGTATTAGAATACTCAACCACATTAGAATATATTAGAATATTCAATTTCATGTTCATATTCATAAAAATCAATGTGAATCTTGCCATTTGCAAGAACATGGGTAGATCTAGACAGTATAGTGCTAAGCAAAATAAGTCAGCCAGAGAAAGACAAATGGCATATGATTTCACTTATATGTGGAATTTGAAAAACAAAGAAAAAAAAGGTAAGCCAAAAAACAAACTCTTAACTACAGAGAACTGATGGTTACCACAGAGGAGGTGATGGGGGAATGGGTCAAATAGGTGAAGGGAATTAAGAGTACAATTATCATGATGAGCACTAAGGTATAGAATTGTTGAATCACTATATTGTACACCTGAAACTAATATAACATTGTATGTTAACTACACTAGAATTAAAATAATAAAAATAAAAATAATTTTTTAAAGTTCAGTCTTAGGCCAATGAAGCATTGTAGGAAGATGACTGACAACATAGTAATAATTGCCAACATCACCTAGCACTTCGATGAATCAGTACCCTCCTGAGAATTATAGGGATTCTCTCACTTAATCTGAGTAACAGCCCTATGAGACAGGCACTATTATCAAACTGAGGTGGAGTGATCAGGGCAGAAGGAGATCAGTAAGACTCCAGTGTCAATAAGACATCAGTTCCTACGACTAGTTAGATGTAGAGCTTGGACTCAAACCCTGACTCCAAAGCCCGCCCTCTTGCCATGCTGCTCTGTCGCTTCTCCATGTTCAACTGACCAGTGTTGGCAATGGACAGCCGGGGCAGGGTGGAAAAGATCATCTAGGAGACTATTACATCACCCATTTCCTATTGCCCTATGCACTTTACGAAAAGCTTACAGCACTATGGAGAAAAACATTCCAACTTTTGAGCCACTAAGCCATACTTAGTCATTCCCTTGATAAGGTGCCACTAGGATCTCCAAGCTCTCTTCCAGTCTTGAGACTGATCAGAATTCCTAAGGATGCAGAGATTCAGTAAAAGTTCATTAGCTGACATAGTCATGGGGCTGGCACTCTGGCCAGAATTCAAAGCCCCACAAGGAAAATGTTTATTTCAGAAGAGTTTCAATATGTATGATTACGCAGAAACAATGTCCTTTGTGTGTCAGTCATCTCTCAACTGGGTTAAAGGTAGGCTCCTGAGAATTCCTATGAAGACCCCTAGGGGCAGAAGGTCAAGAATGGGATGGCAACGCCCAGCGAAGGAGCCTTGGGTGCAAATAGATTGCATCTTCCCCAGAACAGGGTAACAGTCTTTCAGTTCTAACTTCTATTCTACACCCTGGGCTTTGCATCAGTAATATACCTAACAGCCACCCGGAGAGGTAGGCATCACAATCCCCACTTCAAGGATGAAAAAGTGTGTTTGGATCTAGGTTTTATTTGACTTAGAGTCTTCACCTCTAGAATGAATGAATTATTGAGTGAAGAGGTTAGAGGGGAAAAAGTGATTGCTATCAATGGACGTCAAACTCCAACACTGCCCCCCGAACCCGCAGTCCTTCCTCCATGCTCCTCACTCTCTTGGAACACCACATGCTAGATTTCCAGCTGAAGAAGATGCCAATGAAGGAGGGGACAGTAGGGCAACCTCCCCTAAGCCTGCAAGCCCTCTGGGGTCAGACCCAGCAGTTTTAGGCATGCTACATGTGCAGTGCATTATGGAAGGATGAGGATCATTTCCCAGGAACAGCACAGGGTACCTCTATGGCAAGGACAAGCCCCATTTCACCCTTTGATTCTGATTTGGCATTTGAGACTCCTATGGCCTCTGGGATTTTCATTCCCACTTTCTCTGACAGAATGATGACATCCCTGTTATAGGTTAATGACTGAAATATGAGAATTCCCATGAGATGCTTCCCCATAGCACCACCCTCTCCCCCACTGCAATAGACACTCTCTATAAAAATCATTTGCTCCTTTTCACACTGCATACACTTGGATTTAAGGATTCATTCAGTTGCCTCAGGCTGTCACTAAGAAAATTACTTATTAATTTCTATGCACCACAGAGCTATCTCTAAAACAAACAGAGTTGACTCGGGATTGCCAGTGTTAACCCCCCTGCTCTGGCGCTTTGCTTTCTGTCAGAGCTGGGAAACGTTTCTAATACAGAGTCATACACATTTTATCACATTTACAAAATGCAAATTTACTCAACATTAATTGAAAACGTTCATCGGTGAAGTCTTGAAAGTTTGCACCCCCTAAAGCTGTTAAGGGGCTAATGAGAGATGTTTTCTTCCATATATTATGATGCAGCGATTTATTTCAATCTCCTCCTGTCTAAAAATAATAATGACTCAGTAGATTAATGTAATCTTTGATCTTCAGCCCTTTACGAATATGAAGAGCACTATGGACCTTCTCCCCAGTAAAATCCATCATTTTACTCAGGTATGCACATTTGCACACAGAAAAGATAATTTTGCACAGATATACAAGACAATTTCACATATTTCCTGGCTCACCTGACAGCCTAGGAGCCCTAAAGAATATTCTGCCTCTCTTTTTTTTTTTTTTTTTTTTTTAGTCCACTAATTTGTTTATTAAACTGATGGCGGCTTGTTTCATTAGTGGCATCTGTACTGAATGAAGGAGGCTTGCGGAATGAGCAGTGTTTGTATTTATTTTCCTGCTCACCAACTAAATTATCAGGTGTTCTGCACACACTTTAAAAATCAGCTAATGGCCTCTAGAGAGGACATTTTGATAAATGCACCATTAGAATGGGAGAAAAGAGAGAGAGAAAGAGAGACATGACGCCTGGCATCCCAGAGAAAGTACAGCAGAAAGGCAGGCTCTTCTCCACGGCCCAGCCCCTGGCACACTGTAGGTGTTCAATAAATAGGTTTTGGCAATCACTGTGGAGCTGTTGTCTTTGTGGACACAGCAACGGATTCCTGCCTGGTCCCTGCTGCGCCTATGTTGACCCCGCCACCAGGCTCTGTCCCTTTGGTCTACATAGGAGGTCTGTGCAACACCAGCATTCTCTCAAGATGTGTCTCAGAACATGTCTCAGTTTTTATATACTACTACTATGTGCCAGGCCTACATCTTTTTAATACTGAAACAGCTCTCTAAAGTAGGCATCATTAATCTGATTTTACAAATAAAAAAACCAAAGCTGAGAGAGGTGAAGAGATTCGTGCTGGCTTGCCAGCTAATAACTGGTACGGGCAGCTTCAGCTGCCACCTGACTCCAATGTTCTTGCTCTAATCCAAGGGCCAGGATGCCTCTCCCACCCCTACAGCACTAATACCCAGAGGAATATTTTGTTATTTCAACTTCCATTTCATAAATGGGGAACTTGAGGGGCAGTGAGACCAAGTGACCTGCCCAAGGTCACACAGATGGGAAATGGTGGATGTGGGCCTGGAAGCTGGTTTCCTGGTCCCTGGGCCACTGTACATCCTGCAGCATGCCCAATGCCCCGCTGGGGGGAGGCAGTTATACTTACTGGCCCTAGAAACTAGGCTTGATAGGAGCAAAGACAAAGCAGAAGAATAATAAATTTTAGGAAGACTCATAAAAAGGCTACATGTGAAATATATTTTTTAACAAATTAATTTTTCCCTGTGAGTAAATTTATGGGCCTCTTCTCCCCAGCAAGCCTTTTCATTTTGCTCAGACATAATTTTCACGACAAGCCCTATGCAATATGTTAAGGGGCTGCATCTTCCTTTCGTTCTCCTTTTATCTGGGGTGCAGGAGGAGGTCAAAGGGTCCCCCTTACCTCTCCTTGGGCTTGCTCTGGGTACACAGTAGCATGTTGCAGTGTTCCCAGAGCCACAGAGTACTAGGACTATGAGAGGGAATAAATCCTCGAGTCTAACCTCCCCATTTTACAGAGGGGCCTGGACGTCCAGAAAGAGGGGCAACTTGCCCGAGATCATCAGTCAGCTGTGCAGTGGCTGAGGGCATAGAGCCAGACTGCCTGGTTTGAATCCCAGCTTTGCCTCTTACTAACCATACAACTTTGGACAAATTCATTCAGGCTTAGCACAGAGTTACTCGAAGACATAGGAATCTTCTCTGGCACATCTCAAATCGTGCAAGCTGCAAGCCACCTGCTTTCTTCCCAGGACCAGCTTTGGAGGCACCATCTCATTTAGCTGTCGCAGTGGGGACCCAACTCTAACAAAGATCTTCTGAATCTGTCTTCACTCCATTACACCAAATTCCAACTCATGTAAATTGTCCTCATTGTCAAGGAATGCCAGGAAGAGGGAAATTACAAATATCCCTTGATATTCAAACCTATACAATTGGATAGCAAGAACTTGGGTGCTTCTCCCAAATATAGAAAGTCATTTAACTATCTGAATCTATTAAGTTCCTAAAGTTGGAGAGCAAAGCAGTAAGAGTTTGGATAGCAAAGGATACCTCCCCTACCACAAAATGTTTATCTAAATTTTTTTTTAATTTTTTTAACCTTTATTTTTGATACAGAGAGACAGAGACAGAGCATGAGTGGGGGAGGAGCAGAGCGAGAGAGAGACACAGAATCTGAAGCAGGCTGCAGGCTCTGAGCTGTCAGCACAGAGCCGGACGCGGGGCTTGAGCTAATCAACTGTGAGATCATGACCTGAGCTGAAGTTGGACACTTAACCAACTGAGCCACCCAGGCATCCCTATCTAAATTATCAACCCAAATTTGGATAACTAAAGTTCAGATAACGAGAGATGCTCCGAGGGACCCTTCCAAGTGGCCACCATGACTTAGGGAGTCAATACTTTAGCCACTTCAGGGATACGGAGGCTACTTTCCTCTACCACTTGAGAAATGTATGTTACTCCTCATTAATAAAGAACCAGGAATAACTAAACAAGGCTCTTTGTATCTTCATGGTCCAGAATGTCTTCCCCTATTTTACTACATGTAAAATCTAGTTTGGTTTACAGCATAACCAAACAGAAGCAAAACATGACTCACATTGGCTTCCTGGGAATGCCCACCTTTCAACTGGATTTATTTGAGGCCCTTAAAAAACATTCGCATGCCTGTTGAGATCTTTGGCAGAAGGGTGTCCTAGCCTTTTGACATGGCATGTTGAGGTTTTCCAAGATGAATAAAAGTATGAAGAGGCAGTGTCAAAGCTGACGTCCCCCCACCTCCCCAGCAGAAGACCTGACAAGAAAAAAGGAAGAAAACCCATCCATTTGTCTGGGTCTCCTCTCTCCCTCAGCCTAATTTATGCTGCAGGGCCGTTATGCTGTTTCTCTGACTTTAATAATGTGTCCCACTGAAGGGAATTCAAAGCAGAAGATACAATTTATCTGCTATTTGGGGTACTTAGTGAAAATGTTGTTGAGCATGTATTTTTTAATTAACAATTCCAAAAGTGTATTAAGGAGTTTTGATTTCAGTTAAATTATCTCCTGTAAGATGACAGGATCCTTTTTCTTTTCTTTTTTTAAGTTTATTTATTTTGAGAGAGAGTGTGTGCTCACGTAAGCAGGGGAGGGGCATAGAGAGAAGGAGAGAGAGAATACCAAGCAGTCTGTCAGCATGGAGCCTGATGTGGGGCTCAAACCCACAAACCATGGATCAAGACCTGAGCCAAAACCAAGAGTTGGATGCCTAACTGACTGAGCCACCCTGTCGCCCTTCCTTTTTCCTGTTAAAAGACTTGAAGAGGGGGTTGGAAAAACACTGTGTGCCAGGTACCTGACTAGCCCTGTGTACTTCCCATGCTAAGGCTGTTTCCTCCATGGGATCATGTGGGGGACAGGTTCTCCACAGTCCCTTTGGCCCAATGTGCTCTGAGTCTCTCACCTATGTGGTGGGATTCAGCCTTCTGGGCTCCTTAGAAAGAAATGGAGCCTGCAAGAGTGAACCACAACTCCCACCTTCTGTCTCCTTCCTTGCTTCCTGATGATAGAGCTCAGCACATATGCAGTTTTAGAGAGTCGGTGTCAGGGAAAGAAGAAAGAGCAGGGGTTCTGAGGACACCAGAGGTAGAACGTTGGGGCAGTTACCTAACTCTTCATTTCCATCTCTCTGATGGGTATCATATCATCTGTCTCATGAGAGAGGTACGTGACATGAGGTGAGGCAGCTGGTACAGTGCCAACACTTCAGAAGCACTCCAGACAGGGACTGGTGACTTCTTCTCCGTGGTCCTACTGCTGTTCCCAGCTCTGCTGTTTTTGCCAGCACACAACTCCTGACGATTATTGGTGCTGCCGAATGCAGTGGTGGAAATGCGTCTTATCACTGAACAGAAAACAGAAAAGGTGGGGCCAAGGTGAAATGCTAAGAGAACCCACTGAAGCTGTGACCTCTCAGAAATAGCTTTGGCTTGTCTGAACTCAGCCTTCAGGGACGCCACAGGGTATCTGCTGAAAGTCACTCTGTTTCTAACTTGGGTCTTCAAAGATCTGCATTTTAACTAATCAGGTGATACAAAGGGATCAGATGGGAAGCAGAAACAAGGAAGAATCCTAGAAGGATTGAAGAGTAATGATTCCGACACAAGAAATGAAAATACTCCAAATTCCAGAGCTTTGGAAGAAATTTAATTTTACAATTGATACTATCTTGATATCTGTACTATAGCATTTCTTATCCGTTTTGTATTGTGTATTTCTCACATATAGATAGTCCCCAAGCCTAGATTCTCTATCAACTTCTTAATGCATTGAGTTAAATAGTTTTAGGAAGACTGTTCTGATGCTTCACAGTGTTTTTATGACAATGACTTCAAATTTCAAACAATAAAGTTAAAAACCAACATGTGGGGCACAGGCCTTGCACACACGAGCCAGATATTCTCATCAGTTCTTCTGTTTTCCCAGCATCTTCTACAGATCGAAATCCAACTGTGAATACATACCATATGTATACCAGACTTTTAGTCAAAAAAAACATTATTTTTGGCATCCTTAAAATGTAAAAATATAAGGAAAAAAACCAACAAAGGAGAGAATTCATTTCCCTTAAAAAAAAAATCAATGCTTCCTTCTTCCATTTATTCCAGACCACTCCTATTTTCCTTCCAAACAGACTGAAAGAACCTTCTAGAATGCCTGAGAGAATTACTGGATTCTCAGAATGAGAATGTTCTGTATCCTATGAGATTTTGGGGAAGAACCCGCATAAACGAGGAAATGGAAACAATTTTTAAACAAAACACAGCATGAATGTGGAAGCAACCCACAAGATGCATCATACAACTCCAGAAAGAAGGCCTAGGTGTTCTGCATGACCTATCCCACACTACTCAGCTGTATTTTTTAAATGTATCATAGAAGCTCCACCATTCACTCTACAGGAGAAGCCCTTATTAACCATAGCTTCCGTGATGGTTCATCTATATGTCAACTTGACTGGGTCATAGGGTGCCAAGATAGCTGGCAAAACATCACTCTGAAATGTGTCTGTGAAGAAATTTCCAGATGAAACTGGCACTGAATCGGTGAACTGAGTAAAGCAGTTTTCCTCCCCAATGCAAGTGGGTACCATCCAGTCTGCTGAGGGTGCCAAGAGCAAAATTCAGAGGAAGGAGGAATTCATTGTTTTCTGTCTGACTTCTTGAGCTGAGACAAGGATCTTCTCTTGCTCTGAGAGCTCCTGGTCCTCAGGCCTTCAGACTCAGACTCAGTAACACCACTGGCTCTGCTGGGGCTCCAGCTTGCAAACAGTAGATCATAGGACTTCTCATTCATCCTCTGTAATTGCATGAGCCAACTCCTCATAACGAATCCTTTCATTTATATAATCCCATTGGTTCTGTTTCTGTGAAGAAGCCTAACACAACTTCCAAGACAGAAAACCCAGTTTGGAACATTCTTGTTTTCTCAAACTTTATCCCCTTGGCTGAGCCCCCACACTCCATCTGCCTTCCTCAAGGAGGGAGACCCAGAAGCTGCCCCTCTCTACCTGTTTAGAGTCTGGAGCTGCAATGACGAATCACCACACAGTGGGAGGCTTAAAATAAGAGAAAAATATTCCTTCACAGTTTGGGAGGCCACAAGTCCAAAGCCCAGGTGTCAGCACCATGTTCCCTCTGAAGGCACTAGGCAAGGGTCCGTCTATGCCTCCTCTCACCTCTAGGGGCTCCCAGCATTCCTTGGCTCGGACCTGCCTCTATCTCTACCTGGTCACCTCCCCTGTATCTCTAGGTGCCCTCTCCTCTTCTTATAAACATACCAGTAGCTAGATTTAGATCCCACTTTAATTCAGTGTGACCTCACCTTAGCCAATGACATCTACAAAGACCCTATTTCCAAATAAGCCCACCTTCCAAGGTATAGGTGGATATGAATTGAGAGGGACACTAGATGACCCACTACTAAGTCTAAGGCAAAGCTGACTGTCCCGCCCTCCACCCAGCCTGCTGGTCAGTGTGGCTGTGATGCAGTCCCTCGGCTGACCTCACAAGAACCAACATTCACGTTCAAAGTTCTACTGACATACACAGCTGAAGGCAAGCTTCAGCACCAGCCCCATTGATGCCATGAGCAGTAATCCCTGGTGCTCCATTCAGTGTGGGAAAGGTTATCACCCCATGGTGGTTGGGGGATGAAGTTACTACGGTCACTCTCACGCCTCTGGCTCAGGCATCTGGACTCTCAATCAAGAGCAGGTGGTGTCTCGGAATGGGGAGTATCAAATGGGGAGCCCTCTGAGATGGGGAGTCTCACCAGCTGCCTATGAGTCCCTGTACCTATCTGTAAAACAAGGAGCCAGCTCTTGGATCTCAGACATTCCTGACTGGGAACAGTGAGCTAATGGAGAGGAGAGGGCCTCGGGAACAGAGAAGGTCCTACACTCGGCCTATCCAGCCCTGGAGCGTCACCTTGCAGTGAGGAGTTGAGGGACCTGAGGACCCAGAGCTTCCAAGGCATGGACTCCAGCCACCACCCTCCTGTCCCTATGACCAATCCAATAAGAAACAAGTAGCAGTTCCATTCCTCAAATTCCACAGCATTCTGTGACAGAAAGAGGAAGCTGAGAAAAGATGGCCCTTTATGGAAAGGCAAATTTTTTTGTCCGTTTAGTTTTTTCTGCTTTCTGAGCCTTGGGACACATTCAGCACATACACACCCCACACAGTACATAAAGGGCGCGGTGATGTATTTGCAAGCCTTTCCATATACTATTTATTTTACCTACTGAAATATCATTTCTGTCTGGGAAAGATATTGGGTATGGTCGGCTTTTATGCTCTCGGCACTTTCCCCCCTAACAAAACCCTTCCCTATAAATCTGCGGTCCAGAGCCTGGCTTCAGAAAACACTTTAATAGTTCCCAACTCCAATATTTTCCATGGCGATATATCCTCATGTCAAGAATACTGAAGTGCTGAGGCTTGAATTCATCCATGAGAACTCATCAATACCCTGCCAGTGGGGTTAGGAACTTAATCTCCTCCCACCCCACAAGGGGTTTCAGGGGGAACAGAGACTGGAGAAGAGGTGCATCTGTAGTCACTCCCACCTACAGGACCAGCAGGACTGGGCACCTGCAAGGAGGGGAGCATCGCCTTTATTACTGGCAGTGAGTGGCAGCCACAGTCCCCAATCTCACCTCCCTGACTCTGTGCCCGTACCTCCTCTGTTCCCCGGAGCGAGCACCCAGCCCGGCCACACATCACTTTTGCTCCTGGCCCCCTTGAGCTGCTCCTGCGCCCAGTCCTGTCCCGATAGAGTGAACCCAACTTCGTGTAGTCCACCCAACAAGACAGATATTATGAAAGATTTCAGAGGGGCTACATCATACATCACACTGGAAACATCTTTCAAAACTTCCTTGTACATCTCTGGCCACCAGCTGTCTCATCTCTCTCTTCTCCTCCTCTTGCTTTTCTCACGAAGAACAAATTAGTGCCCTCCTTGTCATGTATCAACCCCACCAACAAGAACATCCATCAGGAGGCAGTGAGAGATTAGAAACAGCCATAATAGCAATAACGGAAACTCTAAATGGTTGAGCTCTTTGTTTGTTTGGTTTCATCTCAGGCGGGAGCTGAGGCTCAGACAGGATGAGTCACTTGCTGAACGAGCTGCCCAAGTAGCAAGTCAGGAGCCTCACACAGAGCCTCCCAACCTCCACTCTTGCAAAGTGAACACTGGAGGAAAGCGCACCTTTCTGCGCGCCCCTCATTTCTGTGGGTGTGTTTGAAGGCCCACGGTTAGATGCACACATCTCTGGTTTGGGTCAGCATACCCACGAGCAGATTTGGCTGAGCAAATTTCTAATGAACCCAAGACAGTAAGTGGAAACAAAACCACTTGAAAAACAAAACTGCAGTCACTTTCAAAGCCGTGCCGACAAACACACGCTAGGGAGCTTAAGGGAAAGGATCAGAGAACAGCAATGTTCCTGGCCAGAGAGACCCTGGACAAAGTACCAGCCCTCTCTGGGCCTTAATTTCTCCTCCGCCAAATGTCTGCTTCCAGCTCTACAATTCTTAGTCTAATTCAAACGATTTTGTGAGTGATCACTAAGGTTTACTCTAAAGAGGTAAAATCCCTGGCACTGGCTATACTTATTTAACAAAAAGAGCAGCAACTACTATTTATTGGAAAGCAAATGCATGCCAGGTGCTTTACATGTGGTGTCTTAAATCTTAAAACAACCCTGTAAGATGAGGGTTACCAATCCCATTTTATGGAAGACAAAACCGAGACTCAGAAAATTCATGTGACTCTCTTCAGGCTACAGAGCTGAGAATTGGGTCTTCACATCTCTATATCCACAGTGTGTATCTCCCTCACTTACAGGACACCATGAGATTCCAAATGGATTGCTCTGCACTGACAAGAAGCTGTTATACACAGCCAGCTGTTTGTCACCCAGACTCAGGTCCAGCCACAGTGTGTCGGCTAGCGCCTGGCCCTCTGCTGGAGCCAGGCCAAGGGTGCCCAGCAGGCTTAAAACTCATATGACACCATCAGTGATATCCAGAGAAAAGAAACCCTCATCTCACAGGACATAGGACACCCAGCTGAGGTGGGCCCTGCCTGAGGCTTAGTCCGGGTCCCCCTGGGGGAGGGCAGCCCTGTCCCCAGGCTGCCCACAGTGTGAGGGACAGTCACGGGTGGGCACCGCAGGCAGGAAGCATCCTGTGCCATGGGACACCCACACTGGGGAGCACTCCTTCCTCCATTCTCAGAATTTACAAGGTCTTATTAGTAATGACCACAAGGCAGCCATCATTTAATGAGTACAAATGCTGCATGAGGAAGTGTGGTAAGGGCTTCACATACACTCCCTCATTAAATCCCCACCTTCTACAAACTAGGTATCATTATCCCTATTTTGCAAACTGAGACCCAGATTGGCTGCACTATACATTTAGCAGAGCTGGAGTTCAAACCCAGGCAATCTGGTTTGAGGGGCTGAGTGCTTAATATCCAGGAGGAGAGCTGCACTGAGGCTTGGAGCAGGCAGGGCCCAGAACCTCAGGTTCCATGCCAGGCAGAGACCAAGAGCTTCCAGCCGGAGCTCATTTTCCCTGGGACAAGACTCCTGCCAAGAAGCAACAGTGCCTGAAACCAATGGGGCAGGGGAGGTGGCAGGGATACCATGTGTCCTGGAAAAGCCACCTGTAAACAAGGAGCCTGCTCAGAGCTCCCCTGTGGCCCCTGGATGCCACAAAGGCGCCCTGGTGCCCAGTTTGAGCACCTCCTGTGGCTGCAAAATCAGCCCATGATACTGAAAGCTATACAAGCAGGCTCTGTGCCTGCCCCATGAAGATAGGACCAGGACCCTGAGCACAGGGAAGTTGTCCCCTGCAGGCTGATTGTACAGAGGTGCTGGGGGTCAGACCAGAGCCCTCCTGAGGGAATGCGGGCATTAGGTGACCCCACAAAATGGGAGGCAAGTGCCCAGAGTGTCAGGCACACAGAGCAGCTCCACCCCTGGAGGATCATCTAGTCTGCACTCCTGTTACAAATGGGGCACAGGCTCAGAAAAGCAAGGGCCACTCTAGGACCAAATGGCAATTCTTCTTTAAGATTCAAGGACAACATGGGCGTCTGGGTGGCTCAGTCATTAAGCATCTGACTTAGCCTCTGGTCATGATCTCACAGTTGGTGAGTTCGAGTCACACACTGGGTGAGCATAAGCCCTGCTTTGAGTAAACATGAGCCCCGGGTGAGCCCTACTTCTGTCTGTCTGTCTGTCTGTCTGTCTGTCTGTCTCTGCCCCTTACTCACTTGTGGCCTCTCTCTCTCTCTTAAAGAAAAAAAAAAGATTCAAGGAAAACACCACCAGGTCACTTCTATATGAAGAACTTCCCCCCACTCTCTTCAATGCGTTTGCATTTCAGAAAGGAGTCCAGAGCCAAGAAAGTGGGGACAGGAGCCAGTCCAGTTCTCAAGTGGGAAGGCAATGGCCTCTTCTGAGCCTTGCTCTGGGGCCTCACTCAGAAGTGTTGGGGTTCTCCCCAGTGTCCTCACCACCTTCTGACTCCATTCTTTGGTCATATTTGAGGAAGAAATAGAAGACTCACAAATAATGAGATCCTGCACTTCACCATCATGATGTGTGCCATGGGGGTAATCAAATTGCTTTTGTGGGGTTTGTTTCCTCATCTCTCCCACTACTCAGTTACCCCAAAAAGGCGAGGGTGGGTAGGGGGTCAGTCATAGTCACTGGTGTATCCCCAATGCCTAGCAGAGCCTCGCACATGGTGGGCATCCAATCATCTTTTTGTTTTTGTTTTAATAAAAGAGACTACATTTTCACAACCATACCAGAAATGCATCTCACAAACCAGTGGGTCTTCAGGGAGGACCCCTTCTGAGATTGTGCATTTCTTCCAGTGACGCCTGGCACAGCCTGGAGTTATTCCTGGGAGTGGATTTCCAGGGCTGCCCTCCCCCACTCATGCCACCAACATCACTTGCCTGGACAGCGGCACCAGCAACCCTCTGAAAAGCTTCCCAGAATGTAGCTCCGACCTGCAGGACAGTCTCTCCTCTTGCTGCCCGTGGCCTGGGTCCCTTTCCCTGGGGGTGAGATCCGTGAAACTCCATGTATGCTCCCTGACCCACTTTTCTTGGGTGAGTAGTGGTATCCAGCATCTAGCAGGGCAGGAGGGGGCTCCCCCAGACACACGTCTCCCACCGACAGGCAGAGGTCACCGTGGAAGGCTAACTCCTTCCCCTCCCAATTCTGCATCACTTGCCTCCCACACTCAGCACTTCCCTAAACTGCAGGAGTCCTGGTGGGGTCGGGAGGACACCAGCCCTCGGAGGGACCCAAGCAGGGAGAAGGGAGCACTTCTCATGTCTTTTCAGAAGGTCCACTTCTGGGCCCGGCTGCGGAGGTCAATGATCCAGCTGTCACAGGGCCAGCCAGCCATCACAATGATAACAAAGTCATCTAATATTGCACCAGTCACACCAGCATTTGTCTTATTTTACAGGGGTCTGGTGCACTTTCCAACCCGTTCTGCACACAGCGAGGCCAAGCACCCTTCTGCAGAGCTGTCACTCCTGCTGAAGACCCCTCAGCCTTCCCTGTGACCTCCATGCTGAATGTCAAGTGCAACCCTCACCAAACAGCCCTTGTCTAATTCACCGTCAGCCTCCCCTCCTGACACCCCAGGTCTCTCAGTGTCTGCTTCAGCCTTAGGACCTCCGGCTTGCCCACACTGCCATATTGTCCAGGCCTCCCCACATGCAGTTCTCTCTGCTGGGTACCCTCCCTCCCATTTCCCTGCTCAGCTGGCACCTTTCCCGGCTAGCTCGCCTCCGTCTCTAGGGTCTGCAGAGCTTCCCCGTGCACCACGCATAGACTGGTCCTGCCACTGACCATGACACTGTGATGACTCTTTGCCTGTCTCTCTGTCCCTCCCTCTGTCAGTTCTCAAGAGGTAGAGCCGGAGCCCAGTGCAGGTCTGAAACTACCAGAGGGGCCAGGCCTAGGGACAAACTGACCTTCATAAATGTGTGGGTGCTTATAAAATATACAAGGAGCACAAGAACATCTGTTGCATTTCTTTAATGAGGCCCCTTTATGTGTCCATGTTTAATCACTTGATTTATTAAAAAAATCTTACTTAAAAACGTCCTTGAGCCCTTTTTGCTGGTAGATCACACACAGACTGTTGCATCAGTCCAGGGAAACAACCCAACGGCCCACAAGGGCTGATGGGCCCACCGAGGTCTGCCCCCTCCTCGCTGGGGCCACGTGCAGCAGGAGTGGGGGCCCCTGAAAGGGAGGCTAGGCGCTCAGCGAGCCATGGGGACAGTCGGAGGCTGACCAGAGCCTGCATAGTTAATGCAGGAGGAGTAGTCCTCTCTGCTCCTCTCATCTGCACACAGGGATGGCTGGGGCTCTGTGTGGCCTGTGCTCCTGCTGCCACCCCCTCCCCATCATCCCCAGAAACTGCCAGGCTCCTTCTAGAGGCATCTGGGAGAGGGAGGGCCCACGAGCAGAGCCCATGGGGCTCCTGTCTTTTTCAGAGTTCCCTCAAGCATCCAGGCTGCTACTCAGCCACAGGCTACTCCGTGTCCCGGTCCCCTCCACCCTGGAAGGGACGCAGAGTTCCCAACAGACCCTTCACTCTCACCCACCAACACAGCCTGGTGCGGGCCCCACAGCCCTTCAGTGACCTCATGTCAGAAGAGCTGTGCCTGGGCCCCCACTCTGCCCACCGCACGGCTGGGTGAGGAGTACTCCTTCTCTGGTCTTTGTGCCTCTTGCCCCAGAAGTGAGCATGTTGGACAGCACAGCCTCGTGTTTAACATTCCGGGCTCCACATTCTAATCTGAACTAATGTACTAACCAAGGAGAAGGGCTCAAGTGTAGCTTTCTTATCCGGATTTCAATGCGGGGGTCTTTTAGACGTAAACCCCAAAGAAATGCATTTCTTCCAGGTGGAATATCAAGTATAATGGCATGTGGGTAAGTCAAAATTTGGGAGCCCTGAGGAGAGGAGACTTCATAGTACCCCAAATCACCCCAGAGTGGTCACACATACTTCCTTAGCACTCCTGGAACAGGAATTCAAAGCCAGCCCAACACACAGGGACACACTCATGTACACACAGCCCACCCAGGCCATGTTAGAGTATCAGGCACACCCCATGGCTCTAACCCTGGAAGGGGAATTTTCTAACAGAATGGGGCTTGCTGGTGTCTGAGAGCTACACACAGAATAAAGACAGCCTGGCTCCTGGCAAGGCCGCAGGTAAACCACATCACTGAGTCAACTGTGCTAACCTGTTTTCAGCCCATCAGTGGCACACAGCTGCCATTAGACTCCACTGTCTCCCAGGGCTCCAGGCTGGAATTAAACTCTTCAGAAAGCTTCCCATCCCTTCAGCCCACAGGAGTATTCATGAGCACAGGGGCAGTAACTCAGAGTACTTAAGAGTTTGTAATAACATCATGGCACTTAAGGGCCTGGGGATTGTCTGCAGAGCTAACGATGATGCTTCCCCCCAAGGACCGAGACCTGGGGAGACCATGGCTCCAGGAAGCCTATGGGGCATCGGATGGGAGGAGCGTGGAGCCCCACATCATAACAGTTATTATCTCGCAGGAGAGTAGTTTTTTCTCCGATTTGTATCTGAATACGAGGTGAAAATGAGTGCTGGGTGGAGAAGGGAGCACATGAGCATTTAAGTCATTTATAGTTTACATTTTTACGGCACAGCAGAGATCGGCATCCGTTTTCCATCTGCAATTAGAAGCCGGAGCAGTCTGCCAAGCCTCCGTGTAAATTGTGCCTATTAAAAGAGTCTACGCCATGCGATGATTGATCAACACCAAGGATTTATTCACTGAGCTAACAGCGGTTTTTACTTTTGCCATTACCCAGGGTGATACATAACAATTTAGATAATGCACCCAGACAGATGCATTTATAACCCTGGTGTCAGAGTCCTGCCTTGGAGGCCAGTCAGCCGGGGGGAGGAGGGATGCCATTCCCGGTCACACCAGAGAGCCCAGAGCCTGTCTGGCCTTGAGTAGGCCATCCTGAGATGGGCCCACGGTGCACCCCAAGGGATTTAGGCCCAGAACCGCTGCCTCTGTCCCTTGGAGCACTCTGAGACTCTCTGCAGGCAGGTGGCCCTCATTCTCTTCCTCTGTCAATGCACAATACAGCTGTCACAGGGGACAGGGGAAGAGGTCTGGGAAGCTGAAATGAGATACTGGATGGTAGGTTTACAGAGATTCAATTATTCATAAGTGCACATGCGTACACGCATGAGGGCTCCACCTGAGTAAGCACAAGTGTGGGCACACACACACAGTCAACACGCCTCCCACTCCCTCTAGCACAAGCAGTGCACCTCTTCCCTTCCACGTAGGATCTTCTCAGAGTCTTTTTTTTTTTTCTTGGCTGGCACCAGATGGTGTTTACCACCTTTGCTGAGTCCCAGTGACAGGTACTGAATGTTCCCTCTTGGCATTATCAGCCTGCTCTTTGTCTTGGGCCCCTGGGTGAAGGCCTGGGCATGCCAGGCAAGGCACGCGGACGGCCGTCCCATGGGAAACGATGCTCTGGTGGAAACAGACAAACTCTACCTACCCCACCCGGAACCCCCAAGTTGTGCATCTCTGAAATCTGTGCCCGTGCCCTGGCACCTCCCTCTGGACGTCCCAGAGGCTAATCCAATTTGATGTGCACCTCAGAACACTCAGCACCCTCCTCACCTACTTCCCCAACTCAATTCCCCCCTGTGCCCTCAGCATCAGCAGCCCCAGGGTACCTGAGCCAGGAACCAGGCTCACTCTGACTCTCTCCTTTATCCCTCATGCAATGGGTCCTGATTCCTATTAGGTTCCGATGCCTCAACATCTGCCCACTTCGGCCTCCCTTTCCATCCCCATTTCTGCCATCGAATCCATCATTTCCCACCTGGGTAAGTACACTGGGTAAGTACACTCCCACCAGGCTCCCCACCCACTGCCTGACCCTCACCAGCATCCTTCTAAAATATAAACCCAATCATGTCTTTTTTCTGCTTTAAACTCTTCAATGCCTCCCACCAAAATCAGGCTGAGGCTACACCGCTTGGCCTGGGAACAAGTCTAACAAACATTTCTTAAAAAGACCCAGTCATGTTGTCTGTATTAGTCAGGGCTTCCCAGAGAAACAAAAACAATTGGTTCCTCTGAAACAGAACCAGAGGAATCAATAGGGGGACAGAAATGTTAAGGAACTGAATCATACAATCATGGAGTTTGGCAAGTCCAAAATCTGGAGGCTAAAGAGCAGAGAAGAACTGATGTTACAGTTACAGTACAAAGGCTGACTGCTGGCAGAATATTCCCTGCTCAAGGGAGATCAGTCTTTGTTCTAGTCAGGCCGTCAGCTGATTAGATGAGGCCCACCCGCATTATGGAGAGCAATCTGCTTTATTCAAAGTCCACAGATTTAAATGTTAATCTTATCTAAAAACATCCTCAGAGAAACATCCAGAATAATGTTTGACCAAATAACTGCATACTGTGGCCCCAACAAGTTGACATACAACTAACCATCACACTATCTCTTTTCTACAATGACAGAGTTGAGGCCTTAGGAAGCAAGCAGTGCTTACCTCCCTCCTGCATGACCAGTGCAGGGTCCCCTGAGTATCTCTATGCAGAGGAAGCCAGACCTTCAGAGATGGAGAGACCCCCAGGATCATCTGATCAGAGCCTCTCATGCAGCAATGAGAAGAGAGAGGCCCAGATGAGGTCAAGGCACAGACATGTAACAATCCATTAATTGAGAAGGTGAGGCACACTGTAAATCAATTCAGTAAGCATTTAAAAATGAGTAATATGAGGGGTGCCTGCGTGGCTCAGTCGGTTGAGTGTCAGACTTCGGCTCAGGTCATGATCTCATGGTTTGTGAGTTCGAGCCCCGCGTCGGGCTCTGTGCTGGCAGCTCAGAGCCTGGAGCCTGCTTCAGATTCTGTGTCTCCTTCTCTCTCTGCCCCTCCCCCACTTGTGCTCTGTCTCTCAAAAATAAATAAATGTAAATAAAATTTTTTTTAATGAGTAATATGAAAGAACAGAAAAGCTAAGGGTGCCCATATGATGTAAGTAGGGCCTAATACCTACTGGGTGCCAGGCCCTGTGTGCATGTTCCTTCAAGGGCAGCAATCCAGCAAGAAGAGGATGGCTGGGGCTGGCGAGACCTGTCCTGAAGCTGTGTCTCCACGGCCAGCACTTCCCTCTTAGGTGGCCTTATCTGGAGTATATAGGACAGACGAATGAGAATGATGAAAGGAACCCGCCCTGAAGACCCCTCCCTAACTTAGAAATGGCACTTTTTACACAGTAAGTGGGACTTACTCCACAGACAGAGGAAGAGCACCAGGCACAGACAGAAAGGCCATGCCCAAGGCCATGCAGGCAGTGAGCAAGGAGCTCAGCCTTCACCTGAGCCAACCCACAGGCTACCTTCTTTCTTCTACCCACCCCCACATTCTTCCCGGGAAAGCCGGCAAAGCACACTGATTCTCTGGGACCCACAGCTCCTCCTGAAGACCCAGGGCTCCACACTGCCCCACGGAGCAGCCCTAAAAAAGGCACTCCTTCAAAAACCCAGATCAGATACCTCCCCAGCTTCTGTACAAATTTCTTATTACAGCCAGACCCCAATCCCTTCGCAGGAGAGGTTCTTTGAGCAAAGACAGCTATAAACACGGTGTTCCCCAAGTTAAGGCCAAAGCATCCCACTCAGACCAGAGGATGCATTCAGAGAAGTATCATGTCACAGCCGCTAGTGGATTTTCACCTGGCAATCAGGTAGACATGAAGGGAAGCATGATCAACAGCATCTTCCAGATGCACATTTGCAACAACTACAGCCAGCCGTTCAGCAGATACAATGGAACGGAAGGAAAGAAAGACAGACTTTTTTTCTTTAAAAATGTGGAGAAAAGGGGTGTCCCAAAGCTTTATTCATAAGTGTAGACCCGTCACTCAGCCTCAAAAAGGCAAACCACTCTATTCCGTCCTTCCTTAAAAGAAGAAAAACAAAAACCAAAGCAGACTGTACTCTGCGTGGTCTGCAGAGGATCTCCCTCCACAGCCAGAGTCCTTTAGGAACACAATCTCTGGCGTAGACCCCGTGCTCATAAATATTCCAGGATGAGGCAATAAAGCAGCTCCGGGCCCTGGCGCAGACACCCATAGTGGGACCCTTGCCCACATCACTTGCAGGTGGAAGGAAAGGCCAGAGTCAGACCTGTGGTGGCCTTGGCTCGTCGCAGGAGGCTCAAACAAGGAAAAAAATCACATTCCAGGTCTCCTCTCCATTTTGCTGCTTCGGGAATGCCAACTCCTATCCCTCATCCTGGGAAAGAGTCCCTTCACACTAAAGTCCAGGGACTAATGGGTCACCGTTTCCCACTCTTGCCCCCGCTTGGTGCCTCAAGGCAGTATGGACCTCCACCGTGTGCTCCACCCTATGCATGTGCTTGGAAGCTGTGGGGCAAGTCTCTAGACCCTGTAGCTCTTAAAAGAACAAGCTCCCCTCCAAACCACACCCGCCACTACCTGTCTAGGAAGCCCTCCCCGCTGCTGCACCTAGATAAGAGCTCAAGGCCTCCAAGACCCCACACCTCATCAGCACACCTTCACCAGACACCGTGACCTCCTAGGTTGGCATGGTGTCCTGCTCTGCACCTCTGGGCACAGCCCTACAGGTATCGGATGGGGAACTGAAAGGGAAAGTCAACCCAGCGGCATGAGAGGACACGTGGCTGGAAAGGTGGAGCGGTGGCTGAGAGCATCTTCTGCCTGCCTGGCATCCTTCCCTCCTGACCAGAACAAGTGTTGCTACAATCATGACAGCCGCTGCTTTGGGCAGAGAGGTCTGATCAGTGGGCCTTGGCCACAGTTTCCAAAGCCTTGCTTTCTGAGCCATTTACTAATAGGAGAAAACTGATCATGTCCAGAACTTTGGCTCTTTCCCACCAAACATGTTCCTCCCACCACGTTCCCCAGCTCAGCTGACAGCAGTTCCATCCTTCCATTGCTCAGGCCAAACCCTTGGAGTCCTCACCCCTTTCTTTTCTGACACTCTCACGTAATCTGTCACGAACTCCTGTTGACGTCACCTGCAATGTGCAACCAGAATTTGGCTTTTATTTCAGACCCTGGTCTGAGCCCCATCATCTCTTTCTCAGGTCACTACAACAATCTCCTGATAGGACCTCCTGCTTTCCTGCCTCGTCCCAGTTTGTAGTCATCCTGGTGCTGGAGGGTAATTCTTCTTGGCATTTCGGTATGTTTTGTAACAAGTTTGTCCTAGACTGCCATTTCAAGGATGTTTATATACAAATGCCCCAGAAGGAAGAGTATCTCCTTCTTGGAGAGAGAGCAGATTGATTCCTGAACAGGATCAAAAAGATACTGCCTGAGGGGCACCTGGGTGGCTCAGTTGGTTAAGCATCCAACTTTGGCTCAGGTCATGATCTCATGGTTTGTGGGTTCAAGCCCCATGTCAGGCTCTGTGCTGACAGTTGTCTGTCTCCCTCTCTTTCTGCCGCATTCTGTCTCTCTCTCAAAAATAAACATTAAAGAAAAAAAAAGATATTATCTGATTCCAGGGCAAATTGGGGCAGGTTTGCCAATAGCTCCTTTTAAGACTGGGGGCTCTTCCACTGTGATGCAGGCCCACCGTGTGCAAGGCATCCACCTGGGCTGCTCCTAATCGCCCACGTGGGACTTGGGGAGCAGGGGGGTCGACGTGAACAAGAAGCTCAAGCTGCACTGCCTGCCGTGAGTAATAAAACCGTTTACCTCTGACCAGGAGTCTCACGTCTGCCAGCATCTGTGCAACTGTGGCAGATGAGACTGTTACCTCGGAAGCAGACCCTTACAGTTCTTGACACTGAGCAGTTGGAGTCCTAATTTAATATCTAAGTCAGGTCCTCTACTCAAACTCCTGCAAGGACACTCATCTCAATCAGTGATCTACGAAGTCCCCACAATGGCTGCAAGGCCATGCATGAGCCCATCCCCACCCACCATTACGCCTCTGGCCACACCTCCTCTCCTCCCCCATCCTTCACCCTCCTCCAGTCATGATGGCCTCCTCATGGTCCCTCAGACACAGGCACGCCAGGCACATGCCCTACTGAGGACCTTTGTACTTGCTGTTCCATTAGCTGGGTACTCTTCTCCTCACATCTGCATGGCTCACTCCCTCACCTCCATCATGTCTTTGTTCAACACCACCTTCTGAGACCAAACTGAGCCTCCTATTTAAAACTGCATCCTCCCTGCCACCATATGTCCTCAACACTACCTCCTTACCCCTGGGTCCCCAAAGAGCCTCCAGATCCCCACTGGGTAGGTCCCTCCTCAAGAATGGCCTTCCTTGGGGCGCCTGGGTGGCGCAGTTGGTTAAGCGTCCAACTTCAGCCAGGTCACTATCTCGCGGTCCGTGAGTTCGAGCCCCGCGTCAGGCTCTGGGCTGATGGCTCAGAGCCTGGAGCCTGTTTCCGATTCTGTGTCTTCCTCTCTCTCTGCCCCTCCCCCGTTCATGCTCTGTCTCTCTCTGTCCCAAAAATAAATAAACGTTGAAAAAAAAAAAAAGAATGGCCTTCCTGAATCAGTTCACCAGGTGTCACCACTACCCTCACCCCAGGCAAACTGCCCTGGTCCCAGCCCCAGTCTTCACAATGACATTATTCAGGAGTGCACTTGAGGCTCTCTTAGCTGTGCAATGGGGAAATGGCATCAGGGAACACAATAGCAGAGAGAGGATGGAGCTTTTTATTCAGCAAAAGGGCAGAGCACTGGCCCAGTCCTCAAGGCTGATAGGGGGAGCAAGGGGTGACTAGCACTGGACGGTATAAATGTCAGCATTCCCCGGGCTGCTGCAGAAATACTTGCTGAGGGAGATGTGGCACAGCACTGAGTTCTGGCCAGGCAGCTGGAAGGAGGCTCAGACCACAGTGATTTAGGCAACTGCAGGGGCACAAGGACCCTGCCCCCCACCTCTAGCACAAGCTGGCGACATCTGAAAGTCTGCTTATTGTTTTCAACTGGTACATTCTCTACAGCATCTTATACTCTTTCCAGTTACAGTTTTGAGTTTGGCAATCATGACAGGCTTGCTCTGCTATTTATGTTTCCGATTATTTTTAGTGTTTTGCAATTAAATTTTCTTAAATTAAAACTTTAGACCTAAGCTTCAGATTGTCTACAACGTACCATGGTGTGTTCATATATGCAGTTTATATATTTGGGTTGCAAAAGCCTCAGAAAGAAAAGATATTTCAATATTTGGCACCCAAACCATCTTGTTTCCATATCACCCACACGTTTCCATGCACTTCTTTCTATTCCCACACTCCCAGCGATGCCCTCCAGATCCTTGTGAGCCAAAACAAAGAACTGGGAGAGGTAACAAGGAGGGCCCTTCTTCAAAGCCCTTTCCTCACCTCATCACCTCCCATGGGCTGGGCCCTGGACAGCACATCCTGCAGATTCTGCCCTCGGCCCTGCCCCCAACCCCCCACAGAGCTGCACCCCTTCTAAGGCTTTCCTCCACCTGAATGTGATGCCTCAATTCCCAGCTAGGCGCTCTAGCTAGGCGCTCTCTAAAACATTCTGCTCGAACTGATATGGTTTTCCCACCGGCACCCCACTCTCCCCAGTGGTGCACTCCTGGGCTGCTGGCCCCACCCAGCCACAGGAGAGGCTCTCCTGCCTCAGCCTTCACCACCCTGTCCTGCCATGACAGCCTGGGGCCTCTCTCCCTCCAGCTGCCTGGACAAAGGCAACACTCTTTCTTCCAAGGCCACGCCCACCCTGCAGTCGCCTGGGCCACCTCCACATCTATCCCCTCGCCCCCACCCTGCCCACTGCATTTCCAGTGCCAGCTTTGGTTCTATTTAGATGCACCTGGGAATTTCAGGCTCATCCATTTCCCTGTAAAATCCGTCCTGCTTCCTAATCTCCCTCACGGGGTGAATTCAGCTGCAGCCCCTCAGTCACCCAGGCTTAACCCCATGGGATCAACAGAACCTGTCCCTCACACAGCTTTCTCCAGCCTTCTCCAACCGTTCTGACTCACCTGCCTCCCTGCACAGGCTACAAAAGCTAATGACCCTTCTTTTTTGCAGCTGGTAGTTTGGGCAGGAGACACGGTCCTGTCCAACATTTGCTGAGGTGCCTGAGAAAGGTTTGCCTTCCTGAAAGTGTGGCCCCCGTGCAGCTGGTCATCCCTCCTGTTCTCAACTGCCTCTCCCCCTTCTTCTCCCAAGACTGATGTGTATGGGCAGCTGCTTCCACACTAAGACCCTACCCTGTAAGAGTGAAGGAGGAAGAAACTGCCGGGCACTTGGGTGGCATTATTATTGCCACTCAAGCCCTGGACAAGCCTGCCTCCAGCCAGCTTATCCTGAGAGATAAAGAGGTATTGTATTTTCTGTGCTGGCAGTGAGAGCATCCTTACTGATACACTGAATTCATTCTTATTTCTCCTCTTTCCGCCCCCTCCCATTGCTTACAGACCTTCTTACTCAATTGTTCTCCTGTTCTCTCTCTTCCTCCCTCCCTCCTCTCGCCCTTGCTTTAGCAGGTGCTTGCTTCTTGAGCACCCACTCTGCACAGGCTCTTTACTGCAGGCCGGAGAGAATGCAGGAGCCAGCCACACACTCACTGCGGGAGCGCCCAGGCTAGGTTTCACCTTGTGTATTCAACAGTGCAGAGCCTCAAGTCTCCTACCTGTTCTCTTTGCCTTCTCGCAGGGTTTCTTGCACACCTCGAGCAAAGTCAAAACCTCAAGTGCTCTCCCTTGAGCTACCGCAATGGCCCTCAGGTTTCCCAGAGGCTGCTCTGGCCTCAGTCTCCTGACCAGGGCAGTTCCCCATTCCAGAGCTGGGGTCCTCTCCCTCACAGCCCCTGCTCCCAGACCACACCCGCTGCCCTGCTCACCCAACCCCAAGCTCAGCCCTTAGATCCTGCTCCCTAGACACCCACCCCTCCTGTGTGACTTAGTGAAACTCTGCCATGAGGGTGACAGAAGCAAGGGAAAGGGGCCCCCGCAGTCCAGAGGTTGAGAAAGGACCAGCATTATATTCTGGCACATCATCCAGAAACAAACAGCCCTGTGGGGAGTCATCAGAAGGACTAGCCAGGGAGATAATGAGCACTGGGTAAGCTCAACAGTACACACTAAGCCCTGGGCCAGGTGGTATCCATGTATCATCTCATTTTAAAGTGCACAATTGGGATAGTTTTACAGAGAATGGATTCCAAGGTTCAGAGAGATTCAGGAGTACAAATAGGGAGCAGATCGGTGGTGGAAGGTAAAGAGAAATGGATTTCAGGAGCCGGTGGTCTGCAGGTTAAGGTTGCTAGCAGGCATGTCTTGGAGCAGGGGATAGCCATCTTCCCCTGTACCCTGCTGCTAGCTCCTTAGCTATGCTAAGACCCCTTCCTAAAGCCAGGTACCCACCAAAACACCAGAGGAGGAATGGTAAGAGACCCACAGCCACGTCACCAATCAGAGATCACAGATTTCTAGAAACAAGCTACTAGTTTAGCATGCCACAGTTCAAGCCCAGAGCTACTGGGGTGGGGTCCCTGGCTCTATCCAACAGGTTCTGCTCATGCTCTAACTGCATGCAGGGAGATGTCGCCAGGTGGTGGAGAAGACCTGGCTTTGCCCAAGAGCTCAGACTTCAGCCCTCTAGCTGACACCCATTAATCTCTGGAACACACAGGCCACTCAGCTGTACCTGGGAAATAAAGACAAAAGGATTCCTAAATCTAGAATATGAAGAGAACTTCTTTTTGCAAATTGTGTTATAATTGCCACAGTGCCTTCATATTCATTATCTCATTGGGTCTCCACAATGATAAAGCCAGCATTACTTTTCCAATTTTCTACATGAACACCATCAGCAACAACAAAGCCAGGCTCAGAGAGGCAGGCTAAAGATCTCACAACAATTTTAAAGTGCTTGGATGGTAGTAACAATCAATTTTGTCTTCTTCTCTTTCCTACTGGTTTCTGGTTCCCAGGAGGAGTTCCCAGAAGACTCCCTAAAACACACAATAGAAGGTCCAGGGAAGGGCCTGTGATCCTGGTCAGGCCTCTCAGAATCCTCCCTGGGATGTCTGATGGAATTCTCAGGAAAAACCAAGATGCAAACCCAAAACAACCAGGGTTGTCCCTCACCAGAGGAATGCCTGCCAGAGAATGAGATCGGCTTGCAGCAAAGCCAAGCCCAGGAATGGAAAGATGAATTTCTGGGAATGTAACTGAGCACACAGATCCAGCCATGCCTGAAGCCAGTCCCACTTCCAGAATTTTCATGTTTGTGAGTCAATATTCTCTCATCTTAGTAACAATAGAAAGAGTCTCTACACCAACACCAACACCAACCCAAAGAGTAAAAACCAAGGCTGCCTAATTGGGCAGAGAAATCTGCCAAAGATAAAAGTGAAAATCAAAGAAAAGCATAAGACAACCACAGACAGTTACTTTTTCACTCATTTGACAACTAGTTATAAGCCAAGCAGCACATTAACTGGCTGCATAGACAGTAGTGAGCCCAATACACAAGATCCCCGTCTGCAGTGATCTTAATAGGACAGGAGAGGTACAGACACTACTGCGGCTGGGGATGGCAGCAATAATAATACAAATCCAGTCTAATGGAGACTCAGGAAATACTCTCTCATGTTTAATTTAAACTGAAGGATGATCAAAAGCAAACCTCATGAAGCAGAGTCTGGGCAACAGCATAGGTGAAAACCCATTGCTGAGACAGCAAATTCATTACCACTGACTCATGAATATTGCTGTATTTTGGGGGGTGGGGGCTATAGTTGTATTGGATTTTAACCTTCTTTTATAATTTGCTTATAAATACATGTGAAAAACCTTCCAAACTAGTCAGATAAGCATGCAAATAAATATTTATAAGGACCTTATAAACCAAGGTTTATAATAACAGAAACCTATAATAATTGAAACTGAAAAATAACAACAAAATATGTTAATAGGCCCTTGCAACTAAAAAAACATTTAAAAAGAAAATGTAAACACACATTTATTGACTTGGAAATATGTACACATCTAGAAGAAATAAACTGGTCTCGAAGAATATATATAGGATAATTCCATGTATTGAGCACAAAATAGGAATTCAATAAATATTTGCTGAATGAATGGCAAGTAAATATATCTGAACAGATAAACACCAAACAAAATGTTCAGAGTCATTATTTCTGGGTGATGGGATTATTGGTGATTTTAAATTGTTTTCTATATCTGCTTATCTAAACTATCTAATTTTTTGTACAATACACATGAATTACTTGCACAATAAAAAGAAATAAATAAGAAATCCTTCCAAAACAAACAATGCCTCACCAAGGTCAGTTTTAAATCTCAAGTCTTATAATGAGGAAATAGGACCTTAACAAAGAACAGAAAATAGCATGGCTAGAAAAGTATAATGGATAAGAAAATATTCCTCTCCAAAACACCAGAGATAGACAAACCTTCCTTCAATGTCACAGCCAAAAACTATTTAGCACAAGTCCACTCCATATTTCATATTTATTCAGCTATCTGTAACACAGCACATTAGTTAAATATTAGTAGAGAAAACCACATTGATGCAAAAATAAAGTCAACAAGGCTTACGTTTGTCTGATGCCAAAAAATTCACATTAAAAAAAGTCTATTTATGCCAAACATCTAAATATTTGGAAAAATCTGCAAGACAAATGCCATTTGGATCAATTTCTGGGGTGACTGATTGCGTGGTCCACATTTCTCCCAGATGTTTCAGCATAATTAAGAATGTGGCCTTCAACAACCAAGGCAGTGGCTGGGCACAATTGCAGCAGCTACACTGTCACCATCACTAAAAACAAGTGCTGGGCAAATAAACACTACCAACTCTCCGATGTCCTTCTGCAGCCAAATTGTAATCCTCTGATTGTTCATATCATTAGGACAATTCTGTTAACTTTGAAACTCTGGATGGAGGCAAAGCATTGGCTCTGCTCCTGGCAGATTTGAAGACGGCAGACAGCAGGTGCTATGGAAAGCTGGCCAAATGGTGGGCTCTGGGCCCTGGAGACCCCCATCAATTGCAAGAACAGCTGCCTGTATCTTACGTAGCCTCCCAGGCCCCACATGAGCATTGCAGCCCCCACCTTCTTGGGGTTGCCCCACCCACCAAGCTGCTCCTCCTCAATCAGTACAGCATGGAAAGAGTTCATAGGAGGCTAAAGAAATGAGGAGAGGCACAATGCAGGAAGAGGAGGTGAGCTGAGACTTAGGTTACTGGCCAAAGGGAAAAGGATGCCAGAGGCATGTTCATACCAGACACTGCAAGGATCTAGACTATATAGTTCCTGGGGACAGCTGGACACTCAGAGCTGCTACCTTAAAGAAACATGAAACATTTATTTATGGGATAAACTCAAAGACTTAAGAAAGAAGAGAGGCCATCACCCCCACAGAACCATGTCCCCAACACCTATGCTGGAATCAGCTGTTTAACTATAGTCATTCTCTACTGGAACATGAGCTCCTGAAGCTGGGACCGTATCCTACTAGGCTTGGCATCCCTGCAGCTGGCACAGTATTAGACCAAGAGTCCTTAATCACTACCAATTGGCAGTTAAATAAGTTGATGAATGTATGAAATAACAAAACTGTATTTCACCCAAAGGCTGAGTTCTAAATCCACATCCTGTGAAAATCACAGATTGGCTAAGTTACCTCTAAGAAATTCCTTAAATTGTCCAGAAGGTACATATGGAACCACCCAGCATCTTTCTTCCTCTACTAGACAAGGTCATTGGCATTTCTGTTGAAAGCCAGAGGAACTGGCTATCCAGCTCACACAGAGTTAGCAGGTGCACAGTCTCACACATGCACACACAAGTACACAAACATAAGGATGCACTGGGCATCACAAGGTTCTCACACCGCAGTGGGTACCTAGGAACTCAGGCCAGGCCAGGCCTCCCACTGCCTCCACACATGCTTACTCTGGGGCCTACCTGTTCAGAGTGGAATGGTGGAGAGAATTCTCAGCACTATTACAACTGTTTCTCTTTCTCTCCTTCTCAAATTGTTGGTAATACAAATAAATGAAGGAATTAAATTCATGAATGATGCAACTCAACTGCACTCCCTGAAATGGATTACCATAAACTCAAAAAGCAACTGGGATGGGATGGGATGGGGGAAAGGAAAAGGCCTCCCCTTTAGAACACAGCCCTGGCCAGCAGCCCCCTTGTCACCACTCGTGCACCACACCAGCTGCCAGCACACCCTCCTCTCCTGCTACCTTGTGTCCTGTTTCTACACCCGCCTGATCACACCCCAGCCTGGGCTTACACTCTTCATTCTTCAGTCTCTACTCAGGCCCACATACTCCAGGACACACCCATGGTCTTCTGAAAGCTATTTCTTCAGCAAACCAACAGCTTGGTGAAAACACTCCTGCAAGATGGACAATCCCCCAACCCACTCCACCCAATGTTCAGATCCCTAGTGGATGAAAAGGAAACAGGACTTCCTGGTGGGCCAGGAACAAAGGGGCAAGAATGGGTACCCACATGTAGTCACACACCACTACCGCTGCCATGCCAAGTCATGTTGGAGCCAAAGGAAAAACCAGGAACACTGATCTTATATTTATTTAAAATTTCAACATTTGTCATCATGGAGTTTATTTTTTTAAGTTTATTTATTTATTTTGAGACAGAAACAGCATGAGCAGGGGAGGGGCAGAGATAGACAGACAGACAGACAGACAGAGAGAATCAAGAAAGCTCCGCACTGTCAGCACAGAGCCTAATGCGAGGCCCAGATTCACAAAACCACAAGATCATGACCTGAGCCAAGATCAAGAGTTGAACATTCAAACAACTGAGCCACCCAGGTGCCCTGACATCACGGATTTTTACATAAATTTAGATTTTCTAAAATACTGCATTAAAATTTTACTTTAGTTCTGCAGGGGGGGAGTAGGGGTGGGTTGTGCCTTTAGTCCCTAGTGATAGAGCTACTGTTTGTTGAGTATAAATAATACACCAGACACTGTACTTATAAAAATTATATATAAGTCTCACAACAGTCTCATCAATAGTTAGGAATGTGTCTATTTGATAATTGGGGAAATGAAGCAGGCATGGAAAGAAAACAGCATAGGGAGTGTCCCACAGCTGATAAGAGGTGGTGGGGACACAAATTCAGCACGGAGTGAACTGGACCACTCTTGATTAGAAAACACTGACCAAGTGTGCATCCTATTTAGGACAGAGATGACACAGGGAAGCGTGGCAAAGCACAGCCAGCCACAGAGATTAAGAGTGGACCCATGGTTCCTACAGAGGTTCAGAGAGATTTGTAGGGGGCTGTGCAGACCAACCACTTCTGTGGACATCTGTGGAAGGACTAAGGAAAGGCTTCCCTTGCTAGAGGATTCACATACTGAAGAAAGCTGGGTAGGGATTTTAAAAACCAGGTTTTGAATTTTTCATGAGATTATTTTAGATTTGTGGGAAGAAGATTATTATGACATATGTGACCAGAAGTATTTTTCTGACAATTTAAAGTTTTCAGAAAGAATAAAACAAAATATAGGAAAAATGCCTAATGTGATGTCAAGCCATTGGTCAGCATTCTTTATCTGCTCAAGAATACCACAGTCTCGTTAACATCTAGGGATCCATGGAAACCTCACTGAGAAACCATGAAAGCTCAATGTGGATTTAAGTAGAGCCCTTTTTTCAAGAATGTGTATGTTATATTGAAATTCAGTATATCAACTCTGGCTCCCAAACCATAATTTTGCTAATACTAGCAGCGGCGTTAGATATTAGATATCTAAGAGAATTTAGATACCGTTAATTCTGGACTATATCACACTATTGTTCAAAGTAAGCTGTCAACAGTAGAGACTATGAGTTATCACCATTCTGCTATGTGTGGATGGGCACCTCTAAAATTCTGTTTATCATTTCTTTTGTCATTGCTGTTTGCCAGACACCTGGCCAGTTGGTAATGACACTGGCCAAAGTTCAGAAGTGTGTCAGAGCACACACACCAGGTCAAGATCTACTTTTCTTCCCACTTAAATATACATGAACTTTCTCTCATCAGATTTTCTCTAGCACTCATCAGCACTACATGGTTTAGCACATAACCCAATATAGCCCCATCTTAAGAACTGAGAAAACTTTGTCTCCACAGGTAGAATGTAGCTGCTCAACAGCAGGAATTTTGTTTCACTTATTCTCACTGCACTCAGCTCAGGGATGAGCACACATTAGGCTATCACTTAGGTTTGCTAGGGCCAAAAGGAGACACAAAGAAAGGTAATGGGGCTCTGTGTGGGAATCCTGGTGGGCAGAGGGTGAGAAAAATCAAGAAGCCTAGTAGGACTATTTCAGACAACCTGGGGAAACATAGCCAGAGGCTAGATTAACACCAGTGATAGGGAAGGAAGCCAAGTCCTCACAGAGCAAGCACAGACAGGAAGGGCTATAAACAGGGTAAGCAATAATCACAACACAAGCTGGGAAAATCTGGAGTCAAGGAGGGGGATGCAAATCAACCCATGCATGTGGTTTAGGACCAAGACCATGCTTGACATGAGGGCACTGAAGGTCACCCTGATGGCCAAGAAATCATGGGACACTGTCCTCCTCAGAAACACCCTGCCAAGAAATCCCTGCATCTCCAGGGCAATGTGTGTAGTGCTTAGCTCCTTTGTCCTGGTTCCTGAGACCCAGCTTAAGCCCTACCTTTCCCAGTTGTGGTGATATCCAGGGCTAGCTACTGGTTACCATTCTCTTTTCTAGCCTTCTCCAATGGCCACAGGAGATGGACTATGTAATGCAATGGTACTTGTTTATGAATCACAAACTTTGATTCCAATGGACCACTGAACAACAGTGCCTGCTCTAGGATGAAGAGTTTTAGATTCCTGTAACTTGCTCAGCACCCAATAAAATCCATGGAGCCCCCTACAAATAAATCCAGTGTGTCTTTTACGAACTGGACAAAGGTTACAACCAAATTAGTACAAGAAGCTCTTCACAGTTTTACTGGTATTGGTTTAAGGGGTTAGAAACCAGATCTTCCTGACTATAAATTTGTTTGTTTTTCCAATTTGAACATCTTCCCCAAGGATTCACTCCCAGATGAAGAGCGTCATTATGCTAGTGAATTACTGGAAGGCGGTGAAGATAGAAGACTAGGTCCCTGGGAGAGCCCCAGCATCAGAGAAGGTCTCTAAAGAAAAACCTCCTAAATATTTCTAAAGCTCCACCCTTCCAAATGCCCCGGTGTGGGGCTTTTTGTGGTGACTGCTGTATGGGGTTTCCCTGTTTGGATCCAGATGGCCAGAGGTAGATTTACTGTTTTCCCACATCCCACCTCATCAATGTCTGTACCTCCCCGCCCCCTCCTGCCACCCAGAGGCTCTCCAGATGGCACCTGTCATAAATGGAAACCAAGGTCAGATTAGTCATCTGCTTACATTAAGAAAGCCACCTTGACTCTCTCTCTTTTGCTTTAATTCTGTGACTAAACAAGAGAATTGCATGTTAATGAAGCTACTTGTTTAATTAACTGGTGTAAAAGAAACTATAACTTCCTCCTTGCAAGGAGGAAGACTGCATGACCACAGAAATCTCAAAGAGGCACTGGACGCCAGTTGGTATGTAATGTGTGTGCATGTATGCTTCATTGGGTTGAGGTGACTGTTTTCTCACCCTGTGTACCTAACAGAAAAAAGGGGGAGCCCCATCTGATAGGAAATAATATCAAAGCCTCTACAGTGTTTTGTATGTAACAACCAGCATACAATAAATAATTACTAGACATTAGAAGAACCAAAAAAAAAAAAAAAAAAAAAAGACCAATCATCAAGGGAAGAAAGATCGTAGAAACAGACCCATGGATTATCCAGATATTTGAATTAGTAGACAAAGACTTTAAAATAATTATGACTAAGTGGGTACTTTTTGTGATGAGCACTGGATGTTGTATGTAAGTTGATGACTCATTGAATTCTACTCTTGAAACCAATAGTGTACCATACATAACTAAAATTTAAATTAAAAGAAAATAAAGTAATTATGATTAACATGTTGAAAACAGAAGGCAAAATGAGGAAAATGGATGAAAAGAGGCAGAATTGCAACAGAAACTGCAAAGTGTAAGAAAGGTTTTAAAAGGTCATTTTACAATTGAAACATGCAACGTATCAAGTTAAGGATTCATCAGGACAGCAAACTAGGCAAAGTAGATGACAAGACAGGTAAAAACAGCCACACTACTGTGCAGAATGAAGAAAGAATGGGGGAGAAAGAGATAATAGCATCAGAGATATGTGGGAAACAGCCAAATAGTCTAATACACGTCATGAAACTTGTACTGTGTTTTAACTTCAGACAGACCTGGGTTGAATCTTACCTTCTCTGGGACCACTTGCTGGATGAGTAAATGGTATGCCTGGTAGGTGGCCTTTCTCCTCTGACCTTCAGTTTCTGGATGTAAAATGGCAGCAAATAAGCCAATATTGGAGCCTTTTTTATGCGGGACAAGATATTTTGAAAAATTATCTGTGTGTGTGTGTGTGTTTCTCCAAATGATCTCTGCCCCAGGATCAAGACACATGCCAACAACTGAAGAACCCTGGAATAAAAGCCCCTAATACTGGACTTCCAGGCTCATAAGAACTTGGGTAGTGTAAAAGATGGAAAACTAGGGATGCAGACTCATGGAGTGGGTTTTCCTATCTCCCAGGCAAAACAAGAGATGGAACAGGATGGGAAACTGGAGAAAAGAGAGATAATGTAGGCCTGGGAAGCATAAGACATAAATCCTGGGCTGCTCTATCAGAGCAAGGAGTGTCCTTTGCCAGTACCTGGAGATCACATGGGCCCTGACACTCTTAAGCCTCCTATCTGACCCTCTCCATTTGGGCAGTCCATGTTTTATGGATCAACACATGGATAAGACAAGGCAGTAATTCGAATATTCAGTATTATTATTCATGATCATACTAATTACTGATTATGACCTACTGTATATTATTTCATGCATAGCTAATACTTCATGAGAGCATACTATGTGCTAGATCTTAACATCTCACATGTATATTAACTCATCTATCACAACAACCTTCTAAAATAGGTACTAATTAAATATCTTCCTCAAGTTCACCCAGTTAACAACGTTCTTCATCAACAAGAAATGGGTATTATCTGTTAAATGCCACTATATGTTAAGAACTTCTATACTTGGTCTAATTGAAACTAAACAGTAATGTCTGGTGCTCAGTTTCTCCTCTACAACATGGTCATGTTGTTAACCATCGCTATCCCCACAGTGCTGCTGTGAAGTTTAAAAGAGATAATTATATAAAATGACCACCACAGTAATCAACACATTGTCAACACTCATTAAACATGCTGTCTCTTGCCTGCTTTTGTGTGGCAATGGAGATCTCAGAAAAAAAATATATATATATATATGTAATATATAATATATATTATATTTAATATATATAAATACATATTATATAATACATATATAATATATAATAAATATCATATATAGTACATATATAAATATATAATATATATAACACATATATGTAATATATATTTATATATAATATATGATATTTATATATAATATATATAACACATATATATATTTACATATATTTATATACATATATTCATTATATATAATTTACACAGAAAACGAAACTAAGGAGCATCTACTCCTCTTGTGCCTTTTCATGTATTGAATATAAGTTAAGTAAGTGACAAATGTGTCTGCCTCTGATTTGGTTTAGGGTTGTAAGCTAGAACATCAGAGATTACTTGGATATATCTTAGTGTTAGGGTCCCATTCTTGGCAGGCATATCTAAGATCGATTTGAGGCGCCCAGAACAGCTATCTTGCCCTGACCAAGCAGCTAACCACAGGGGCCCCAATCAAGGCTCAGATTCTTCCTTAGAGAGTTGCACAGGTGGAAGAAGGCCTGCCCTGGGGCCTGAGGCAAGTAGGCATGAGATGCAGGATTTATTCCCCAGCCCCAGGGTCCCCTGAAGTCTGGATCAGAACACGTCAGGTCACCCGAGGCCATCACCACAGAGACTGCCCCAAGTGCCTGATGCCTGGAGACAGCTCCTCTCCAAAGGGCTGGCACAGTAGTGTATCTGCCCCAGGCAAGCCATGGGGACAGGTAAACATAATGGGGTCATAGGGGGATTCAGAATTAAAAAGAAAAAAAAAATCACAAAGTCCAGGCAAAAGAGGAAAGCTGAATCTGAAGCTCCGGCACTTCCCATCAGAGGTAATCTCATTTTAAACTTGGCCTCAAGGTTTCCAGAAACCTTTTTGTGCAGCCTTTGTGTGTGACTAGAATATAAGTCAGAAAGTCAGCTGAGGAAAGAGGGTTGTCAGCTTCTGAAACCACTCTGGGCCAGGCCAGGGCAGGTAGCAGGACCTGAAGGGAAGAACCTGTGCAGCTCCCGAAGCTGACGGGAGATGGTTCATGTCCTGGCCTGGCCTGGTCTCAATTCAGGGAAGGTAACCACTCTTTTTTTTTTAAGTTTTTTTAAATGTTTATTTATTTTTAAGAGAGAATGTGAGCAGGGGAGGGGCAGAGAGAGAGGGACACCAAGAATCCAAAGCAGGCTTAGCCCTGTCAGAGCAAAGCCCGACATGGGGCTCTAACCCACAGACCGTGAGATCATGACCTGAGCCGAAGTTGGACACTCAATGACAGAACCACTCTTTACTGAGCTCCCATCTTGTACCAAGCACCAAACATTGAACTGCATACTTGACAGAACCTTCCCAGAAGCCCTGTGTTGAACATACTCTTGTCCCCAGTTTAAATAAAGGAACCTGGGGTTTGGGGATGTGCAGTCCCAACTCCAGGCCTCTTGGTTGGTAGGTGCAAGGATATAATAAGGCCAGGTCTGATTCCTAAGCTCAGAAAGGCTTATTTCCCTGCATCATGTTCTGTTCTGATTATTGAGATATCCATCCCCCTGGACCAGACACTTCCCTAGGCCCTCTATGGACATGATTTCATCTGAATTCTCACAATCTACCTGAGTACAAGGAAGAAAACTTTTTGAACAGCCCAGATGTCCGTTAATGTTTTTTTTTTTTCCTACTGTAAGACTGTACAAACTTTCAAATGGCAAGAAGGAAGAAGGTGACACTCTCTTCTAAACATGTGCTTTGTAATTCCAGGGTCTTAAGAAAACTATAAATTCCAAGCCTCTTCTTCATGGAGAGATGAGAGACATACCACATTCATGGAAAGGAAATTTTAATACTTAGAGAAATGTCACTGTTCTCCAAATGGACCTATAAATTTGATGCAACTCCATTCAAAACAAGCTTTTTCAATCAGGTTGGCAAATTGATTATAAATGTATATTGAAGAGAAACAGACAAAGCATACCCACACTACTTGTGAAGAAAAATAAAGGAACTTATTTTACCAGATGAAAGACTAAATATAGAAGTATAATAATTAAAATAGAATGGTATTGGTATAGGACTAGAAAAAAAATGACCAGCAAAGCAGAATAGAGAGCCCAGGAAGAGATCCTTACCTATCTGGAAATTTAATATATGAAAGACACAGCATGATCACCACAGGGGAAAGTGGAGATAATTCAATCCACAGAACTGGAAAATGTGGTTCTCCATGTGTAAAAATTGAAATTGGATCTCTAACTCATCATTCACAAAAATCAACTTTGTGTGTGTGTGTGTGTGGTGTGTGTGGGTGTGTGTGTGTGTGTGTGTGTGTGTGTGTGTGCATCTTTCTGATCTTGGGATAGGAAAAGATTTTTTAAACAAGATTCAGGAAGTTCTAGCAACAAAAGAAAAAATTTATACACTTGATTTCATTAAAATTAAAAACTTTTATTCATCAAAGAAGGACTCAAAGGAAGATCACACTGCAACACACAGCAGGTATCTGTGAAATAAATGACCAACATCAAGAATCTATAAAAAGTACCTACAAAAACTAAGAAAAATACAAAACCCAGTAGAAATAAGCAACAGACACTACCAGACATTTTCACAGAAGAGGAAATACTTAACAGCCAGTAACATATGAAGAAATGTTATGCCTTAATAGCAGTGAGGAAATAGGAAAATCAAGATCATGAGATTTCACTGTACATTCATTCAATTAGAAAAATACTAAGTCTGATAATACTCAATGTCCAAAAGAATGCCACTTAATGTGGATATCTTATACACTGCCAATAAGAGTGTAAAATGATACAAGTATTTTGAAAAGCAATTTGGCATCATCGTCTTGTAAATTTGGACAGTCACCAAACCAAAACCCCATCAATAGCATAATGGACAAATAAAGTGTGGATATTTCACACACTGCAATGTTACACATATACACACAGTAAATCTTAAAGTTGACTGGAAAAACAGAGGCCCTTTTTATCTTAGAAGGTAATCAGTAAGAGCTTTTGTTAAGCTCAATACAAGTAAAACTAAATAATTAAGGTTTAGGTGTTATGTGTGATTAAAAAAAACTTTTTAAAAAATAAACAAGGGAATAATAATCACAACCTTCAGAATCATGATCACCCCTGTGGGGTAAGGAAGGCAGATAGTGGGATGGGGGAAGGAGCACATGGGTAGACCTAAGTTACTGAAAATACACAATTTTTTATTTGAGTTGTGGGTTTACAAGTGTTTATTATATTGTTTAAAAAGTAAAAGAGAACCAATGATAATATGGGTCATAAAAACAACTATGATTAATCCAATTCTGTACACTTGAGGTCCAGTTTTTACAAATCTGGAATACATGCACAATGGAATATTGGTGATTGTCAGAACACTGTCATCTATGACTAGCACCGACCTACTGTCTATACTGCTGCAGACTGGAAACTTGAGCCAAAGGTTCTCCATGCCCCCGTTACACCTGAACATCAGTAGCAGATGGATATGCAGCCATGTTAACCCTACAACGTTTCCTAGTCATGACTGTGACAGGTATCAGCACTGAACCTGCTATGACTCCCACCTTCCCACACAGCTCTCCCCACAGTCACTTGAGAGGAAGTATGTACAAAAGTGGGAAAATTCTGTACCCAGGAGCCCATTCAGCATGTCCAGAACTTTAGGCAATGCAGAGAAGGAGAATTCAAGGGACCACAGGCAAGAGAGGAGAAAAGTCAGCTGATAGAGTAGGATGCAGAGTCCATAAAACTGCCACGTGGCTCCCTGGTTGACAAAGCCCTGAGCACAGGCCCTTGCCTGCTTGGTTCCTGAGAGGAAGGGAAAATCAGGATAGACAACAGCATATTTAGCTTGACATGTGGCAAATATGCTATGCTGTGAGGTGTGGAGGCTGGAAATGGAAACCAATTTCCCAAAGAAATATCTCTGTTCATGGGTGACTGGATCATTTTGGGTCCCTGAGGGAAAATTGGATGTTCGCAGCTCAGGAAGGAAATGTGATTCCTCTAATGCATCCCTAGGCCCTCACCACAAGCAAGAGCTTAGCCCGGAAAGGTGGATGCCACAGAAGACCCAAGGGCATGGCTGATATGACTGGCCCTCAACTCTTCAAATGCCCCCCAAACTCCTCAGAGTCAGAGCCGCAGCTCAGAACAAGCAGCCAGCAAATGTCAGACAGATGAAGGCCAAGACATCAGTTTGGTTCAAAACTAAACTCTTTTGAGCTTGAGAACTGAGTCTTTTAGGAAGAGCATCAACATTTTAAGGAAGAGAACGGGGAGAGGAAACCCTAACAAAAGAACCATCTCTTCCTTGTAAACCCACAGTGGCAAGGGAAACATCTCTCAATTCTTACATCACCTTCACGGCCCAGCAGTGTATGGAACAGAATATATTCTCACTAACTGCTGCTGATTGCCTAATTAATTTCTACAATCCAAGAGGCACAGGAAATATGCACAGAATTAGTATCACATGCACAGTGTTAGCATCATATAAACACTGAATAGGAGCAGAGACCGGGGGAGGGAGTGGTGAGCAAGGGGAAGGCAGGGCACCAAGGGGATAGTCCTCTCAACATTCTGGAAGGGCTGCTTGCCCTAGGATCTCAACTAGGACAGAATAATAAAAGCAGTAAGAGGTCACAAAAAAATCATTTCCATGTGGGAATTAAGACCAAATGCCAGATATGGCTCAGAGCAATGGAGTAAGCATGAGATGAGAAATCAGGAAATCTAAAAATAAGACATTATGTCTCAGTTTGCTCATCTCTCAAATGGTACAATGCCTACCAAGGTTGTGTATGGACCAAGTGATATGGACATGAAGGTATAAGGAAAGGAATAGAACATTACAGAAACAGGAGGAAAGGCCACTGGCAGTTTCTAAGCCAACCCAAAGATGGGATTGGGAATAGACAAGCTGAAAGTTCTTAAAGATGAACACATTTCAGTCCAGGGAGACTCAATGCCCAAACCCAAGACCTGGGATGGTTCAGGCATGGCAGAAAAGTACAGGGTCTGCCTGAGCATCTCTGTGAACAGCTTTGCTCTCTTCCCTTCCAACACTGTTAGGTACAAAGGGCAGATGAACCATCATCCCTGGGGACTGAGCTAGGCTACATCAGCGCTTCACTGGGAGACCTTCCCTGGATCCCTGTGACGATCCCACCACAGAAGTCCCGTGGGTTGTGCAACAGCAAGCAATGGGGCCACCCCAGGCGGCCCCTAGCAAGCAGCTTGCAGGGACTGGCCCTCCTTCTGACAGGTTCATTGTACCAGTCACAGGACTCACTAATGCAGCAGCCTGCCTTTACCATTTGTTCATCATATACTTTTTTTGATTCCTCCTAACCCTACCAGGTCCATCTTTTATCCCTATTTGACAGATGAGCAAACTGAGCCTTAAGTTGGCCCCGAATCACATACTGGTTTGTGGCAAAGTCAGGATTTAAACCAAACGTGTGTGCCCACAAAGCCTACACTTTTATCCATGGTTTTGGGTATTTGTATTAATAAACTATTGAGTGTTAATTAATGAATTTATGCAAGAGGATGCAGGCACAGTTTATGAATTTCTTTTTGAGGCATGGAAGAAGTGGGAACATACTGTTTAGGCAAAAGGCCCTCAGGAGAGGGCGAGGGGGCGGAAGGTGAGGCTTTGATGCCTACTTGCTCACTGTCCACAGACCCAGGACTAGCCAGGCTGGCCCTGCTCCCTCCCTCCTCTTCCTTACAGGCTCCAGGTGAAGAAGCAGTAGTAATGGAATACAAAGAGCACTGGGTGTCCCTCAGTACAGAGGCTGTGGTGCAGGCTGAGCTGGGACATTAGGCACAGGCGCCATGGAGCTAGAGCCACATGGATCTGAATCTCGGGACCAGTGTGTTCCAGAACTTCTGCATGCAGAAAGAGAAAGAGAGACCATTGGGCCCAGAAGGAGGGTAGGGCCTAAATCACCCACAAATGGCATGCTTAGAAGAGAAGCAGGGACCAGACTAGATCTCTCTTGGGTGCACAAGACAGAAAGGTCTGTGCCCCAGCCTGTCACCCAGTGCCCTCCACACACACATGCCAAGAACTGTGTGGCCCAGTGAAGATCTCAGGCACTGACCCCTCATTCCTCCTCCCTTGCAGGGGAATTGAAAATGGGCTTGGGATGAGAGGCAGAACAGCAAGAAGAGAACCTGAAATGATTAACTCCCTGTCCTCCCCGACAGGATGCAAGAGAGAGAACCTCAGAGGGTACAGGAGCAGGCTGAGAGAGAGCAACAGCGAAGAGTGAGAGGAGGAGGAACACAAGGACTTTTCTAGACCCCATGTGGTCTTGAGCCCTGATGAATGCTAGTGTGGCTCTGAACTTCCTCTCTTAAGGGTAGTCTGGGCTCCTCCACGGGAGCGGAGAGGAGGGAAGCAGAGAAGAAATAAAGCAGTATGGAGGAGAGCAGCCTTCAACTCTCCAACTCTCATACTCCTGAGTTATCTCTCTCCCAAGAGCCTCCTCCTCCTCTCCAGAGCTCCTGGTAGCCCCCCATAAATCTCCTTACCCTTGTTTCTCTTGGTTGATTCTCCCATGGCATCTCATGGGCTCCCGGGCACCCAGAGGTGCTCGGTGCATATTTGGTGGTGCAGCAGAAAAGGGGCAGCAAAGCTCTGATTTGATTAGTGAGCCTGGAACATAGTAGGTGCTCAATAAGTACTTGTTGGCTGAGACTCTCTATTTTGCCTACAGAAACAAGAGTATAAGAGACTGGCACTGCTGCAGGAGAGCTTCGGCTCTGGAGAGCCCTCTCCTTTCAGCTTTGTACAGACAGACTCCAAGCCTCCAGCTGAGGCTCTGTGCCCACTATTCTCACACTCTTTCACAGGGTAAGAGTAGGGAGCTGTCCAATAGCAGGATACTCTTTTAATGCCCAGGGGATTCTGTTATGACTACATGGCACGCTTTTCCATCCTTGAGAGTCAGTGTTAGAAATCCCTGATTTTTAGTTTTCCAGATGCCTCATCCCCATCCATACCTCCATGCTTTTGTGCTTTCTGACCCTCTTCCTAAAATCCCCTCTCCACACTTGCACTTTTGTTAAAAGACTGACTCAAGTGCACCTTCCACCTAGTTGTCAAAGAGTTCCCTGAAGACAGAACAATTTGTTTTCCATTCTCATTCTTCTGGTTGCCAGCACCAGAAGAACCCTACTTCCACCCTCAGTCCACACAAGTGATCCAATCCTCACCCCAGAAACAGAACAGGCAAGCACCCTGGCCAAGAAGTCTCAGTTCTGAGAATTATGTCAAAGTTACTACAGAGTAGAGCTTTCTGTTATACCTGAAACCAGTGGATGCTGGCCTCAAATTGTTAGGGGCTACCACATGAACAGAACCTCAGTGAGTAAAGAAGAAAGCCAAGCTGAGAGATGGAGGAGACTATAAGTTCTGATAATACTGACTGAGCACGTGGATTCACCCATGCCTGAAGTCCACGCCTAGATGTTTCATTGTGTGAACCTATAAATTCTTGGTTTGTCTGAGCCAGTTGGAGTCAGGTTTTCTGTCACTTGCTGGTTCAAACGATCCTGGTTCATACAAACATCACCACCTCCTCAGGGACCTAATAGAGCATGGTACATAGTAGACATTAAGTAAATACCAAATTAAATTCAACAATTCTGAGGCAGCCTATTTAAACACTGGCCCGGAAAAGTACAACCATAACATCAACCTGTGCCTTCTTGGGAAAAAGAAAATCTCTCTGTTCTACTTTGACTTCCAATCTCATTGTGACATCACTTTGGTTCCTTGGGAGCTGCTGTGGGGAGAGGCTTATTGTCTTCCAACTTTTAGAAGAGCACTTCTAATTAAAGCAATATTAAACAGTAATAACTGTCTTATAGTTTTATGGTGATGCCCATGATCACATAAATAAGGATTTTATATCCAATTAGCATTTTATATTTATTCAATCCTAAAACAATCTAGCATTTTTATTAATCAAATAAAATAGCATTTAATAGATATGGTTGTTTTAGCTTCTGAAATTAGCCACATATAAAATAACACTACATCCAATTATGCGATATATTGCCCCAAAAGAACAATACATGTTTGCCAGGATTTCTGTCAACCTGACACCCATATTTACCTAAATAAAACCAACATTTTCCAGCGTTTCATTATTTGCATAATACACCCATGATTTCTGCTATACTGTTATTTACTTACAATGTTTCTTTAAATAGGCCCATTTTGTTCATTTAAATAATTTTATTTTAAGAAGAAAACTTTATATCATGAGTTTGATACACTAGCTATGCTTTAAGACAATATTAAAATAAAGATATAGCTATTAACATAAAAAATGTTTATCTCTACTGATTTAAAGTCTCTTACATACCAACAGTGGTAGCAACGGCACATTTAGGGGAAACTTGTGAGTTAAACCATCCCAGTAGAATTCCAAGGGTGTCCTGTCTGGCACCTTTCTGAGCCTACCTGTGTCACATGTCCTCTACCTGTTTAACAAACCAGATGGGGCCTCCACCTTGGACCTCCCTATAGTGAAATTTCTCCTCTTTATTAAGCACTGAGTTACTATTGATAGAGTCTGAACTTGGCAGTAAAAAGTTAGAAACAACCTTTACACGGTAGATAACCTCTTTGATTATGCCGGACAATTGTGTTTTAAGCAAAGGATACAACTTAAAACTAGTACCTTTCCAGACCTAGGGGTAAGTACAAAGTAAAGGGAATGAACCCTAGAAGCCCATAAATCTGCAAACACTCTCACATATTTTATTTTAAAGCTGCTATGTATTTTCTCAGGCTTGGCCCTAATGGTCCATGAGTGCTCGTACCTGTATTACCAGGCAGCATATCATGGCGGTGGTGGTGTGGCCTCCTTCATGGTATTTTATCAGGTCTGCCTTCTGGACCAAACTTACTGACATTCAGGTATAATTTTCAGGACTAACAATGCTTCTTAATGAGCACTTGAATGATATTTATACCTCTATAGGGTATAAAAAATGTATTTCAATGATAATAACAGTGCATGTTAAAATAACAGCTCGATGGTTACCAAAATGACTCACAGCCTGTCAGTGCATGCCAGCAACAAAAGGATTCCCAAGATGTGAACAAAGAATGGGGTATTTCTATTTACCAGCTCAAGGGTGAGTGCAGTTTATAGTTCAGCCATCTGGCTTTGAAATCAGGCAATTTGTAAGAAAAAAGAAATGGGAGGATCAAATCATTTCCAAATTTGTACATAAAGGGACATTGTTAAAACTTTTATATCACATTTTTCAAATCTGCTAATTCAACTGCATATGGATTGCATTGCTGCTGGCAGGGATCTTTCAGAAGGGAGGACACTGGGGAGGACCATGGACCTGCAGGGTGGATGGGAGAAGCCTTGTGGTAGTACTTTGTAGGGGGCTCACTAATTGCAAAGTGGAGAGAAAGAGCTTGCCAGGGGAGACACCTCAGATGCAGTAAGGCTCAGGGCAGAACTGCCGAATATATTATTCCAATTGATTCTCACATCTCCTTTATAGAGGTAAAAAATCGGAGCGCTCAGGTAGGTTCCAGACTTTCTCCCCGATGCAGTTTCTGAGAGCCCAGGCCCCCGGAGAAGGCAGCCCCTACTTTAGGCACAGGGAAATGAGGGCAGACAGAGCAAAGACAGGCTCAGAGGGACGGACAGTGGGGGAGCTCTGTGACAGGTCATGTGGATGTAAGGGGCAAGCTGCATGCAGAGGGCAGCTTTTCCCTGCAGGTGGAGAGCAAAAACCCACACGGGAGTGAAGAGCCTCTAAAAGACAAAGGGAGAGGAACTGCAGGCCCAGAGCAAGGGAGAACAGGGAGTAGAAGAGGAAGCGTCATCTATGATGAGATGCAGACTAGCAACATCCTGGCCCTGCCGTGGCAAGGAGGGGTCCCAGTGGCTGTGAAGGAGCCTGCCAGACCCACGCCAGGCCTAATGGCAAGATAGCCACAGGAGCAGGGTATTGACAGGGGTTACAAATCACACCTGAAACCCCAAAAAGGTCCTGGACCCAACCTGCTCATTTTCGCCCAAGTGACCTGGGCTATTGCCCTCAAAGGTGAGGAGAGGTGCTGTGAGAGGTGGACTGAATAACACAAGAAGTCCAGCGCTCCCCAAATTGTAAGGCAAATGAGAGGAGAGCTTTCCCTGTACCTGCTGAGGCAGGATTGTAGCTGGACTCCTCTGCACATTATACACACAAGATGACATCTGTCTATCACATTCTGTCCTTAAGCTTACCAGGGGTGACTCAGTAATTACAAAGGAAATCCGTCTGTGTTGCAAGCCCCAGACCGCTGATAGAATTTACCTATATAAACATTTTCAAATCCAGGCAGGCCCCCACCAAGCAGCTATCGACTTTTATTTGCACAGGAATAGTACTTAGCCCACCAATACTCAAGCCCCACTATGCTCTCTGATAGCCACTTGCAACTTTCTTTGCTTAAAATCCTCCCCACCCCTTACTCCCTAAAGGACTATCTCCCTGCCTTTCCAGGAAGCCTGCCTAACCACGCAGGCCAAGTCAGGTGCCCTCCCCAGTGCTCCCATATCCTCCAGATATGTCCGTTTACTTTTTAGCCTCCCCATGAAGACCATGAAATCCTTGGGGGCAAGAACTACCTCTGATTCACTCTCGTATCTCACTATCTACAGAGCAGCCAGTACACAATAGATGCTTCATAAACATGTGATAAGTGGAAATTAATGGTGTGACGATTCTCAACAAACACGAGGGGTAGGGACCAAGGAGTCCCCGTATTTGGGGGCTCTCTTCATTATGCTAGTGCTTTGCTCTCAATATAATGCTTCAAAATTCCACCTAGCGGCAGGTTGCCTATCTTCGTGAAGGTAGCATGATTTATCCTTTTTTTTTTTTCTTGTTTCTTTGTAATTTATTTTCAATGCATGAAATTTAAAGGGACAGTCTAATTGGGCCCAAGAAGGTGAAGGAAATGTTTGCCACCCCTGCTAGTGGCTCTAAGTCAGTGCTTCCCTGAAAGGGAAAATGGAGGGCAGTTAGGAGCTACATCAGTTCCATCCCCACTCTGCAAATGTCCTTAAAGTCCCCAAAGTAGCATTAAGATGTCTTTAGAAAAAGATGCCATTTGCACAATGCCAATACAACTAGAAAGGCTGGGTGTATCTACTACTGGCCTTTCAGCACCACATTGGAATCTGGCCCATTCCATGGTTTTGAGAATTCCAAGGGACCATCCTCATTCCTTGGGAGAGTCACTTCCCTCTTCCTCACTGTTCTGGACTTCAGAGGAACACCTGCAGCTGCTATACAGGCCGTGCAGGTTTCCAAGGACAAAATTGAAAGCAACCTATTTAATTTATTCCACTTCCTGCAGTTCAGAGGCTGAACTCACCAGGGGCTTGGTGACTCACCTGCTGCCCTCCAGGTGCACAATTTGATTTTTCGTGTTCCTGACACCTCGATAGGACCACCAGGAGGATCAAGGGCGCTGGAGGCTGGAGGCCTGGAAACCTTCTACCACCCAAGGTGGATAAATCCCACTGCCAGCAGCAGTATCCCTGTGCTGTTTCTTGGGCTGCAGAAAAATAGTTTTAAGGAAGCGCTTTTCATTTTCTTCTTCTTTTTTTTTTTTTTTGCTTTTCCTTTTCTATTTAATTTCTCTCTTACCTATAAAATATAAGCTCTAAACAAATGACATAATGCCAGGTAACCTTTGGCAAAAGATCCTGAGTGGCAGGAAAGGTGGGAATGTTTAAAATGCAGGATGAAACCTGGGATGGGTGAACTGAACCAGCTACTGTGTTATCTGTTTTTAGTGGTTCCAATCTCCATCCAGTGTTTCCTATTGTGAAAATGCCATGATTATTATTAAAATATAAGTTTTTCCCTTTCTCATATTCTTTCCTTAGAGTAAATTTGTATGACTTTACTGAATTCAGGGGTATCAACAATTTAAAAAAAAATTAATGTTTATTTTATATTTGAGAGAGAGAGAGAGAGAGAGAGAGAGAGATAGTGCATGAGTGGAGGAAGGGCAGAAAGAGGGAGAGACAGATTCTGAAGCAGGCTCCAATCTCTGAGCTGTCAGCACAGAGCCTGACGCAGGGCTTGAACCCACGAGCTGAGAGATTATGACCTGAGCCAAAGTCAGATGCTCAACCGACTGAGCCACCCAGGCGCCCCTGGGGCTATCAACATTTTAGGACCAGTTGATACGTCCTGCCAAAGCACCCTGTCACCAGCAGTTTGTAAGGGCTCAGCACTGGGCATGGTCATTGTTTAGCATCTTTTCACATCATATAAGGAAGATGCAGTTATACTTTCAGTGTGCTTTAATTGGATTATTGAGAATACCTGACTCTCTAAAAGACAGAGGCACTAAAATCAGTAAGGGTGCCTTCTCTCTTTCAGACTGCTATGCCAAGGAGAAATCTTTAAAACAGCATCGAGCTAAACAACAGATGTGTATGATACAAGGAAGGTGCATAAGAACCGTCACTGAGGATTAGATGTATCTTTCCCTGTGGATACCAAGCCCTCATACCAAACCTGTGTCTCAGGCATGTCTGCCAACTTTCAAATATGGCCCAGTAACACCAGGCCACAACCAACCTGAGTATACAATGGATGGTGCTAACACACCTCTCTGGAGCGCCATGTTCTGGTGCCGGACCGCGCTGATCCCGAGAGACATACCTCTCCCGATAGCCCGGAATGAGCCCATCAACACTAACCAGCCACTAACAGCAGAGATGGCATGATTAAGCAATAAAGGAATGCACAATCCATGAAGAAAAGTAGGGTTGGTGGAGACCCACCCAGAGCAACAGAGAAAACTCAAGTTAGGCTCTGAACATTCTGGGCAGGGGAAACCAGAGAAAGTCTCTGCCACTAGACATGACAGAAAGCTGAATGTGGTCCTCTGAGAGGGCCAGCAGAGGTGGACTGACCACACCCCCACCCCACAGTATACTGGACCCTGCATCAAGTAACAGACAGCTGGGACTAGGGGCTGCCGGCAAGAATGCAGACAACGGAAGGATAGACGCCCAACAGTACCACTTACAGTGAACAAGATACTGAGCCTCTCTGGGACCAGATCATATATCCTCAAAGGGCAGGGGGAGAAGTAATGGATAACAGAGCACAATACCCAGGACCACGGAAGCATGCAATGAAAATGTGTAATAAAAGGTAACTGTTATCATTAATAATTACAGTCATGATTCACAACAAAAACCTTTATGCACATGTAATAACTTACTTTAAAATTTACAATACATTCTGGAACTTACAGTACATTCTGAATGAAGAGCAGGGGAATAAGAGTTCTTCTTTGAACTTTGTGATCCGCAGCTGGGACCCAAGTAGAAATATCAAGCAGAGACTTGGAGATAGGAGGCTGGGGTGAGACATGTAGCTTTTGAAAACTTTCATGTTGCTATGGTATTTAAGACATCTCATCCCAGGGCTGGATGGGATCCCCTAGGGAGTGATACAGGGAAAGCTGAGAAAAGCACCTTAAACAGAGCCCAAAGAAACCACACGAAATGGTCAGAGGAGGTAGAAAGAGGAAAGGTGACCAGGACAGAGTGATTTGGGAGAGAAGAGGAATAGAAAGTCTGGTGCCCCAGGAGCAAAGAGAAAGTGGTGTCAGGAAGGAATAGGTGGCCATCTATGTTACATACCGCTGAGAAACCCAGGAATAGAAGAATGGAGAAGGGTCCACTAGAATAGGCAGTGAGCAGAGAACATAGCCAGTGGTGCGTGAGTACAGACACCACACTGGAATGGGGTGGAGGGAGAAAGGGAAGAGATCGAGCACCTAGATGCATCTCTTGCTGGTGGATGATACTTTACTCTCTTGGAACAACATCTTTGATGACACTACCCTTGTTCATGAGGGACACTGACCACCTGTGGCCTCCATGACCATGGATCATCCTGGAGAATAGTTCCTGGAAGAACCCAGGTTCTTGGCTAAGAGTAGAAGTTGTGAATCTCCTCAGTTGCCAAACAATGGGTATCTGTAACCTCTGGTCCCCAATGATTCTTCAAACATGTTTCCTCACAAGTTCCCCCTCTCCCCAGCTCAACTTCCATGAGGGGTGTTTTGACCATGTCATTGCTATAAATAGCCCATTGCTCAGTTCATTAAAGACATGGATTAATTCATGGACGGACTTCACAAAATTTTACTTCGGGTTCTCAGGGACAACCAAGAGGAAAAAAAGAAGTATAATGAAAGGAGAAGATTTGAGGAGCTTGAATCAAATTACAAATGATTAAGGAATAATACTGCTTTATATATTCATTATTTTAGAAGCATCGGACTGCTGGATTTTAATTTCATGTTACTACAAATATACAAAGTTACTAACATGCCATTGATCAGGAAGCTCCCATCTAAAATGTGAAGTGCTTTACACAATACAAAGTGCATAGTATCTTCTAAATAAGCTGGGAGTTGACTTGTAAAATATATTAAATTTTATGTATTAAATAATGATACAGTTTAATACTATAATGCAATGGAAAAAATGTGACCTCTTGATTCTCCAAAGAATTTAAATCACATGAGTGTTTAAAGATTTAATAAAAATAGGCTCTACACATAAATTCTGTTTTTAGAAATCCAATGGATAACAGTCTTAGTAATATGCAATAATGTCTCCTATCACTGAAGTTCATAATACAGTGGAGTCTCATGGCTGTAAGGTTAAAATCAGGGATTATTTCAAGGCCTTGGAGGGAATATGTGCACCAAGTTATGATAGTGAATTAGGAAAAGAGCTCATTTCTCTCTTAGGAGTGCTTTCAGGCAGATTTCTCCAGATGAGACCCACAGCTTAAGATTTCTTTTCTAATTAAGATTTTAATGCAGTTAGATTATATTAAATCAGATAAAAACCATCCTTCCCATCTTTTTTTTTTTCTTTCTTTCCAGTCCACCACTCTTTTTGTAAACAGATTTCCACATGAGTGGCTGCTTATGAAAGGTGAGTAAAACACACACAATCAGGTTTCGCCTACGGAAGCATGGAGACAGAATGCGCCAACACCAAGCCCAAATCCCGCCAGAAACTTTAGGGGAAAAAAAAATACTTGATGAAAGGCAGACATTACATAGGAAAGAGTTAATCTCTGAGGTTTTTATTTGTTGCTTTTGTTTCTAAACTATCAAAAGCTGCTTTGGAGTTTTGTTCATTATGGAACCCGGGTGCACAGACATCAAGATACTTATTTTTCTTTGAGTCAGTATCTGGAATCTGCTCAACATCAACATTAGTCAACTTACCTTAATATTATTTAGTGATATCTAGTTCTTATTAATTTTTAAAGTCCTTAATGATGTTTTTCTCTTATGCTCTTGTATATACATTTCTTCTTCCCAGAAGGCAACAAAAGCTGGTTTTAGACTTTATCCATGATGTAAGTAACATCCCAAAAGGATTTTTAGTAGCAGCACTAGGAAACTATGGATGGACCTCTGTTCACCAACAGGTTAGGTTCTGAATCCTGCCACCTAGTGGTGGGGCAGAGTTGGCAAGCCTTTACCCTGGTGCAAGCTTTCTCAGATCTATGGAAGTTTCTAAGTTGCAGATGTCAAATAAAAAAGCACCTCGAAGCACTGTTAAAGACCCAGCATTTCTAACCATCAACAATCATCAGCAGAAATTAAGTCTGCAGAGAAGCATTTTAATGCCAAGGGTATAACATTCACTTAGGAACCCATGAGAATTGTGTAATTACAAAAACATTTGGGGTGGTGCCTCTCAGTTGATTGAGAGTCCAACTTTGGCTCAAGTCATGATCTCATTTTTTGTGGGTTCGAGCCCCGCATCGGGTTCTGTGCTGACACCTCAGAGCCTGGAACCTACTTCGGATTCTGTGTTTCCTTTTCTCTCTGCCCCTCCCCCACTTGTGCTCTGTCTTTATCGTTCTCAAAAATAAATAAACATTTTTAAAAAATGAAGAAAAAAAAACATTTAAGGGGCACCTTGGTGGATCAGTCGGTTGAGTATCTGACCCTTGATTTCAGCTCCAGTCATGATCTCACGGTTCTAAGACTGAGCTCTGCATCGGGCTCCGTACTGATCACAGAGACGCTCAAGATTCTCTCTCTCCCCTCCCTCTGCCCCTCGTCCCCATTCGTGTTCTCTCTCTCAAAAAAAATTTAAGACATCTCAATATGACATACTATCGTTCACAAGTATAAACATATTAAAAATTAACACTGACTTTTTAAAGTATAACTGAAGCATGTGATACATTCATTTGCTCAGCTGTAATCTAAAAATAAATGAATAATAGTAATACCAGTAATACCTGAAAACACAAAAATTCAGCCAGAAACAAACACACAGACAAGAAACTAGTAGCACGTTTTAATTTGCCAATGAATGCTGAATTTGGTTGTGAAAAGCTGCCCACAGGGCATTTGGCTTCTCCGAAACAGCAGACAAATTATTATTGGGTGAATTATCACACTCCTCATCTCTTGGGCCTACTCTTCCTTGATCTGCCAATAGAGGGAAGGGAATGCACAAATCATGATGACTCTCCTACCAGCCATGTTTGAGTACTGAGGGCAGATATTGACCAGCAAGACAGGGAAGAGCCAGGGCGGGCAGCCTTGGAAAAAGACAGAATTGCCTCCCCCACTTAAGTGTCCTGGTCTAGAAACCTGCCTTTTCACCCGCCTATCTTACATCACGAGCCCAAAGGAAGCCACTGGATGGCCCAAAGTCAATGCAGTTAGTGGGAAGAACGGAGATTCTCTCAGAAAAGGCAACCATCTTGCTTCACAAGGCAGCCAGACAGCTTTGTACAACTAATTGAAATTGATTTAGCAATGTAGGGACACAGTTTGGAAGCCTGAACTCTTTTTGTTCTTTTGATTCAGTCTGCCTAACCTCTCTCACCATTTAATTCTAATTAGATAGAGCCAGAAAATTGAGCTGGCAGGAATAGTCATTGACATTTAATTAATGTCTGGTATTCCATTTGTTGAAGAAGAAAGTCCAAGTAATGGAAGCCTGGCAGAGCCATATTGAAGCATAGGCAATGATAAAAGTTACACGGGAGGCCTATACTTTCAAAGGGCACCAATACCCACAAAGACGTATGCTCTTTTCTGTGGGTCACTCTTGCCCCTGAGAAGAGGCCTGAGCTCCAGGGCTAATGTTCCATCTGTATCTCTATTGCCTAGAACAGAGCTAAGAATACAGCAGATGCTCAAAAATATTTGTTAAATATCACTACATGTTCACAGAGGGCAATCTGGGAGTGGAGGCTGTATCACTCCCCATGCACTCTGCCAAATTTTCTCAAAAAGTCAGTTCAAAGAATGACATTTTCCAAGAGGCTGAGAGAAAGAGATGATACCACTGAGATACATTAGTAAACTCAAATATGTGCAGGTGACCCATAGACAGAGGTCACTTTGATTTGCCCAATCAAACACACTCATAAAGGCTTCCTAACAGCAGGGAATTCTCTGCTCCATTTTCTGCCCCAACCCCCATACAACACACCATTCATTCCAGCCTTCAGGCAAGAGTTATAAGAGGGAACTAAGGAGGCAGTACACTACCTTCACAATTCCTGCTGGAAGTCAGTATGGGCCACTCCCCATGGTCACATAACTCTCCATGGGTGTGACAAATCGGATTCAGAAACCAGTCCAATGCTTCTGTGTAGTGCCTGGAAGCAGAATTCATTCACTAGGACGTTCAACAATGTCTACCAAGTGCCTACAGTGTGATGGCACTGTTCTGGGTCTGTGGATATATCAAGGGATCAAAGGACAAAAGGACTCATGAAGATTATAGTCTAAAGAGGAAGATAAATAAACACGTGTATAATATAGTATAGAAATGTCAGGGGCGCCTGGGTGGCGCAGTCGGTTGAGCGTCCGACTTCAGCCAGGTCACGATCTCGCGGTCCGTGAGTTCGAGCCCCGCGTCGGGCTCTGTGCTGACAGCTCAGGGCCTGGAGCCTGTTTCGGATTCTGTGTCTCCCTCTCTCTCTGACCCTCCCCCGTTCATGCTCTCTCTCTCTCTCTCTCTGTCTCAAAAATAAATAAACGTTAAAAATTTAAAAAAAAAAAAAAAAAAAAGAAATGTCAAATGCCATGAAGAAATATAAAGCAGAAAGGTATGACAGTAATATGCAGGGGAAGAGAGGTAACCACTTTACCTAAGGTAGTCATGGAAGGCTTTTCTGATGACCTCACATTTAAGAGGAGACCTAAATGAAACGAAGGAGCAAGGCATGTGGATATCTGGGAGAAGAGTCCAGCAGAGAACAGCAAGTAAAAGGCCCTGAGGCAGAAGAAGTGATCAAGGAACTTCAAGAAGGGCAATGCGGCCACAGCAGAGAAGCTGGGGACAGAATGATGGGAAATGAGGCCACACAGGTGGGCAGATCATGTAGAACCTTGCAAACCACTGTAAAGACTTTAGATTCTAATCCAGGTGTCCCTGGAAGGTATTAGAGTTTAAGATTTGCTTTTTTCAGACTGCAGAGCCAAGGTGGGAGCAGGGAAACTGCCAGGAGACTACTACGGTCATCCAGGTGAGAGACGACAGTGGCCTGGAGAGGGTAGGGACTGTCTGGGGAGAGAAATGGACAGATTATGGATGCATTTTCAAAGCAGAACTCATAGGATATCCTGATGGATGAGATGTGGAGAAACAGACAAGAGTCAAAAGAGATGGATGAGATGTGGAGAGAAACAGACAAGAGTCAAAGATGACTAGAAGGTGGCCTGAACAAGTGGGGGAAGGGGAGTCCACTGACTGAAATAGGGGTCACTGAGGGGGTGGGATGATAAGCTTGAGAGGAGAAGCCAAGAGCTCAGCGTGGGAAATGATGAGAAGATGACGACAATGATGATGGCAATGACGATGATGATGAAGGCAATGATGGTGATGCAGTAGAAAGCACGCAAACAGCTCTTCTCCACTTTCAAAAAATAAAAAGTCTTCCTCACAGAGGCAAGCAAGAAGCTCCCTCTGGAGTACTCTATAAGAACCTGGTCTTCAGCTACTTGCATGATGCAAAAGAAATGGACTGAAGTTATTTTGAGTTTCGTGAGCAAGGAAATGTAAATGGCAAATGACAGCAGATTTGTCCCACATCCACCCTGGACACCCTCAGTGAACAGGTGACAAATCTCAGGGGCTCTGCTATGTTAGGCAGGAGTCACTGCTAATGAAGCCCTCACAGGATGCAGGAGCCTGGAAGTCAGTGCAGACTGGCCTGGAGCCCCAGTCAGTTGTTGTGGACCAGAGGCCACTGCCATCGGGGCCTCAGAGTCAGATGTCAAGGGCTCACAGTGCTCTAGGGTGGGCCTCCAAAGTCAGCGTGTACATCCTGGGGCAGGAGCAGGGGATCCACTGGGTACAATATATCCACTCTTTCATGTTTATCCTTTTTTTTTTTAATTTGTGATTACTTTTTATCAAAGTTCTGCATACACACAGTTGAAAGAGTCAAATCATTCTACAGGGCTTGTTATTAAAAAAAAAAAATGGCAGTTATCCTGAACCTTCCATGCCCTATTTCCCACTTCCCAGAGGCAACCACTTTTAACTGTGTTAGATGGTTCTTTCATTATTTACCTCTGTATCTCTAAATACACAGGTTTATGTTGCTACCTCATTTTTCACCAGCATCATCTATTGACTTTCCACTTTGGAAGATGAGGATTTAGCTCTTGTTTTCTCTCTCCTCCATACATCTAAACACACGTACACATGCACACACCTATGCAGACACACACGTACATGCATATACACACATAAACATACACCTTCTCACAGGCATGCATGCATACACACACACATACACACACACACACACACACACCATCTTCAATCCTCCCAATAGTTAGCTGTGTTACATTCTGATTAGTCTAATATTTTGTGTGGACATGGTTATGATTATGTAAATGTCACTCACAGCTAAGTCACATGAAAGCATTAGTCACTTTCCTCTTTTCTGTGCAACGCTATGTGTTTTCAAAATGTAAGATCTATCTTGAGTTCTGTCTTTCTTGTTCTCTGTGTGCTTTCTGTGCAGAAACATGTAACTAAACAGAACCTAAACCTGTAAACTTTAAGTTTATACAATCATTCTAACTCCCTCTGCCCTGTGCACTCACATATCAGAGAGTTTTTAGGCAGAAAGGAGATATTATCCCCAGAGCAATATTTCAAAAACAAATTTATAACCATACCATGAAAAAAATAGTTATATAACCAGTAGGGTTGAGAAAGGCCTAGCATCATGCCTGACAACAGCAGGTACTTGTTTTGTTGAACTCAAGTGTTTTGAACTACTGAACAGATGAGCTCAAAGGATCTTTTGCTATTCTCTGCTTCCTAGTTCTGCTAAGACAAAATGTCCCTTCTGGTCATCTCTCAACCTCGCACAAGCCTTTTCTCTGGTGTTTGAACTCCACGAAGGGTTCCCCAGAGGCTGAAGCCACTGTTTGGGGGGACCTTCCTCAGAACCAGCCCCTTTCACTGCCAAAATGAGAAATACCTAAATGCCCTCCCATATCATCAAGTGTCACAGAAACAGGCCAGCAAGAGAAATATTAAGAACATGCTGAGCAGAGAGCATGGGTAAATAACCTCAATCCCAAAGCTATATTTTCTCAGCAGGTGAAGAATAAAAAATAATGTGATTGACCTCTGCCCTGGCCAATACATAGAAGCAAAGGCAGGTCTGTTCCATGCCAGGCAGTGGTTTTTCTTCAGTGCCCAGGCTGCCTGGTCTAGGCACTGCCTCCACCCTGCATGCCAAACAGACCCACTAAAATGTCAATACAAAGAAAGAGGGTCCCTCAAATTCTGCACTGTGTGAATCGGAATGATACAGAAGAAACCCGGTAATACTGACACCAGAATACTTAATCTATCAGGCTCCTCAGAGACTCAGCAGTGAGGGAAGAAGGTATCAAAATCCACACTAGTTGACACTGTTCATGGCCAATGCTGTGATTTCACTCAAGACAAACCTGGGATTGTGGAAGGAACAAGAGAAGAGAGGGCAGGCTAGTGAGACTCAGGAAGTCTTGGGAGGCAGGGCCCATGGGTGTTTACCAAGACCAGCCCCACCTGTAGGGGTCCCCCCACTGTGAGCTGGTATTCTCAGTGGCCCTTCCTACTCCATCTGTCTCTTGCCCTGTACAAACCTCCAGCTGGCTTGCCCACGGGGCTCAGAGGCAGTGCCCAAGCCTTTCATGAACAGATGCGGTGGGGATGATAGATCAGAAAAGGACCCAGGAAGATCTGAGAAAATAGCAGGAATAACACTGACTCCTATTCTAACCTACAAATCAAATGTTTTCACTGCATGCTGAGCAGGCTCAGGAAGGTTGGCAGTTTCGTCTTTTCCTACCCACTGATTCATGTTTGCAAGTGGCTGGTGGTCCATCCCAGGGCTGGGGCCCAGGTGGCAAGTGGCTGCGGCAGGAAGAGGAGGCAGATGGAGGGGGCGGGCACTTCGTTACTAAAGGTCTCCAAAGGAGCAGACTGCGTATTTTCCTTCTAGGAAGTATGATTGCCAAGAAGGGTTGGAGGTCTGTAACCTGCCAGTGCACATGTGTGCATGCACATGCCCACACATGTACATGTACTCACATCAATACACACATAGCAGTGCACAATCCCCCCCAGATGCATCAACCCTCAGCACATTTAGCACCCTTCCATTACAGATGTGGAAGAAGAAGCTTGCAGAAGTGAGATGACTTGTGGAAGGCAGGCTACATGCTGAGCCAGGAGCCAGGACCATTTCTATCTTCTGCCCCAGTCATCTGCCTGGGGTGCATCCATCACATGACTGTGCATGGCACGCTACGGTGAGGGTGGGTGGAAAAGGCAGGACTTTGGGCTCAGGCAGACTCCATTTGAAATTTGAAACCTGGCTCTAACATCATTGGCTGAGTGGCCTTGGACAAGTTGTTTAAGTCCCCTGTGCCTCAGGTTCCCTCATCTACACACTGAAGAGAGCAGTACCTACTCCCTGCATTGTTTTAAGGATTCTTTGAGACTCCACATGTGCAGCACCTGGCACAGTTCCTTAAGCACAGCAGCTGCTCCCTTAAGTGGCAGATGCTAGTACTTTTTGCCTTAACATTCAGATTCGAGGCAAATTTAGATGGCTCTGTCCATCCAGGCTGAACTATAATCCTTGGGTGGCCCCAGACAAGGGGATCAGGGCCCAGAAACCAAGCGCACAGTCACACGGGAGATTCCTGACCTCAGGGTAGCAGAACAGGCTCTTCCCAAAGTTTCTGGGCTGGTCAGCTGGCCATGACTGTTCTGCAGAAATATTTGGTGACAGGGTCTTGGATAGCTTCTGAAGTATCAATGATTTATGCACAGGGGTCATAAAAATTTGGTTAGTTGTATTCTGCAGACTTCTGATTGGAACTCCCCTCCCCTCCCCTCCCCTGCCCCACCGTGGAAAAGTCAGCTCAGGGCTACCCCAAACCTCAGTCTCAGTACCTGCCTCCTGACTGTCGTGGAAACCCTCGGCAAGCACCTGGTACACTGTAAGAGCTCAATGTGGCAACTCCTGGGCTGCGGCTGCTATTGTAATGACTGTGCCCATGATTCAGCTAGATCCCCAGAGACCAGGGAGAAGGGTCTGTGCACATGGCAGTGGGGCCATTCTGATCCATGAGGAAGCATTCCATGTAGAAAGGTGATAGGGAAATGGCCCATTCATTCACCTGCTCATGGCACACACACACACACCAAGCCCCACTGTGTGTCAGCCTAGGCTGGACGCTAGCACACTCGTATGATCAGTACCTAGTTCCTGGTCTTCATGAAACTGTTTCCAGAAGCCTGTAGCTTTCCCTCCTCAGCACTCTGTCTAAGAGACACCACAGGTCCTTTCTTAGAAACAAGATCTCCCAAACCTCATCAGTCCCTTAGTCCTGATTCTAGTTGAGTGATCTGTACCTATGCTCCTGTTTCATATTTACAATCAACGCTAGAGACAACAGTATCATTCATTCATTCATTCATTCACACTTAAAAAGCATGTACTCCATGCTCTTGGGAGCCAGTGGGTCCACAACAGATGGTATCTTCCCTGAAGGAGGGCTCGGTCAAGCATAAACCCAGCAGCCTTCCCATAGCCCCATCCCAGCGCCTGAGGGATCTTTTGCCCAAGGGGCTGCCTTGCAGAGACTCCTTCAGCCTTCCTGCTGCTCCTGTACCTCCTGCTCCAGTTCTTGAAGCTGTGTCCCCCCATCCCACCCCCAATTAGGAATCCAGGAAGCTACAGCTCTCAAAGCTAGGCCCAGGGGTGAGGATACCACTATCAGCTCTCCCTCATCAGCTGAGAGGCATTTTGGGAGATACTTCCTTGATCTGAACTTCAGCTTCCAACTCTGAAGACTGACAGTGTTCCAGCAACTGGATGAGATCAAGCATGAGCTGTGCCCTGCCAGTGCTCAAGGCCAGGTAGCACCTCCATCTCTCCTTGGGGCCCCACTATGAGGCCACACCATTACCAACCAGCGGAACTCACACAATCAGCATACCCCCTCCTCAGCTCATCTCTTTAAGACAAACACCCGAGACCTCTGTATGGCCCAGAGGGTTGCCAGGGTGCAAACACCACTCAGGCCTGGTTTCCTGGAATAAACTACAGCGCAAGACATTAGGCTCGTGAGCAGGGGCCCAGCAATTGATTTTATACATCATTTGGAAAGAGAAGAATATTATTGCATTTTGTTTTCCTGTGGCTATTATCCCCATAAGAGCTCACTTCTGCCTCTTAACAGGGGTTTACTTGGACTGACAAATTGGTTAAAAACCTTCCTGCCCAGTTTCAATTTACTCAGTGCAACATACACTGTAACACATTTAGCATGAATGTAAATTCGGCCAATGCAGCTCCCTAAGGGACTTTGTTGTTTTCCCGTGGACACCCCATCTTCCTTTCACAGGCCTCTTGGGAGATCACATAGCGACCTCTGGGAATGCAGGGGAGGGGCAAGGTCCAAATGAGGCCTGAGGTGTCACTTTCCCCAGAGCAAAATGGCTGACAAAGTAACTGGGGCCGGATCTAGACATGGGCAGAACTGCAGGGGGAGAGTCTCACAGCAGGTTGGGTCCACAGGACCAGGGATTTTAGTCCTTGCCCCTGGCTCCCATTCCCAAACTGGTTCTCACAGGGCAAGTGGAGTCACCCCAAGGCCCCACACCTGCAACTTCACCCTCTCATAGCAAGGTTTCTTCAGAATGCTTACGTCGAGTTGCTTTCTCCCAGGTCACAGCACCCTGGGCTTGGAAGGTCCACAGAACCAGCCACTTGGGACAGGAACAACAAAGGCAGGGTTGTCATGAATAATTCAGCAGCTTCCACCGCAATCTCAGCATCAGACTTCAAAAATGCCAGGCACAACCACGGGCCGCATCCTTTCCCAGAAACCTGCCTGAGTAGGTCATGTCAGCCTCCTGAAAATGCTCCTCTTGAAAATGCCAGGCAGGTTCAGACCCCAAGTTCCCAGCCTCCCTCTGCCCCACAGTCTAATCTCAGGTGTTCCAGACCCACTGACAGTCCCTTGTGCCTGAGGATAAATCCTTCCCCCTCCGACCCCATTCTCCTAACACCATGCCTTTAGGTTAGACACCCCACGTGCGCATGCACGCACGCACACACACACACACACACACACACACACACTCACACACACTCTTGAAGCCATCATCTGATATGAGTCCACCAGTCCTCAGCTGAGTTTCTAAGTCTAGGCCACAAACTTGAGCCAGCTACTAATGAGGCTATGGCTGGAATTCAATGCTTGGGGCCTCAGATACCGGCCTTGCTTCTCAGCCACAGGCTTTCCTCCACACCAGTCACAGAGATGTGGCCTCTCAGTGATAGAAGAAACTTAGCAGAGGTGTGGGGATGGCTCCTGGCACACCATGCCCAGAGCCTACCTCAGGCCTGCAAACCTCTGGATCAAGCAAGGGTCCCTGGCTTCAAGGCCTCGAATGAGGAAGGCCCCCAGTGCCCAGCTCGCAGTGAGTACCAAACAAGTGCAGGTTCCCTTTCCCACCAGCCTCACCAAGAATCACACTCTCCAGCATCTCACTCCTATATAAAACTCTGCAGGAATCCTTTTTACTTTTAAGGTAGACTAAAGGAGCAATTAATTTCTAACAATCAAGACAGATGCGCAGACAAAATTCCTAGCTAAAAATACCAGAGGGGCAGTTCTGTTTGGTTTTCTTTTTTCTAATTAATTCATACATCCATCCATCCAGTCATTCATTCAACAAGCACTGCTAATGGCTAACTGTGGGCCAAGGCAGGAGAAAGCAATGGTTCTCCAACGCTCACACTCTTCATCCTGGACTGAGACCGTGCAAGGCACCACAAGCGCTGCTGCCCGCGTTCCTCATCACGCACCCCCCTCACCGTAAGAACTGCCATGGCATCGTGGATGTTACTGACCACAATATGCTGAGCGCTGGCAATGGACTGTGGCTTCTGCGAAGGGCTTTCATAGATGATCTCATGGAATCCTCACAAGCCTTTGCTTAATGGTGATCACCCTCATGTTACTGAGGAAAAAGCAAGATTCTGAGGAGGAGCTGGGTGGCGTCATCAGCAGCAGCAGACCTTCCCGTGCGATCTGCTGTGGGGATCCATAGCCCATGCTGTGTCCGTTCCTCAAGACTCAGAACTTACAAAGAGTTCAGATCCTCTGAGAGATGCTCACAATAACACCATTACTCCCTTCAGCAATGCAGCCCCTGCCTAAAGCCTGAGGGAAAGGTGGAGAACTGAAATGCTCTTAGGAGGCCTGAAGGAAAATAAAGCCCAGACTGTGAGCTACATGCCCCAGGGCCCCATCAAACCCTTTTCTCCAGGAAGCCTCTGCAGATATAGCCTCCTTGACCCTCTTCGGCACATAAGGTCAGGGATTCAGAGCCTGTCAGAGGCTGCACTGGGCAGATGGTGACACTGGAGTCCAGTGAATCTCAGTGGATGATGTCATACACAGCCATGAAGCAAAGCCAGGGCTAGCTTCTGTGTCTTCTATGCTCCTTGCTCCCTTGCAAGCTCACCAAGGAGACTGCGTTGTGCCCAGCCCTATAAGCATGGCGTGGGCCTGGTCTGCACTCCACAGCCACGCATGGGCTGAGAATGTAGTGGTGCATCCCTGGGTAAGCCCAGGTCACAGGGACTTAAACCCCTTACCCTACTTCACAACTCTTCCCTCCTGGGTAACCTCTCTACTTCTTCAAGCCTGAGCTAGCCACACCTCCTCCAGGAAGTCTACACTGCTCTGCACCACCACCTCCAACCTCTCTCCAGCAGACACAGACCTCTCCGTGGACAATGTCTGCGGCTCATTCCTCTGTGGACCGTCAGCCCCAGCCCAGGGTCTGGCACGGAGATGTACTCAATAAATGATTGTTGAATAAATTTTGTTGAATATACCAGAAATGGTACAACAGCCTCAGGCCCAAATAGATATTTCATTATACAGAGAAGAATTAAAAGATGCCAACTCATCTTTAAAATAATTGACTACTCTTTTATGAGGCCTCTCCTCCCATTTCTCTCCAGCCCTGCAGAGCACTGAAGCTCTTCAATACACTTCATAATCAGAGGTACTATTTATTCCATAAGCATTTCATTTAACAGCACTAAGATCCCAAATCTTCAGTGGTCATTTCTTTTCTCTGGCATCAGGAAGGACTACTAACAGCTATTCAGTCCTGAGAAAAACAAATGAATACCAAGAAGAAAGCCTGATAACTCTAAGCCATCATCTTCCCTTTGATTGATTTCCTCAAGGCAAAAATCCATCATTAAAGGCAACATCGCCTACCCAAGTGTTTACAAAGACCATTGGCCCTCCATCACGTGGTGCAGAACATCTGACACGGGCAAAGGGCAGGCGGATAATGGTTCTCCTCATTGTTCCTTTAGCTTTTCTGGAAGCTAAATCCTACCATTATGTTTAAGAGCTATTTTTAAAATGTGTGTCCTCTTGTGGCCACTGGCCCATCACGACTTGGAGAAGAAAGAGGCCACTGCTCCCCTTGAAAACAGCAGTGTCAGCACCTAGTCAGCATCTCCCATGTGGGGCTGCAGAAGGAGGCCTCAGGTGGCCTGGCCGCACGCACCCACAGGTGGCCCAGCCCAGGCCGACCATGGCCAACTGCAGCCACGTTCAGGATGCACAACACAAAGTGGTTTAGAGATCACTTGCAGTAGCCGTTGCCATCAGAATGGCCCCCAGAGTTACTGACAGGTCACACCTCTGTCACAAAAGCGCATATTTTTCTTGTTTCCTATCTGAGAACTAGGCTTCCAGCACCTGCTCTTTTTGGGACCTTATGTAGGTGCTGTGGAGGCTACAGCATTGGCTCATACTAATAACAACTCCCATTTATGGGCAGCATATGGAGAGCACAGCCTACCAGGTACTTTTCGCATTCCATCTCACATGGTGCCAGGAATTCTGAGAGAGAGAGCCATTTTATCTGAGAGGAGACTCTGGCCTACTTACTCAAGCAGGTTAAATCTGTGCCTCTCAAACTGAATCAATCAGAATCAATCAAGAAGCTTTTAATATTCTAATGTCCAGACCACACCCCAGACCAAACTACAGCCAAATCTCTGAGAGGGAGATGCATATCATATTTTTAAGGCCCAGAGGTGATCACAGTAATGGGCTAATGACTGGCTGAAGATCCCATGACTGGTAGTAGGGGAACAGGGTGACTTGACCCCAGATGGCTCTGGCTCCAGAACTGGCATCCCAACCTCTATGCCACTCTACCCAGAGGTTCCTGGCTTCAAGTGTCCACAAACTCTAATAAGAGGAACAAAGCCAGTCTACAGTGTCACAGGGCAGAGTCGATCAATGCCATGAAGTGGGTCCAAAGGGCTATAGAGTTCAAGGGAGGAGAGATTCTGGACTTTGGGAAAGTCTCATTTGAAAGGGGCCCAGAGGCACAGATCCATGGTATGGTGGTGGAGGGTGGCTTTTACAGGTGAAGCTTATGACATGCACAAAGCAGGTAGGCCCGAGAGCTGGCAGGACCAAGTGGAGAAAGTCGCTCAGTTAGGCTGGGGTTTTGAGGATGCCCAGAGACTAGGAAGAGGCAGTGTAGGAAGACAGGTGGATGTGGGGAGGAAGTGACGATTTATGTATTTAGCAAAGGGAAGCCCCTGAAGATCCTCCGAATGGCAATGATGTGAGTATGGATATGCTCTAGGAAGAGTCATGTGGCTGTGGCACAGGGGAGGCACTCAAGGACTACTGTAGAACAAGAAAATATTTGAGATGAGGTGGATTGGGTTGGAAGTTCACCTGGGAGGAGGATGGAACCATCCCAAGAATTAATAACTGACCCAGGGTAAGGTAGTAAGACTGGAAGGAGTAAGAGCCATCAGATAGCAGAATGGACTAGACTTGGCAGTGTCTGGCCTTGCTTTTGTCAGCAGCCTTGTCATTTACTAATTAAGTGACCTTGAGCAAGTCACTTAACTCTCCATGCCTTATTATCAGCTCTGATGAATGGGAATAACAAAACCCTCCCTGCCCATCTCACAGGCAGGCTGGGGTCTCAAATGAGAAAATGCATGTGAAAATGTCCAGAGGGGTAAAAAAGCATTATATACAAAGCCCCACACAATTTCATGTTATTAATACTCTGCATGTTCTCTCTATTTTCCCAAGCTCTTAAACTTGAAGGCTATGCTACCATATGAGAAAAAAAAAATGTTAATAATGATGTCTTTATAGCTCAAAGTTATGAACAAATTAAAAGAGTTTATGTCTTTTGCTGCTGCTGGAGAACAGACTTACCAACATGAATTTGAATTAAAATGTCAATAATTTTTCATTTGAGTTTCTTAAAATATATTTAATTTCTTTTTACATTTTCCCCTTATTTTATGTGGCAATATATTCTACATACTGAGTTTCTGGAATACTTCAAGATCCAAACTCACCAGCACACAAAGTTGTAAAAAAAAAAAAAAAAAAGTTACCCTCTCTCTTCATCTTAAGAGGAAAGAAATCAGTTATGGGAGTTCTTAGAAGATGGTGGCCATAAGGGTCAGAATATTTATACAGAGAGTCTTCAATCTATTGTAGTTCTTGAAACTTAAAACACACAAAGGGTCTTCCAAAGAGAACAGATTTGAAGAGTAATTCTCAATTATCCCTGGGATTCCATTAACGAGCATTCCAGAGTTCCAAGGGACCCAGTCCCTGTGGCTCCCATGTGCTAAATTCTCTAAAGGCTTCACAAGTTCAAGAAGGCATACCTGCCATTCAAGTAGAGAGGCCATTTTGGGGTTCTCAACCTATTCTTAACCAAATAACCAATTATTAAGTATTTTTATTACTCCAAATATTTTGTTTGCTGCTACACACACACACATGCACACACATATGTATATATGTAAATGTGTGTATATATGTATTTTATGTATATATACACATCCGTATTTTATCTTCATAACAAACCAGAATCATTGTCTGTTACTACATGCATGTTATCATGAGTAAATCTCCATAAGTGAGATGTGTAAAAACATGGAGTTGGAGTTATGTCATCATTTTATTTATTTATTTATTTATTTTTGGGACAGAGAGAGACAGAGCATGAACGGGGGAGGGACAGAGAGAGAGGGAGACACAGAATCGGAAACAGGCTCCAGGCTCCGAGCCATCAGCCCAGAGCCTGACGCGGGGCTCGAACTCACGGACCGCGAGATCGTGACCTGGCTGAAGTCGGACGCTTAACCGACTGCGCCACCCAGGCGCCCCTGTCATCATTTTTAAATAACAATTTGCCCATAATTTCAAAACATCTAAAACAATTGGAATATTTTATTCTCAGGAAACTGAGAGTTATTTTTCATGGAAAAAAATAATAAACTGGCACTCCAGTTTTGATAACAAAACAGCCCTTCCTAAAGCAAAGGGGAAGACAGAAAGGCATTCATAGTCTTGGAAACAAAATCATACAGAGAAAGTACAGTTAGGCTCCCAGGGAATGTATGGGACTTTTTTCTATAGTCACCTTGAGCCCCACATGCCAAATCCCCTTGTCTTGTTCCTGAAGGGCAAACATGGACGACGGCCATAACCATTCTCTGGCAGTCCTCCTCGGAAGCCTAGTGTTGTTGAGGTGCAGATGCCAGCGCCCACTACTGGCAACTTCTTATCTGACCTCAATGCCCAGGTCAGGTGGAGGCATCAACAACTGAATTAATCACACCCTAATGAGCACAATTTAAAAGACAAGGTTACCTTGCAAGTTGATGTTGGGCTGATGGTGGAAGAAGGCAGAGAAATGGCAGGAGGCCTTTTACTCACAAGATCTCTCAAAAGTAGCCTTTATCCCACTGCTCCTGAACTGCACCCCATTCATCCATCATCCCTGTGGCTTCCAAGTCAGTCCCTGGCTTCTTCCATCATCAAGGGCAGGTGCTCAGCAGCACTGGTGTAGAAGCCAGCCCCACCAAGGTCTTTTACCAGGGATGGTGGCAATTTTTCATGCAGAGCCTTAATAAGATGCAGGCTTCCTCCACCCTCAACACTCTGACACACGTCTATGCCCCTACACAGCTTCCTCTCCTGATTTACACTCTGGTTTCCCAGTGGTGACAGCCTAGGATCCCGGCTGCAGGATGAGGTGCTGACCCCTGCCTCACTCTTATTAGGGACCCTGCTTCTCAATCCCCCAGCCTCTGGCTTAGGGCCTGCCACTTCACACAAACAGACCCAAAAATGATTCAGCCACAGCCCTGCTTCTGAGCATCTTCCCTTCTTTCGCTCAGTCTGTCAACAAACACATATGTACCTATGAGGATTGCAATGACTGACTTCAACTATCCCATGCTCTAGTGAGGGAGACAAATTAATATATAAACCATGAGATTTCAGGGTGGTGCATGCTCCAAGGAATAGCACAGTGCTATGCAAGCTCAGAGAGGTGGCTCCAACCCCAACTAGCAGCACCCTGGGAGGGCTTCCTGGAGAGGGGGAAGCCTGGCCTGATGAGTCTGAAAAGATGAATAGGAATTAGCAAGCAATTTGGATGGGAGACAGGGAGGAAAAGAACGGCCATCTCAGGCAGATGAAACAGCGTAAGCAAGAGCAGGGATAATAGCCATCATGGTGTATGCATGGGAACAACCAACCACCACGGGACCTACTGTTAACTGGGGCTTGATCATAAAGGAGCATAGACACAGGTTAAAGAGATTTGACTTTATCCTTAATACAAGCGGAGTGACTGAAAGGATTTAAGCAAAAGAGTGGCTCAGTGAGATCTGGGATAGAGGATGATGTCTATGGCTGCAAAGTGGATGATGGTATGTAGACTGTGGAAGACCGCAGAAGCTATGAACTGGGTATTGGGCTGATGCCTCACTCCAGGTGGGGTACTGAGACTAGAATTCAGTGTCACCTCCACCCTCAGCTAAGACCTACTTGGATGGCAACACTGGTCTTGCAGAGCCCACGTATTCCTCTGTCATTTAGCAGTAAGTGAGAGCCCAGGGCACCTCTTCAACTATCTGGTCCATTTTCTTGGCCCCCATTACTCCAGCACCTTCCTGTCCTCCACAGATCAGTGTTGATGAAGTTCCCACAAATTCCAGGGGTAAACAGACAATGCTACCTCAATGGGACAGTCATCAAAACATTGCCCAACAGGTTGTCAGGGCAGATGATCTTGAGAGAGAGGCATGAGAGAGAAGGGCATGGGATTTATAGGTAGTGTGTGAATGAGCATGCCTCAGAATATGGCTGGGACATACTGGAGCTTCATAAGAATGTAAAAGGATGCAAGAGACTGTTGGAGAACACAGGAGAATATGTGAGGGTTCTGGGCTCCTGCAAGAGAAAGGGACGGGCCCCCAAATGGAAGGAAGCTGGGCTCTGGTGCCTTCTCAAGAGGGCTGTGCCAGACCTGAGGTTGGTACTCTGAGAAAGAAATGGGTTTGCTTCTCTGTCTCTTGATACCATTTAACAGAGGGGGTCCCCCTGCCTCTCATCTAGGTGGACCATGGCCATTTACCTGCCCACCTTCTCCCTTAGTGCTCACCAGAGCAGAGGCTTCAACACCACAACCCAGAAGCCCAAGTTTCAGGCATGGAGGAGGTCTTTCCCACTCCACACCAGGGAGGGCTTAAGAGTAGAGACAGAGAAGACTGGCTCTGCACCAGAGCTGCAAATGGCTTGCTCAGAAGTCCAAATGCCCCCTTCCTATTTCTCTGCCTCCCTTCCAGGCCACTGCAAAATTTGTGAGAGACAGCATCCAATGCACAAAAGTGGAGAAGTCGGTTCGGACAGTTCTGTTGTCAAAGGATCAATCAATGCCAATCCCTCACCTGTAGAACCATTGCCCACAACCAGGCTTGGGCAAATGATAGAGCCTTTCATTAATTCTTTAAATAGCCTTTGAATGGAATTGCAGAAAAGTGTTTTCTTCACCAAAAGATATCATGTAAACTTTCTGGGGACCAAGAGAAGGTGGCACTAAAAATCATGAACACATGAAATGAAATCACTGAAGAAAACTCCCAAAGTATAAGATCTCAGTGTGGTGGTGGTGTCTCAAGCCTGTCATCAAGATGAATTGGGGTGCCTGGGAGCGACATCAGATGGTATTTGTCAATTTGTTGTTCTGAAGGACAAAGCAGGTCGTTCCCCAATTGGAGAGAAAGAGGCACCTGCAATGGGCCAAAGACACGTGGTTGGGAGATGCAAATACACCTCCTGGAAGGCAGTTTACAGCACTGGCAAAATACATTTCACTTTTGTCAGACTAAAAATGAAGAAAGCGTCATCACAGGAAAGGTTTGGGGCTATATTACTGGCAGGTTCTGGGAAGACACTGGACTCAGCCCTTCAGGGCATGAGCCTGACTCACCTCCTATTCAGAAGGCAGCTCAGACCCCAACTGCAGATTCCATCCAACTCCAAGCCTCCACTGGCTCCTCCTGGATGGCCTGACCGCGTACTGGCTGGTATAGAAGCACATTCATCCCTGAACACTCTCTCCGCTCCTCCTCTAGTTCACATCGTGACAACAAACTCCAGTGTTGCCCCCACCAGAAGCATTGTCTGGTTCTCAGGTTGGATTAGAACATGTGCTGGCCGCATATCCCACACCTACCTTATCCCACAACACACTCTCTTAGATGGAATCAGCTCTTTACATGTCTTGCATAACACCTGCCCTGATCTCCAGCGTGGCCAAGACTGGATTATAATGTAATTGTTATCTCCCTAGACTAGGAGACCCGTGCAGGCACTTTCTGCAGGGTTCTAGCCCTGACACAGAGGACACTGTCAGCACCAGACAATCACTCATATGAGCTGAGGGAGGACAGCGACATGAGGGCCATCATTCCCAAACTGCAAGCTGATGCAGCATGGGGAGCCCCAGCAAATTCACAGAGTTGCCACTGGAAATTTTAGATTTTTAAGGGAAATATGGTAACATCTGTCAGACACCATGCAAACGACTGGTTCCAGGTAGTTCAGTTTCAACATTAGATTGCCACATTCTTTCCATGATGCCACATCTTGGTGACCCTTGGATTTCAGGGTTGCTATGATAAAAGGCAAGTACTCTGTGAAAACCAGTGTGGAACAAGACATGAGTATGGCAATGTCCACTGTGACTCCATCATCTGGGACACTGTTCAGTGTCCTATAGGTACAAGTTGTTAGAACATAAATACATATCAAATGTTGAGGACTGATCTATTTAATAAACACAACCATTGGGTATTTTTTTTTTTTTTTGCCTAGGGATACTGTAAAAAATTTACCAAGACCCAAAGGATGCAGTGAGCTGAGAAAGTGGGGGAATCTGTGCCCTGAGGTTAGTGTAGAGAGTACAGGAGACAGCTCCCAGGCCTATACTGGTGTTGGTATGCACACCAGCCTTCAAGGCTATTCACTCCTGTGTCTGCTGAGTGCCAGACCCTGTGCTCAGCACTGGGCCATGCAGATGGGCTTCTCAAGGGCGAGGTCCTGCTCCAGTACCCTTCCCAGTACTGTGTAAGACACTGCCTAGGAACACTTCTTCGTCAAGCTAAGAGATACACAGACCACGGCCACTGTCCTTCCCACAGGCCAGAACATGAAGCCAGGAAGCAAAGTCCTTCTGGTTAGGGTTGCAGTTCCCAAACAAAGAAACAAACATAAAACAGTTCACAGAACTCACAAAAAAGAGCTTATCAGATACATCAGAGACTCGTCTCTAGGATCAGTGTGTTGAGTGACTCCGAGAAGACACAAAAAAGAATAAAGAAAGACTGGCACAGGAACAATACCATTCTCTGTCTTCCTGGCTCCTAAATAACCCCAGAGATGCTGGGATGCAGGGCCCCAGTGTAGGCCATGTGGGAGCCGGACACTCTCTGGCTACCTCAGTAGCCAGATGGAGCGGTCCCAGCTCACATCCTACCACAGAATGTGCTCCCAGGAGGAAGAGCAAAAAAAGGAGGTAAAGGCCCTTTCAGCCATGGCACGTTCCTCTGCAGAGCACAGGGGTTCATGTTCCCAGGACCAATGGAAAAAGACCAATGTTCTCACACCACTTAGAGGACAAAAATGATCTCACCCTTTTTCTTGCCATTTCAAGGCCTAACCTGGTCCTTCAAAGAGGGTGTGTACTCTGTCAGCTCACTCCCTATTAGCTGGGACTTTGGGCAGATTTCCCAAGCCCTCTGAGTCTCATTACCTCATCAGAAAAATGGAGATGATAATCTAGTCCACGTGTTTATTATGACCATGCAATGTTATCGTGTACAGAAAGTTTCCTGAAGAAGAAATGCAGTTCCCTTCCTCTGCTACTGTTCCCTGAACCACACAATCTAAGGTTCTGTGTTGTAGCTTGTATTGCTTCAGGAGCCCTTCTCCAAGTGCCCAAGGGAGGTAGGTTTGATCACTCCCTCCTCTGACAGCTGATGATGCTTAGTTTTTCCCTTATGAGGGAAGGTCTAGGTCACTTCATCACAAAGTACTGTAAAGAGAAAGAAAGTTGAACCCAAGTAGAATACCTCAATCAGAGACCAGAGGACTTGAGTCTGTTCTTCTGAGGAAAATGGGGAGGGGTCTAGAGGTATCATGAGCAGGGCCAGGGCTACAGACCCACTGTGGGGAGCACTAGGTTGTAGAAAGTGTGCACAGACCATTGCCCTTGGTCACTATCTGCTGAACACCTAAAAGTGGGGCAGGAAAGGGGTCTCTGTGCCCCTCCTCACTTCCACTCCTCCCTCACCTCATCTTTGATCAGGGAACCAGTGCACTGTCCAATAAGCCAGCTAAAATCATTTAAAAATAATAATTATTATTATCATTATAATGCATTTATGTTTTATCCTAAGAGGTAATTACTACTAACAAAAGATGCTAGTTCGTTAAACATACAAGTACCATATGACTCATCCATTCCATTCCTAGGTATTTTCCCAAGAGAAATTAAAGCATATGTTCACTAAAGGCTTGTAAATGAATGTTCATAGCAGCTTTATTTGCAAACAACCCACATGTCCATCAGCTGAATGGATAAACTAATTGTGGCTCATCCACACAACGGAATACTACTCAGTAATAAAAAGGAATGAATGATTAATATATGCTATGACAGATGAATCTGAGTTATGCTGAGTAAAGCAGCCAGACAAAAAGAAAAATACATATAGTATAATGCTATTTATATATATTCTAGAAAATATCAATGAACCTGCAGTGACAGAGAACAGAACACTGGTTTTCTACAGGGAGGGAGTACAAAGAGGCACAAGGAAAAGTTGGGAGGTGACAGATTTGCTCATTATCTTTGTGGTGACACTGGCTTCATGGTATATATATACGTATCGTGATTTATCAAATTGTATACTAGAAATATGTGAAGCTTATTGTATATCAATTATACCTGTTAAAAAATGATAAGAGAGGATAGAGAAATACAGAGATACATAGGAATATAAACCAACAGATCCCTTTTGGAGAGCAGTTTGGCAAAACATATCTGGAACCTTAAAAGTCCTTATCCTTTGAAACCTCTTCTAGAACTGTATCCTGTATCCCAAGACATAAAAAGCACAAAGTTTTCACTGTAAGATTATTTATAACAAAATAAAATGGAAACCACTAATATATCTGACAAAATGATTGCTCAAATAAATTAGTGTATACTCACATGTTGAAATATTTTGTAGCCATTAAAGGCAATGCATATAAGGACTATAACTTGGAAAAATACTTATGTGATAATGTTAAGTGAAAAAAAGCAAGATATAAATTGTATATATGGTAGGAACTAAATTATGTAAAAATATGCATAGAAAAATCTCTGAAATATTTTTAGGATTATCTCTGAGTGATGGGGGATATGGGTAATTTTTAATCTTTTCATGCGAATTTTTAACCATTGTTACTATGTTTTCATATATTTCCTTAAGTTTCTACAAGGAGAATGTATTTTTTAAATTACAAAATAAATATAATAAACAATATTCGAAGAAACCCTCTAGTCTTTCTTGTTCCGTATAAAAGCAAACCCTGCTGTAGGGATAAGAACCAGATTGCATTTCTCTAATCCTTGCATCTGTGAAAATGTAGAAATGTCTTCACTGCAAGTTACCACTCTGTAACTTGAATCCATTTCCCTTTCTCTACTTTTAGACCACCTAGAGAACCAACTGGTGCACACCATATGTTGTCACCTAATTTTACTCTACAATTTGTTGAAACTCCATTTCTATCCATATTTTGAGTGTAAGCCCCTTGAAAGGCAGAGGTGGGATCTTTTCCTGCATTTACACCTCCCATCACCCCCACCCCACAATGCCGTAATATCTAGGAAAGAGGTAAGAGCACGCACACATGCTCGCTCACACAATGATGACACAAATGAATAATTCTGTATTCTTATACACAGTCAGCTTTTCAGAGTCATCTCCTATTTTAATCAAAACCATAACAAAACAAGAACCCTGGGAGGTGGGCGGTAGGGTTGATGGGACTTTTGCTGCATGCATAAAGGGGAAAATGAGGCAAAAGTGCTAATTGGCTGAAACTGATTTCAGAAGTCTTTCCCTGACTTTCCTATATGAACAAGAGACAGAAGTACTGGGACCATGGAGTCATGGTCACTCACTAGCCTGTGAGCTTCAGCCATGTCCTGCTCATCTCTGTATCTCCAGTGCCCAACCCACGCAGGCATTTGGCAAATTCTTGTTATTTCTAGAAGAACGGGTTAGCAATTAGGTGAAGGCATGGCTATGCATCTGAATCTGTTTTCTCGAACTGTAACACATATCCAAGAGAATCTTCAGTTTTTCATGACCTATTGCATAATTTCCCAAAGATTAATAATTTCCCTCTAAACTATAATTTGTTTCATGAGTCTTTGCAGCCGCCCAAAATGATTGACATATTCAAAAGATCCACCCCCTTACCATAAGAATCCCCTGGCCACATTGCCAGCCCCAAGGTGCAAAGCTGAATCATCCCCAGACTTCTTACATGGTCATGAATGCATAGCCCACAAGCAAATATATGATTGCACACTCAAAACAGCTAAAGTGATGACAGACACAGAAGGAAAAGAAAAGCAAAACATCAAGAGAATCAGCTCCTTAGTGACTCAAGCCCAGTGTTAGGTCTGGGAGAATAGGCATGGCCGCATCCTCCAGGATCAAGTCCAAGAAGACTCTACCTCTGGGATTCTCCTAAGTAATGGGGAACTCCTAAAGCTTCTTGGTTAGGGGCTGATATGCTCAGTTCTGGTGAAGAATGCTTGGAAGGGAGAGACTGAAAAGGCAGCAAGGAGGCATCTCAAAAGGGGCCTGGACAAGGCTGAGACAGAAGATGGGATGTAAGGATGGCAATAGTACAGTGGTATGTGGAGCAGGTGTTTACCAGCTCATAAGAACTGACTGGGCACATCCCTTCCCAAGTGCATGTTCAGTGATGTCACACTGGTATCTCAAAATCACAGCCATGATGGGAGTATCTGCCACTAAAAAAATTGGTAAGTGCCATGAATCAGAGAGAGCTGATTGTTAAATATTTATACACAGCATTGGGTATACAGTTTGGAAACCAGCTGGATTGGGGAGGTAGAGAGAAGAGTCTTACAGGATCTCTGATGTTTCTAGTCTGAATCTCAGGATGGATGAGGTTCCATTCCTTGAGATACTGAATACAGGATAATGAGCTGGTATACAGTCAGGAGTGGAGAAAGGGAGTTCATCCAAGAACATTTTGAATTTTGGAGATCTGTAAGACAACCCAAGGATAGTGGAATTCTGTGTCTGAAGCTTGGGATAGAGTTCCATGTTGCAGAAAGGTTGTATTTAAAGCTGTGGGTGTGGGCAGGTGGAGTGAAAAAAAGGGCAGAGGAATCCTGGGAATCTGTAAAACCCAACATTTAAGGGAGTTGCAGAAGAGGTGTCTGGGCAAAGGAGATTGAGGAAATTTAAGAAGCAAAGGGGAAGAAGGGGAGATACCCCAGGAAACAGGGAAAAGGGAAATTCAACAAAAGGGGATAGCTACACTGTTGAGTGCCACAGACCTCAAAGAATCTTGTGAGATTGGCATCAAAGGGACTGTTGGTAACCTCAACATGACCAGATTCAGTAGAATATAAGGATCTGGGGAAGAGAAGTAATGGTTCTTCAGTGTTTAATCTTGTGATGATATGTCAATGCATTAGTCAGGATCTAACAAGGAAAACAGTAACTGCTGTAGGTGTTTCAAAGAAAGGAAGTTTAATGCAAAGAATTGGTTACCCAAGTAATGGAGTATAGGGAAGTTAAACAGCAAAGGGCAAGGTAGGAAGCCACTACCATCCAGGGCTGGAGGGACAAGTGGGGAAGGAAGGCTCAACAGAGCCCAACCTGAAAGCCTGCCAGGCCTCCCCTGCAGGAGGGGAATTAGCAAGGGCAGATATATGGCAGCAATGAGATCACCCCAGGCAGAGGAAGAGAGGGGGGGTACCTTGGCTTCTCCCTTTTCCACTCTCCCCAGTCTTCCACCAGTACCCCCCACTGGTTGTACCTAACCAGAAGCCATTGGCAAGGCAGCTGGCGAACACAGTTCCCTGCCATACAGAGTGAAGCAACAGAAAAGCAGGAACAGATCTGACAGCAAATAGGCAGATGAATGATGCTACCTGCCATTTATCACATTTCATGACATTTATGACATTATTATAAGACTCATCCTGATTCTAGAGACGTTAACATTTGAAAGAAAAATTGTCTTAGAATTGATGAATATGGTATACCTATGGAGACACGACACACAATGCTTCACAGAGTACCTCCTTTCCCAGACATGCTGGGTTTTCTTTGCACGACACTGTTGTCCAATCTTGACTCTACAGAGATACACATCAATCCCTTGGAAGGGGCATGGACTGCCAGGTGTATTTGTGCAGAGGTTCCTAATGCATCTTCTTCCCCCAGGGCTTATTGCCTCAGCCCACCAAGTACATCTTGGCCAGCATCATCTTCCAGGTTCATCATGCCTCCCTGGGCAAAAATCAAATTTATTATTTTATTCATTTTCCCCCAACACGTGCTACAATGCATTTCCGTCTTTTGTACAGAAATGCATGCTGTGCCAAACGACAAAAGTTACTACTGAGGCAGAGGAAAGAGAAATATGAACAGCAGAAAGATAAAGCTCAGAAAAAAAAGAGCATGCATCACTCACTCCCATACCTCTTGGACAAGTGCTGGAGGTGGGGCACCTACACCATGTGACCAGTAAGCCCTCCCCAAAGTGGGTCAGCTGTATTCTTGGCCTCATTGACAGTATCACACCCCCAATATCCTAGAAGACATTACCATGGGGTAAGGGTTCTGGTGGCCATAATCTGTCCCAGGACAACAATGTATACAATCAGCCAGGAACAGTATGTGCTCTGGCCAGCTTTCTGAGTTAGAGTTGGTCCCAGGTTCCCTTTGGGAAGGAGACCAAGCAGCCTTGGTACCCTCACTAGGCCCTGTCTCTGTATGGCCCTGGCCTCATCTGCAGAGTGGATCAACATCAAACACACAGGGTCCCCCACTGATGGGAAGTAACTCACAGGCAGTAACTCAGCAGGAAAAAAGAACCAGAAAAACAAGGGAAAGTGCTTGCCTTTGATGAGTCTGACACATGAGCTTCTGTGGTATTCCTGAGACCATTGTGCCTGAAAACATTCCCTATGCTAGCCCAGCCCCGCTAGCTCAGGACCCTAGAGCCCAACATTAGAAAGGGGGTGCTGTTCTTCCCAGGCCTCATATGGAAGTCTGTGGCAAACAGGCCGGTATTAGCATGTACCCTACACAGCACATGCTTTCTCCTGACTTTGGGACTTTCACTGACACCATTTCCTTTCTCCAGAACCCTCAGAGTCCCACATACTCCAAGGCATCTGTTTGAATCAACATCCATTCATCCCTTTGTGCCTTCACCCAGTTGACAACTGGTTACCAGGCTGGGAAACATCGATGAATTCAGACATGAGCTCTGCCTCTTTACAGACCTCACCACTATCTGGTAGGCAAACTCAGTTTTTCAAATTAAAAAAAAAAAAAAAAAAAAAAAAAAAAGGATTGCCTGAAGTCTTTTTGAGGTACATACAGGTTAGAGTGAGGGCAGGCACAATTGTGGGAGGAGAAAGGTAAAGCTTCACAGAAAAATCCCAGATGAGCAGAAGAGGAGACTTGATCTCTCTCCACCAGTGCAGATCTGGGATGGAGGTTGTGGGTAGGGAGCAGAGGAGGACACCCAGTCCTACAGCCAGAGGAGGTGGGGCTGACCTTGAGGGCAAAACAACTGTCTGCCCCAGCTCTAAGAGTCAGCTGTGGCTGGCAGTCATCCCCCTACTCCGGCTGAGAGCAGGCATCCTCTCCCTCCTCACCTTTCCTCAACTCTACCAGCCCTGACACTCCAGCCTCACTTAATGCTTGTGTTGCCCTCCTGTCCAGAATCACCATTTAATATTTTAATCTGTCAGCTCATTAGTTTCCTCACTAAAATGTACGTCTTCTTGAGGGCAGAGAGTTGTCTTTCCAATCATTCCGGTAGCCTCCTATGCTCTAGGCAGCCTGCCAAACCCAGGAAGAGGAAGTGGGGGTGAGGAGTCAAGGAGGAAGGATCCAGCCTTGGTGAAGTTCAATTTGGGGAGAGCAAGAGTCTAGTCTGAGAAGTTCCTCAGGCAAAGGGACACTTATCAGCAAATATAAATTATGTGGTCTTTTTTTTTTTTTTAATTAAGATTTTTAGTTTTTCAGGGAATGCTATTACTGGTGAATGACAATCAGCATTGTGCTCAGGTTTTTGTCATGTAAATTCCACATTTATCCAGCAGCTTTAACCTGTCAGAGCCATTCACGATATTCTTTAGAGGGTTTTCATTCTGTTTGCTTCCTGGTTATTGCTTTTAACCTGAAAACAGGGAAAAAAAGAGAGCCCATTCCAAATAGGACATCCCTTTAGTAGACCTTCTGTGTTTCAATTTCAAAACCCATACTTCAACAATAAACTAGAACAAAATTTCCTTTGGAGACTAGGATATAAGCAACAATGCCTTCTCTGCTCTCAACCCACCGGAGCCCAGCTTGTGTGGCTAACAAGACCATCATTTCACTGGGCCCCTGAAAAGAGATGGTGGCCTCTTTGCCAAGCCCCAGTGTTATTTTCTGAGGGCCTCCCATGTGCACAGGAGGGGAATAGAAGAGGAAAAGACATACTCTTGCCCTCAGTGAGTACAGAAGAGGAGTCAGGGAAAATGATTAATGCACAGTAGAGAATAAAATAGGAAAATATGTCATCCAGTGGGATGCTGCATACCACAGCGATGTTAAGGGCACAGGCTCTGAAGTCAGACAGATCTGGCTTCAAGTCCCAAGGCCAGTGCTGACAGACTTACTAAAGCTTAGTCAGAGACTCAGCTTCTTCCTACAAAATGGGGAAGTTATGAGAGGCACATCACAGGGCTCCTGTGAGGGTGATGTGAGCTGATGTGTATAAAGTCTCTAGGACAAGGACAACTAACCCCCAAGTCTTACCACTGTTACCACACCCTCCTTTGGCCTTCAGGTCCAACCTCCTACAGGGACCTGTCTGTCCTCCAGAGTTTTTGCCAGGCATGCTGCACCTGCCCTCGCCCCCACACAGGGTGCCTAGGAAACAGGCATCCCCCATCCTTTCCTGTTTGGGCCATGGGAAAGCCATGACCGCTCTGGCGAAGGCCAAAGTCAGAGACAAACAGAACCAGGGAAGAATCATCTAGTGAGAGTCACCCTTGAGGTGAGAAGGACCTGTTCCTAGATGACTCAGGAGAGGGGTCCAGCTGGGTCCATGAGAGCCATGCAGCTTCTACTCTGTGCACCGGAGCCCTGAGCTACCAGGTGAGAAGTATGACCATCCCAAGGTCTTCACGCAGGCAGGAAGCCGAACCACAGTGGAGGCCATGTTCAGGCTCTGGTCAGTAGCCCCAGCTGAGCTCAGACCTTGAGCCTTACCTGCCCAGGCACACGAATAAAGAAACCTCCAGGTGATCCCAACCAAGTCCCAGTCATTCAAGACCACCGACATCAGGGAACAGGGGCAGGCTATCCTCCCTCCCTCCCCTTTATCTAAATTCCTGAGCCAGGGGATCTACGAGCATAATAAAATGATTGCCTTGTATCAGTAAGCTGTGAGGTAGTTTGCTGGGCAGCAGAAGATAACCAGAACACCAGACTCTTGTATACCAAATGTTTTATGTCCTTGGGCGCACTTTATAACAGCGTCTTGAGATAGGACTTAATATACCCATTTTAGAGATGAGAAATCTGATTCTCAGAGAAGTTAAGCAACTCTTCCAAGATCACATAGCTTCTAAGTGGCGTAATCAGGACCAATACACCAATCCATACACCAGGATCCATATGCTATTTACACACCGCACATCAGTCAGCCACTCAGAATTAAGAGAACTTTTTAAATAAATCAGATGTTGTGTTCAGCACCTGAAATGGCCTATTTACATACATTTTATATGCTGATAACACTCACCACTGAAATAAAGTCATTCGATTGTCAAAAAAATTAAAAAATGCTAAATCCCATGCACTTGAGCCAGGCCATGTGACCGAAGCTAAGCTGAGGAACTAATTCACATCAAACCGCTCAGCTGACAATGGCTCAGCGCATTAATTCTCTCAGAGAAAGGGCAGAATTTGTATCAGTCAGGTTTTGCAGGGCCTCACCTGAAATAACAGAATGACAGCAGGAATTCAGACCAGTGGGCAAGCGAGGTGAGTGTAGGGGGGGGAGGTTTTTCACTTCTGCCAGCTGTTCCACATCAGTGAAGGAAGTGCCACAGACAGAGGTACCTGCTTTGCAAATTCACTTATAGGTGCTCTGGGAGAATGCTGAAAATAGACACTCGAGAAATCTGGCTGCGAGCAGAGGCCAGATGTTCCCCCAGACACGTGAATGATTGTGCGCTGCAGGCACTCAGCCTAATTCAACTCCTGTCACCTCAAGAGGGCAGGGATGTACCTTTGCCCAAATCTTGGGGAAGGAGCTGGGGGCCACCCTGCCCTCAAGGAGCCTTGAGAGTCCTGGGCCCAGAATAAAAGCTGCCACCACTGCCGGGCCCGGTGCCTGCCCCAGCTGCAGAGCACTGCACGGGGCATTTGTTGCAGGAAGACCATTCACTGAAGGGAGACACAGGGTGGGAGTGAGCAGCATCCTCCAAATGTGCCTCGAGAACGCAGAGCTGCCAAGGAAGTCTGCCTGGATGTGCCAAGGACCTCCCCCCCCCCCCCCAGCATTCAGATCCTGAAATCTAAGACTTACCCCCGGGGATGGTGTAGAGGAAGAGACCAGAAAGAGCACAGCACACATCCCCTACAAAATACCTTCTCTTGTTCACTCCCGCTTTCAGTTTGAGGTCCCTCAGAAGCAGGCCCTGCCTGAGTCCAGGAGTTTGGGTGCAGGTGGTTTATCTGGGAGGTGATGTCAGGAAAGACCAGTAGGGGAGAGGAGCAGTGACTCAGGAACAAAGGATGGAAGAAAGTCACCACCATGGGCAAGTGGAGCCCAGGCTTCCAGGGACCTAAGGGAACTGTGTGAAAGGCTACAGATGTTCTCTCACCAGTGGGGCGAGGGTGCCAGGGTACTGGTCCACCAACTCCCGTCAGTCATTGGTGGAGGACCATTCCTGTGGGTGTTAATTCCTGGTCTTTGGACCTGGTACACATACAGAAAAAGAAGGGTCTCGTAGCCAGAAAAAGCCATAGACAAAGGGCCACTGGTGCTGGAAGTAGGGACTGAAAGCATGAAAATGGCAGGTGCAGAGGGAATGTGGGCAGGGCACTGATGGTGTCTATTACAATCCTCCACGGACGCATAAATCCCCTCCCCCCACACATCCCCGGCTACTGTTTAGTCTCTCTATCCAACCTGCATCTTATTGAGTCTGATGACAACACGTGCTAAAGAAGGGGGTCAAGGCCTGCCATAACTCCAGCCTGGAGTGCCATCCCCTCAGGGGAGGGAGCCCCTAATTCCAAGCCAATGGTTGTAGGTTCACCTAACTCAATAGCTGTTCTATTCCTCTAGTCCTGCTGAATGGGGTAGATAGGGAAAAGAGCTGGCCCTTCTTCATCCTGGGCTGGTCATCACAGGCATGGTTTTGGAACCACCTGCTGGTGCATAGAGGTCTGCTTCTGAGCCTTCTGGCAAAGAAAAAAAAATTACAGTACTCCACAAAACCCCTGCATCCTAGGACTGCCTAAGGGTAACCCCTGACCTTAACTGCTGCCAAAGACTACAACTCCTAGAACCTGATATAATCCTTTTAGGGCACTTTTTTAACTTGGAGAGTGAGATGATGCTGAAATGGGAAAACAAATAAGCAGAGAAAGTCTGAACTCATCCTGAAATGCCAAAGAGATAACAGAACACCATGCCCTAGACATTTGTTTTAATCCCCAAGTTTCCTGTTAGAAATACTTTTGTCTAGCTGTCAGAGGTATTTTATACAACCTCAGGCTTTTACTGCCATGATTTTACCTTTCCCAAGTTCAACCATTTCAGGCAAATCAGGATGCAAATTCCCCCATGAAGTTAGAAAAGATGCCACTTTCAAGAAAATCCCCAAGGAACCAATGTGTGGTGGGGGTGGGGTGGAACCAAAGCCGCCTCAGAGAAGGAAGCATTTTAGTAAGTTAAGTTAGAAGAGTGGGCGTGAGAACTCTCCCTCCCACCCAGGCTCTTTATTCCACACAAGCTGGGTCTGTGCGGGAACTTGCTGGGAAGCTGCTTTTAAATTCACAGCTTATAGTCCATTATAATTGAAAATATGGTGACGCATAAGAGATGATGTTGATTTTAGAATCAGAATGTCAACCAGGTCTTCTCATTTCAGAAATACATACATCCCTTAGTGCCCTGAAGTTACTGTTGGGCTGAAATTTTTATAAACTCCACTCCAAGTCAAATATTACAGAACTACCAAATGTCACTGAACTACTTATTAAGGGAATATACCACTTCCTATGAAATCTAACTATTAAAATGCATTTTCATCTCAAAGTTACAGAAACTCTCTTTGGCAATTCAGCCTCTCTCTTAGTAACACCTCAAGCTTATGTGAAGGGAGGGTGAAAAATAAGACACTTAGGGATTGAAAACAACGCAATAAAGAACGCTCATCCTCTACATTATCAATGAGAACACTAAGGAAGAATTTTCCATCCAAGAACACGGGGTTTTAACTCTGAAATATCCATACTGACCATAATAAGTACTCTATCCTGTTTGTTGGAATTTAACCCATTGGGTTATAAACACAAAATGATGGTATTTTTGCCCCCTCACCCCCAACTATGCTATGTCCAACCTCCTCTTTCCCACTGGGTAGGAACTGCCTCAAGGATATTCAGCCCATTCCACAGCTTTTCACTCTCTTTCAGTTCCCAAGGCTCAATCCAGGTCATTTTTAACATCAATCTCCTATCTGATCCAAAAATCTACTCTCCCCGCCTCCCTACAAAGGCAAGGCATTACCAAGTCTCTGATGGAGGGGTCCAGTGTGGCCTGCCCACTCCCCTCCCCTCCCCTCCCACCTGCTCTTGTGATTATGGAGTAGAGTAGCAGAAGAGGGGAAGGACCAGCAGATATCTCTATACTTAACTCAAGGCAAAGCAGCAGCCCTCTCTTCCACTGGTCTAAATAATGTTCCAGTACGTGGTTGATGGGCTTAATGCGGTCTTCCAACATGCCTTGCTGGGAAGCCTTATTCTTGTGAAGGTCTTCTTGTGAAATGTGACAACTTCTTTCAGTTGTCCAGGTGGCATTTTCCCTTTTTCCCCCAAAAGGTACCCAGAAAGACTATAGTTCCAGAAATTGTCTACCCTTTAAGACAATGTCAACCTGTAAGTACATACGGGATCCATCTTTGGTGTCTCCTAGATCTGGGAATTTGTGAGTGAGTGAGTGAGTGAGTGAGTGAGTGAGTGAGTGAATGAACTGCAGGTGTCCAGGTATCTCTTGGGCTGAATATCCCCCAACACATCATCTAGAGCTCCCTAGTCTCTTCCTTATGCCAGTAGCCCTGGAATGAGTCAGCTAAATATTGTTTGTATAGCTTTAATAAACCCTGAGTTTTCCAGGAATACAGCCACCCTATAAATTGAAGCCAGAGCATACTTTTCTTGTTCAGGACTTCACCAGAAATATCTCACTATATCTAAACAACACATCACTCCAATACTGCCCATGACATTTGAACTGCCAATACAACACACACGGATTCATGTGCATTTATAGCTGTGGGATTCACAGCAAGCATCTAATTCATTACTCTCTCCAGTAGAGTTGGGCCCAGGGCATTACATACTATTTTAATATACGTTTTCCTTTGAGTTCCTTTATATTTCAGTTAAGGCATTACATTGATTTGTTAAATTATGTATACAAGCAGATAATAGTATCAGTAAATTTCATTGCAGGATAACAATGGGCGCACTACAAAATATTTGTTGTAAAAAGGGGCCGTTGGTTCTGACAGGGATGAAAAGCAGCGTCTGGATTCATAATCCTTTCGCTTTACTTCCCTGTTATGGACCCTGAGACTTTAGTAAAACTCTGTTGGGTCCAAGCTCTATTCTTGGTGTGGGAATACAGGGAAATGTTCTCACTTGAGCCAGAGCTCCAGGATGAGGGTATCTCCAACTGGTCTGGGTCCCCAGAACATGCAGGGAGTGGCAGCATTATCCACAGAAAAACCCCTACCCCTTAAAGGGAGACATCAGGATCAGAGTCAGAGCTGTTAGCCACCAGCCCCACAACCCACATCCCTGTGGTGAGGTGGGGGGGGAGGGCAGGAGCTCTCCTTCCCAATGCTAGCCTCAGAAGTTCTAGGTTCTGGTCTGGCTGGGGAAGGTGGGGTTTCCCTGTGCACAGTGTCAAAGCTTTAATGCTCAGTACTGAACCAGTAGATCCTTAGATCCAGAAGTAAATGTTTTGACTTTGGAGAGATTCCAAATTGCTCATTTTTTTGTGGACTACACACACGGCCTAGAAATCTCAGCATAGCTGGAAGTCAATACCTCTTCCTGCTTGCCTGCTTCCCTAGCTGTGGTGGGAGAACTCCATGGGCCTTGTCCCATGTGGTAGTCCCATTTTAACTGATGACAAAGCTTTTCTACTTAAAACTTCATCCTTGCCTCTACATACCCATGCATCTGACATCATAAACTGCAAAGTGCCTTTAATGACCTGTTTGGAAAAGAAAGCATGCTTTACATTATGTAGGATTTCTACAGTCTAGAGTTTAATAGAATGTGGATGGGAACACGCAGGATCCCCAGGATGACACAGAAGAGTGTGGTGGGGAGAGTGTTAGACCCACAGCAGTCCATAGCTACAACTAAATTCTCATCAGTGCAGTGACAGAAAAAGTGTTCTCCCAAATGTTCAATGCTACAAAGATGGAACTTATGACTAAGTCATTTCATTGATGGGAAAGTTAATTTACATTACTTATCCCAGAAGAAGATACACTCTGGCCATGGACCCCAGCATCATCAGCTTCAGAGGTACAAGGCCCTGAACCATCTGGCTTCCCCCTTACCTGCCTCACACCCAGAAGGTCACCCATCTCCAGCCTGGCTCCACCCCCCATCCTGGAATGCACCAGCACATGCCAGGGGTAGCCAGTAGCCAGCATGTGATGCTGGCCTTTCCTAAGCAAATCATCCTGCCCCACCAGCCCTACTCTGCACTGGGTGTGTCTGCATTGGGAAGAAGGGCACTGGGGACCCAGGAGGATGAAGAAGAAGGACTTAACAAGGAAAATTCCATCCCAAGCCTGCATCCCACATAAGGCAAAGAGGTGGCTTCCAGGGAGCTCTAGCCAACACTCATCCACCCTCCCTACACCCTAAACATCTGGGAACACAGGAATGGGGATGTCATAGACCCTGACTTTGAGTTCTGCACAGTTTAGTGAGGGGCGGGCAAGCAAATAACAATACAATCTGATAAGTGCCACTGCGGAAGTCTGTACAGCAGCTACGTAATGGGGCAAGAAGAATACTTCTCTTGGCCAGGGGGAAATGGATGGATTCCCAGAAAAGGTGCCCACACTGAGGGGTGCTGGCAGACTGCCAGGCAGGGCAAAAGTGGAGCAGCAGATAAGGCATGGTGTGAAGCAACCAACACAGGGGCACAAGGAAGGCCCACAAGGCATGGAACTGGGGTCACCCATAGCCACAGAAGCTATCCATACTAAATATCAGGTTGTCTCACACGAGGACCCAAGACTGAGAAGGCACTCAAGACCCACCACCACTGGCAGTCAGCATGGGGAGGAGCCCAGTTTCCAAAGATCTGTGGCCAGCCACTATCAACTTTTAGATGCCAGAAGGTATGTCTCATAGACTCATCCCTGGAGGGTCCACACAATTTGGGCACAGGAACCGATATCACACCATGACAGAGACCTGCTTCACACATTCTCTACACCCTCCAGGCTGTCTTAAATGCCACCAATTGTGACTGTCTAACACTATGGGTGGAGTTGCACTGTCTCTTTCTATAAATGCAAACATCACTAAACGAGACCAGGCATCATGTCTCATGACCTTACTTTCCCGGCAAGTCACATGTGCTTCCTCTCTGATAAGATGATGTAAGTAGCTCTAGGCACCAGTGTCTTGTAGATTTGGGGCAGGAGTCATAGCGGCCCCAAACTCCTATATAGGAGCCCATTTAGTTGGAAGTGTGAACCAGATTACTTGTTTTGAAGCTGTGGCTACATAGCAAGTCTTCGGTCTTTAGTAAGAGTGGGTAGTTCCAGGCAACAGAAGCAGCAAAGTTTTCCAAAGATACTTTCTCACATTTTCCATCGGATCAAGAAAACAAACTGTAAGATGAAAATGATGATGATTCTACTATTATTCATAGTGCTTTAAAGAGTGGCTCCCGAGAGTTGCCAAACTCTACCTCCAAAAGCAGAACTTAGTGCCACTAAGGTCTTGATAAGAGACACCCCAGAGGGGTGGGGTTAAGCAGAAAGAGCAATCACAGGATGGGGAAAAGGTGGAATGAGAGAGGTGCTGAAGGCTGACTGAACAATTTTGTCATCTCTTCCCTTTCCCCCCGCCCCTGGGCTCCAGAACAAAGAGGTGGTAGGACCCGTCTGGAAGCAAAACTCCAGAAAAAGCAAAAGTTTCAAGCAAAGATCCTTGGCTGGTCTCTGACCTGAGTTCTTCTAGGTAGGAGGGCTGGGATTTAACTACTGTAAAATTAGGGTGGGAAGGAGGCAGGGGGTTGTTCAAAGAGGAAAAAATAAAATAAAATAAAAATGCTGTATTCATGATATCCAATTAGAAGAACAAAATCACTAAAAAGTCTCAAAATTAATAAACAATCAAGATATAACCATCTTGATATCTCTGATGATGGTGCAATAAAGCAGAGATCATTGATTTCCCTTTAGAAAAACTACCAACAAAAAAGCCAGAAAGGTAAAATCTAGGTCTTGGATTTGAAATTCTACTCCTATTATGAATAATTTCAGCCTCCTCTCCTACTCCAAATGACCATCCATCTCCCACAAACAAAAACAAGCAAAATAAAAACAACACCAAAAAGTGAAAGAAAGGAGGGAGGGAGGGAAACAGGTAGTGAAGGAAAGAAGGAAGGAACTAAGGGGAAGGGAGGGGAGGGGAGGGAAGGGAAGAAGGAGGGAAGCAAGGAGGGAAGGAGTGAAGGCAGGAGGGAAGGGAAGAAGGAGGGAAGGAGAGAGGGAAGGAGAGAGGGAAGTCTCTTAAAATACAAAGTCAATACTTCTTTCATTGCCCAGAGTTTCTGTGTATTTCTGAGTGGGGGCTTGTCTTTTAGCTCTTGGCTCTTAGTCCTGATTCTTCACCCCTCCCAGACAGGGTCTGGAGGGAAGAAGCTGGGGCACGTTGCAGTAAAGAGCTACATGCCAAGAAGTTCTGGCAGAGAACAATGAGCTGAGATTCTAGGACTGTGTGGGCTTAATTTGCCCTTGCATGTGAGCCTGAAGGACTAGAGTAAGTGATTTTCCAACTCCAGCGGCAAGAAAAAGAATCTCCCACACTCCAAACTTGTTCTCCACTCTATTTCATGTCTAACCATTAGTGATTTATCCCTTCAGGTTAACGTTGCCCATGGTAGGTTTGGAACCACTAGCTACAGGGCAGGCTGTTACCTGACATGAGCTGCATTTCAAAAGGGTCTGGTGTGTGGAATATAGGGAGAATCTGCCCCTAAGAGAGCACCTGTGATTTGAGAACTTGAAGCAGAAAGAGCTGGAAAAATAAACGTTCAGAACCTCAAACAACCATTCAATCAAGCTAAGCAAATGCTTAGAGTCTCCATCCCTCATGCTCCGTAAGCTTGCCTAATGCAAGCCCCCTTCCCTGTCCTCTCCCCTGTGTGCCTGCCTTCAGGACTGGAGCAAAGACAGTAAGTCTTGCACATAGGCACGGCCCCCATGTTGATGGGACATTCCTGGTGACAAACTGCAGCAGAAGACCCAGATCCTCACTCAGGAAACTTTCATCTTTCAGCTAGACAGGGAACAAATCTTTCCTCTCTCAGGGCCTTGAGCTCTCTCCCAGCAAGTGAGGGGACATCTGTCTCTACCACCCACCCAGGCAGTCCTGAAGAGAGACCCCAGATGAAAGGGTAAACTCAATTTCCATGTCACTCATTGTTTCTTCTCCCATTCACATCCCAAGATCTTGTTCTCTGCCCCATCCTCAGTGTCTAGGTCAAGGGTGGGGGTTGTGGGACAGCCCAGCCCAGAGGAAGATGACCCAATGGATGCCTCAGTGGAGTACTAAGTTCTCATCAACCACACCTACTTGGAGATGCCCTGTTCACAGCCAAACCCAGGGTCACTGGGGTACCTTTGATGAAATACATAGAAGTTTCCTTTGAGCATGTGGCCTGAGCATCAGGGAGAAGTGTCTCTGGCTTCAGGGACAGAGCGACATGCTAAGCGTTTTGTGACAGCCCAGAGAGTGAGCCTGTATACCCACCCATGTTCTCAAGCTCCATAAGTCCAGGATAAACTGTACTTCTGCAGAGGAAATCATAAATAATGCATCCTAAGACCAGGATTTCAATATCTTTGAAGGGTTTCATTTCTCCTCCCTTCCAACTTTGATATATGTACTTACTTAACAAGGGTCTGGGGAGGGTTAATTGAATTAATATATGTAAAGTGCTTTGGGTTTGAAGAGAATACGCAATATAAATGGAAGTGTCACTAAAAAGGTTAATCTAATTTACATCTAACACTTTCAGTTCATGGTGTTAATGAACTATATCCTTTTAGAGAGTGATTAATTTATAGAAATGTGATTATTTTTCCTAATGCTATATATGGGTCAGCTTCTCCTATTACTATATCTAACTTTATAGGAGAATTCAGCATTTTATAAATTAAAATCATAAATCAAACACCCCTGTAATGGCTATATTTCATTAATTGCAAGGAGACATGCATTAGATTAACATTTATCTGTTTTAATTAATTTGCTGCAATGCAGTTATCCATGCAAATTGGAAAATGACACATCAGCTTGACATAATATTAACAGTTTTGACTGGTTCTTCCCTGAAAATTTATGCACCTGCAGCTGCTGCATTCCTGGGTAACCATGGTGACCACCAGCTGTGTGACATATGCAGGCTGTACATCAAAGAGCTGGGAAGGGACTTAACACTAAATTCAAACTTCTCCTGAAAAAATATACTTAACTAAAGAGGTAAGGCAGTGTAAAAAGAGAAAGATGCAGGGTTTTGTTTGGGAGAGTCCCCAAGTCTCAAAACAAATTTCTTAGATCCAATCACCTTCTTTTGTGATCCACTTCCATGTGGATACTCAGAACTTTCTTGGGCAGAGGAGGGCCTACTCAAGCAGACCCCAAAGGGGTGAGTGATTTGCCCCCCAGCCTCGCACTCATCAGTGGGTCCAGGTCACAAGGCTTTCCTTCGTTCTCTACAGTGACCCCTGTCAGACTTGTTTGAAGACTGCAGATTTAACTATATACTACAAGAGACATCATGGGAAAGCAAAGCAGAAGTCACTAAAATGATGTGTGTTTTGTTTTTTTAATCAGCAAAATTTAAGTCAAATTTCAGCCAATTAGGCATTTTTAGAAGCAATGAGAATGGCGTTTATAGCCTTTCTCAGTGAGAATTCCAACGGCATCTGCAGGACTTGACACCCTCATACGTTTTGGTTAATGTTCTCCCGACTCATCTATAGAGCTGAGTGTTTTCAACTTTTACAAAGTGAGTGCTGTTAATTGGTTTGGAAAGATAGATAACTAAAGGGGAGAGTCCTGATGAGCAGTTCCTACCAGTGACCTAGAGCAGGAAGGGGTGCTCAGCAGGAGAAATTTGCAAGGGCAGAGCCCTCAGGGCCTCACAGCCAGCATGGGTGGCATCACCCTGACACACACTCCCGGCCCCCTCCACACTCAGCATTCACTATGGACCTTGGACAGTGCTGGCCACTGGGCACAAAGACATGGCCAGGATGCTTGCCCCTTGAGGGGCTCACAGTATGCCTAGGGATGTAGGAAGCCAACAGGCACTTTGATGGGGGAAACTAAAAGTGGTAAAATATGGAGGAACAAGGTCTCCACCTGGAAGCAGCCTTGCAACCCATGTAAAGAAACAAAGCGTTCCTTGGGGAAACTGTTAGCAGCCAATGGGAGTGTTTCTCAGCTTTGGCTGAGCATCAGAAATACCTGAGAACTTTAAAGGAAATCCCAGATCCTAGCCTAATCTCTGGGGGTGGGTTCCAGGCATCGGTGTTATTTAACAATTGTCCTAAGTGGTTCTCAACCCACTCAACACTGGGTGCTGAGAATCACTGACACAAGAGAGGCGAGGGTAGACTCTGAAACTAGATGTGGTGGATTCGATTCCCAGTTCTACTGTTTTACTAGTTGGGTGAACTGGGTAAGTAGCTTAACCTTCCTGGCCTTGGTTTTCTCACCTTTAAAGTGCGGATAACAAAAGCACACATCTGATTGAGTGGCTAGAGGGCTGAAGGAGTATTAATACCCATAAAGCACCCAGATCTCTGCCTGAAACACAGTAAGCTCTTGTTAGATGTTTGTATTTGATGGCTGGAAGTTTCTGGAAAGTTCCTGAGAGGAGGCCAGATGAGAAGTGAGGGGAAAAACCATCAACTTTGATGCGAGACTAGAGAGCTTAGAACTATCTTGAGAGCAACCATCATCAGGAGTGAGCCTCCCTGTTCTCAGAAGGCAACTGGGCCCTCATGAATCCTCACTTGAGAGGCGGCTTGGGTTGCAAGAGTGTAGCCATAAGTTTTCCACAGACACGTCCTATCCTAGCTTTTGTTCTAAGAATATCTGAGCTGCTAGAAGGGGTTATGGTAGAGGTGGAAGAGGCAGACCTGGGAAAAGGACTGGTTTCCTCCAGAATAGGAACTGGTCTCCTACTCCCTCTCCTATCCCTAGAGCACCCTCTCCCACCCCAGTTCAATGGCTACAAATCGTGTTATAGGAATTGGATTTCCAGTGCTGGAGCCCCAGTGGTAGCAAAGAGACTGCTACCTGTGGAAGTAGAGAGCTGGAGACATCAAGGGGCCATGCTGTCCAGACAGTGGACATCACAAGTGGCAGCCTGCAAGAGACAAAAACTTGAAGCAATTCCAAGAGTGTGAAGCTATTCTCAAAACCTACCAGGGACCCCACCAGCCCCTAGCATGGATAGTGAAGGATGGATTCATGATGACTGGGATGAAATTTCTTGCAGGCTTGGTGGGACTGGAGTTGGTATCACCCATCCTGACAGCAGTGTGAGGGAAGGGGTGAGGAGGGGGCCAAATTAAAATTTAGCACTTTCATATGCAAAACTTGCTGAATAAGGCAGTAGCAATGGGCATGGGGAGATGTGGGAAGGTTCTAGATCTTTATGAGAAGAATCAACCGGACACGATGAAGGATGGGGTGTGGTGGAGGAGGAGAGCGAAGCATGCTGGAGGATTCCTGGGGCTCTGACTTGGGTGAGTGCACAGAGGTACCCTTTACCCAAATGGAGGCCACTGAGTAAGCAGCAGATTCCTGGAGGGAAAGTTTGGGCATACATGGGGCTGGTGGTACCCCAGAACATCCCAGAGCGGGGGCAGACAATGAGTGAGTCTCAGAGTGGGGCTCAAGATGAGCTACAAGGAAAATTGGTCAGGGCCAGAGATACCCCTGGAGGACTGATGTAAGCAGAAGGCACTGAGCTGGAGACAAGCAAGGTCCTACGAATGCCTAAGAACAAGTGCCTGTTCCAAGGATTAGAAAACCACTAGGAAGAGGCAGAAGTGGGCTCTGAGTGACAGACATCACCTGGCTCTCTGGTGCTGGATCATAACCAATCACAAGCTGGAAGTCCCCTTGGTCTGCTTTCTGGTGGCTCTGTTGCTGCATGCCCCATGGGGTTCCTTTATTAACCTATAAAATGGGTATTTGTGAAAAGACCAATTGACACGTATAGTCATCCCATGACATTAGAAGAAAAGGAGGCCTTATGAGTAGTCAGGTACCTGCTACTCCATCTACACCATCTCCTCCCACCCTTGCCACACCCACTCTTCAGCATCCTCCCTCCTTCTCCCCAGTGTCCAGCCTTCAAGTATATCTAATATACTTGAAAGTGTTTGTGGTATCCTTTATTCACCCTGCATGCTTACAAAAGGATTCAGAAGAGGGCCATGCTTAACCCAAACGAAAGACCAGCCAGGGAGCTCTTCCTAATGCAGGAGACCCCGACAAGCACATCTCAGACCATGCAATGCAGACAGCTATCTTCTCTGCTTGAGGTCAAGCATGACAGGAAGTGAGGAAGGCTTCAAGCTGTCTGGACCAGAAGAGAGAAGCTATGCTTACTCCTCGTGGAGAAGTGAATCAGAGAATGAGGCTTCCAGAGAAACTGACTCTTTCAGCAATTTGTAGTGATACCTAAATGTTCTCAGACACTGAGGAGATGCCTTTTCAAGGAATCAAGAGCCTCCCTGACCTCACTCAGACCCTTCCCCAGAGCAGACATCATATCATGCTGGTAGGTAAGCCTGGGTGATATGGGAAACCCATGTCAACGACACTGTTCTGGGTTCAAATCTCAGTTCCACAGTCTCCAAGCTGTGAGACCTTGGGCAAGTTACTTCACTTCTCTGGGCCTCAATTTTCTCCTCTGTTAAGATGGGACAGTAATTCTACCTGCATCATAGGATTAGGGTTAAGAACAAACCAACGGACATGTGAAATGCTAAAAATAGTGCCTGGCACATAGTGTGCATTCAATAAACATTCACTCTTTTATTAGCTCTGTAACCTTATGCAGAAATGTATTTGGCCATGGCTGAGCTCCCTCTTCACTCCTGCCTGTGTACCAATCATGTGCATTCTTACCACCCTGCATTCACTGTCCTGCCCCTTCCTATCTGCTTACCCAGTGCCTACTCACCCATCAAAACTTCTTTCATTTGCTCCATAAATCTTTCCTGACTTCTCTCATCCTTGCCAATTTCTTCCTTTCCTCCAAGATTTTTCTGATGTCTGTAGTGCACAATCTACCCTTTTCCTGTCAGCTATGAAGTTCTCCAATAGTTCATGTCATGTGTGATGTTTGCCCTAAACAGAGTGTGAACTCTTTGATATCTGGAACTTGCTTTATCTTTTTGTTCCCCTCACAGAGAATAACAGAAGACTGAGGAGTAGCTACTGGCTGGTAAGGCTAAAGAACAGGGCCCATGCATATTTACAGTGGCCTCTCACCCAAGGCATCCTTCTCAGACCAGTGTCCCCCCTGCCTTCTGCCTGATGCTCCCGCAAAGCTCATAGCACAACTGTTACAGATGCATGTTTGCCCCCACCCCCGCCAAGATTCATATGTTGAAACGCAACCCCAAACGTATTGGCATTAGGAAGTGGGGCCTTTGGGAGATGAAAGGGGTTAGATGAGGTCATGCGGGTGGAGCTCGAAAGAATAGGAATAGTGCTCTTGTAAAAGTCAGGAGAAAGCTTGCTTCCTCTCTCTGCCATCTACCCTGTGGAGTACAATGAGAAGTCCACCATCTGCAACCTGGAAGGGCTCTCACCAGAACCTGACCCTGAGGGCACCCTGAGAGCAACTTCCAGGCTCCAGCCCGTGAGAGATAAATTGCTGTTGCTTATAAACCACCCAGTCTACAGGATTTTTGTTACGGCAGCCCCAACTGGTTAAGATGGTGACCCTCTGTTCTCCTACTTAGTATGTATCTTGGAGCTCAGCAGCCTTCTCCCGATCCAGTCCTCTCTTGGTCCATCTCAAATTTATCACGCCAACAGAAACATTTCCACAGGGTCCAGTTAGTGGTGGGCCAGACAACAAATAATACAAATAATCTGTTTCAAGCTGCCATTTGGTTATCATACCTTTGGTTACCTCCTTCCATGTAAATATGCATCATCAGAGAGGTTGCCTTAGGCAAAACAAGAATGCTTCTCTGCTTCCTGGAACAGCACACCTGGGAAGAAAGTGCTGACAGGGCAGGGAACTCTCCTAACAGTCCAAATCAACCACAGAAGTTGTTCCTCCACAGACCAGAAACCCCACACCTTCAGAGCCGGCCCATGGAGACATGTTTGTTTATTTATGGAGCACACATTGCTGAGTCCTTACTCTAGGCTGGCCCTGCATTAAGTGTCAGGGCTTCTGAGATGAATGAGAAGGGGTCCCTGGCCTCGAAGGCATCCAGAGACTAGTGAAAGTGGTAAATGTTCTCACAATTGAAGCCAAATGTGTATGAATGTGCACTTATATTTATATACAGTATTTGCACACACACAATTCACACACACACACACACACACACACACACACACAGAACAGAGTTGAGCTGAGAGAAGATATGAACAAAGCTAATGAATTGCCAAGAGGTCAAAAAGGGGATTTCACCAAACCTCAAACGTCAGAACCTAGTGTTTAAGTGACAAATAATTAGTCACTGTGTATTTAGTGCCGTTTACGCGCCATGAACTAAATGATTTCCAAGCCCTCTCCTGACAACCACTGTGCAAGGTAGATTTTTGTATCCCTATTTTATAGATAAGGAAAATTTACCCTAAATTATCTAGCTAGGAAGCAGTAGGACCAGGATTGGAACCCAGGTTTCTCTAAGCCCAACTTTCACTTTATATAGGAGAGGAGAAAACATCTAAAACATCTCAATCAAGAAACGATAGCACTTTAATTGCAAACAGGTATAGTCACTAACCCATCCCTACTGACGGCTCACTTATACCTGGAGACCAGGCAGCAGCATGGCCCTAGAGATACAGGGAGAGTCAGGAGGAGATTCCAGCCCTCAGGGCTCACAGAGCAGAGCTGGGGCCAGACAAGGAGCCCAGGCCTGCTAGAGGGACAGCCACAGTTTTCTGGGGGTGACCAGCCTGGGAGACCAGTCGGGAAAGGTTCCTAGAGGAGGCCATGTCTAAACCTGACTGTGTGATGAGTAACAGAAGGAATTAGGCTGAGGAAAGTGATCTTCTAGTCGGAAGACATAATCCAGAGGATCCATGAGCATATCCCAGTCCAGTAACCACAGCCAATTCAGGATGAATGGAATCTGGTCTTTTCAAAGAATCTAAGAAGTGTTCATCTTTTTTGAATAGCCAAGATATAGAAAGGTAAAGGGAACCAGTTATAATAACTGCCTGGCCACTGGATTAATTCAGAAATCAGGAATACGTTTGCACTGAAAGTTGAGTGATTTGGTGAAAAACCCAAATAGTTGTGGAGAATTAGCTCCTCGGTTCTCTGCAGCAAGAAGCAAGGAACGCAAAGGCAAAATGAGCTGTGCACACAGACACAACATCTTACAGGAGCCCAAAGCTGGGAAGGCGTGCTTCCAGACAGTTGTCCAGAGGGCGCGTTCAACTCTGCCAGGCAGCGTGACGCCATGCTCCCAGTTTTCTTCTACACATGAATACAGAATTGTATTCAGGAAGAAAGCTATTTTTTGTTCCATCTTCTTCACGTCTTCCTGACTTTTCTCTTTTTCAATGATGGGAGTAATAATGATAAGAACCTTAAAAACAGCAACGTCACTGGCAGTAGGAAGCATACCTTTATTGTCTCACATGTTCTTCAGAGAATCTGTGAGATTTGGAAACATAAAATACAAGTGCATTGTAATAAGGAAAGTCAGTCCTGTAAATAACAACTAACGTGTCATAATAAATGTCTCTGTTTTGATCAACTATTACACATTTGTCTTTAAAAAAAAAAAAAAAAAAAGAGGCAGCTAACAGCGCTCTTTGCAGCCCCCCAGTGGCTGGAACAGGAAAGAATGAAGAAGGGGGATTCGCACAGCAACCCTGACCCCTCCAGGGCCAATCAACTTTTTACACCGGAAAGACAAATGGCTTGTTTTCACCGCCAAATGAATATGTTCTAAGTGAGGAAGATGAAAAGTATTGGTTCAAATGCACATAATTATACACATACACGTGAATCACTGGGAGTCTGGATTTTTTTTTTCCTTTTCATCTTTCTCTCTTATCTCTGCAAAGCTTTCTATTCTGACCTGAGAACTCCACAATGCATGAGCACACCGCGTCCTCTACCAAAACAAGCTTTTCCCTTTTCCTTACTTGCTGCGAGCTCCCCCGTTTGCAGACATCTGCTTATAAATATACCATTTGCTCTGCTACAAAATGATGAAAAATCTTCAAAAACATGTCATTTGCCTGTTTAAAACAAAGTGCCTATATGGGGGAAGGAGGGCAAAAGGTTTGGAAGCTCCTTGGTTTTACCAAAACAACAGTCTGTCAGAATGATTCCTATCAGCGACTCCTTTACCACACTTTGAGAAATTTTCATAATGAGTTTTTCCTTGTCTTCCCCAAAAAGAAACTGCTTCTCAAGGATACACGAGGGGGCTGAAAACAAACAAACAAACAAAACAAACAAACAAAAAATCCAGCATGTCTGATTATAGTTTCAAAACCATGTCACCAAAAATGTAAGGTTAGAGAATAAGCAGAAACTCTATTCTCAAATATATCGCTCACAAGTTGTGGGAGAAGCATCCCCGAGGTCCAGAGGCGGCAAACCGTCTACCTCTCACTCTCTTCACCCTCCAAGAGTAATTAAACCTGGTATACATTCCCTCCCTGAGCCACTGGTAAGCTCTAGCTCAAAGCCAGCTTGCAAATCAGGTTGCCTCTAATAGCCTGTTTATCTACAGGTGCAAACCCTTCCGCCCCCTGATGATGGTCAGACAAGATTCCAGGGACCACGTTGCCCCCCTCCTCGTTACCTGACAAATTTGGCCACAGCCCCCAAGCCAAGCGCACACCCTCCTCGTCAACAGCGCTAAGAATCAACAAGTTATCATTAAGCTGGGCGCTCCAGCCCAGCTCTCCCACCACCTCCCCAGAGCCCACCGCCACCCAGCTCCCTCTCCGCTCTCCCCTCGCCCCTCCCCTCACGGTCCTGCCCGCACGTGACCTTCTCTTTCAGATCCGCCCTCTGGTCGCCCCCAACCCAGCGCTGTCTCCACGCACCAAGACAGCTGTCAAAGTACGCCCTGCTCGCCAGCCTACAGTCTTCTAACAGCGCCGGGCGTTTACCCGGACCCTGCTTCCGTCTGGGAGGGAGCAGCGGGGAGGTCAGGATCTCCCACTGCACCGGGTGGGCACCTCTGCCGGCTCCAGCCGGAGCGGAGTCGAGTCGGAGAGGCTGTCGGGGGCGTCACATCCTGCACTTCTTCCGGACTCCACGGCCCACCCGGAGGGCGCGCGTTCCCAGGAGAGTCACAGCGGCCCTGGGGGAAACTGGGGCGAGCCGGGGGACCTTCCCTGGAGCCTACAAGTTTCCACCCACCTCCGAGCTGGAGACACACTCTGCTCCCTCCTTTGAAGGCACCCCCGCCGATGCCCTCCCTCAGGGCGAGAGCAGGCAACTGCCTCTTCTCCCGGCGCCCGCGCCCTGCTCAAGCTGTCCGTGGGCTGGGGCCCGCGACGCCCGCACTACGCGTCCACCCCGCCACAGACAGTCCCCAAAGTTGTCCCGACCTCGCAGACCTCCCCTTCTCCTCGGTCCCTGGACCCCGCCCAGGGCTGGGCCGGCGTCTGCAGGTGGAGCCTCTCGGGGTGCAGGGAGCTCACTTCGGGGATCCCGGGCGCAAGAAACCGGGGTTAGCTGCAGCAAGGGAGGGCGTGCAAATCTAGCGTGAGCCCGGGTCCCCGCGCTTGCACCCGTCAGACCGCCCTGCCTCCCTCCTCCGAGAGGAGGAAACTTCCCCAGCACCCACCTTTAGCCGCGAGGAGGCGGCGCCGCCGGCTGCCCCCTCCGCCGCCGCTGCCGCTCCCCACGCCCAGCGCCAGCAGGAGCGGCACCCAGCACAGCCTCCCGGTCAACATCCTCGCCGCCGCCGCCGAGCTGCCGCTGCCGCCTGCTGCCCGCACCGGCTCTCGCCTTCCGGCGCCCGCCGGGCCGCGGCCACCTCGCTTTGCCTGCTGGGTGCGCTTCGGACGCCGCCGCGCTCGGCCTCAGCTGCCCGCCGCCGCGCCGCTCGCTCGCTCACCGCCAGCAGCCGCGCTCACTGGCGCGGACCCGGAGCGGCTCCGGCGCTCACCCCGGGACGGCCCGTGACGTCACGGAGGGAGGGAGGTGGCTCCTGCATATTCATGAGACGCGGACACCGGCCCGGCTTCCGCGCTCCCGGCTCCGCGGCTCCGACCCCCAACTTTCCTCCAGTGTCCTCACCCTCCTGGGCGCTGGTGCTCCAGGCAGGACTCGGCTCCCGGAGGACCGCGGCGGGCGGGTGCGCGGAGCCGGGCCGCCCGCGCCCCCGTTCCGTCTCCCCAAATAACTGTCTCGGGGGATGGCAGGCCCCCTCAGAAAGTGGTCACTGGAGCCTACGAGTCGTCTGTTGGGGCGCAGGGGATTCTGCCCTGCCACGCCCTTGGAATTGACATCCGTGTGGAGAGGGGCTGGCGCGTGTGCTGCGGGTCCTGCCCTTGGCCAGGCATCTGGACGCTTCGTGCTGCCTGGTCTGGGGAGGGCGCCAGGCACACGCGAGAGCTGGAGAGCGTGAGCGCTGCTCTGGACCTGCCAGGCAGGGTAAATCTCAGTGGACCTGGAAGGCAATGGCCAGACTCCGCACCATCTTGGAGACGCAGGTGCAGCTGTGGCTCTCCGAGGCTGATGGACCAGATCCGAAAAGCAAACTTGGGGTTCTGGGCCTGCAGAGGCAGCAGTGGGGACATAAACTTCCCTGCAGTATGGTACCTAAGCAAGAAGTTACCACCTTTCTGTTGTCACTCCCATATATCTGAGACCATGCCACCTGACGTCATGTCTTGCAACATTTCATGCCATTGAGTAATTATCAGTTCCCTGAGAGCAGGGGCTGTGCATGTCTTGATGATCCCCCACCACCCCAAGGCCACTCAAGGTTCATAAAAGTACTCGATTAACATTAATGGCTCAGAATAAATCTTGGCCATATTTGCGTATATGTAGTGCAAACTTCACACACAATTGCAGGTTCATACGGGATAGATAAGAAGTGCACCTGGATGGCTCCTCTGTGGGTTAAGCATCTGACTTTGACTCCGGTCATGATCTGGTGGTTTGTGCATTGGAACCCCAACATGGGACTCTGCCATCAGCCCAGAATCAGCTTGCGATCCTCTGTCCCTCTCCCCCTCTGCCCCTCCCCCACTCACTTTCTGTCTCTCTCCCTCAAAAATAAACATTTAAAAAAGAATAAAGAAATAAGATAGAGAAATAGAGAAACAAAAGTTACTTATTCATTGATTCAACACATTTACTGAGCACCTAGACAGGGTGTATTACCCTGCCACTGGGCACTTCATTAGATACTGGGGGTCCAATGGCCAAAAAGAGTTGTCTGTCCTCTTCTTACAGCCTTTGTTTCCTATCTGAGAAGCAAGAGAGCGCAGTAAAAGGCAATTACAATGCTTTGTAAATGTTATGGTCCTGTACATTCTTTATGCTGCTAGATATGAGCCTATACAAATCAATTAACAAAATGTATATATTGCAACAGTGTCTAAACAGCATCCTATAATTAATAACTGTTGTTTAGGGTGCTCAACAAAGCCATAAAATGCATTAACAGCCCTCACGCTGCTCAGCCTTTTTGCACCACCCTGGCAGCTCACCCAGAGCTGATGCAGTGGTGAAGGCCAACTCTTCTGCATTTCCAGGCACAAAGAGGTGCTTAGGAGTGGTTGGGGGAGGGGGCAGCAGTGAACTGTGGTGGCTGCAGTAGGGCTCAGGCCAGGCAGGGCATTCACCTGCAGGTTTTCTCTAACCTACACAACCAACATCTGTGCTATTATTATCATTTCACACATAAGGAAAGAAGGTAAGTTAGGTAACTTCCTTGCCCAAGATCAAAGGGCTAATAAATGCCTAGGCCAACACCAGAATCTTGCCTTTTTTAGATTTGGGATCCAATTGAGAAAGGATGGCACGGAGAAAGGGAAGCTGACCCAGGAAAAGTCAAGGAAACCGGCATATACAGGAGAAATATAAATTTGTCTCATTTTCTTCCATTTGCACTCCATCCAACTACATATCTGCCTCTCTTTCATTTTTCTCTAATCATTAGACTTACCTTAGTAACTTACCTGCACTGTCCCTTGATATCATTCTACAGAGTTTCATTAGGACCAATTGGTTAGTCCTGAAAATTTTACATGAAATTTCAAACACAGACTAAATAATGATAAAGAAGAGGAAATACAGCTGATTGGAAAACATCCCCACCCTATACAGTAGATCACCAAGAAAGAACACAACAGAGAGGTACCAGGGAGCAGTCCAGTGACCAAGCGACCCAGTACTGCTAGCCTCCATCTCCTCCCCTACAAATAGGTGTATAATGATGCCTTTTGCAGGAGATGAAGTGCACTAATGGCACTCATTTGTTCATGTCTCCCTGAGTCCATTCCCTTTGGATATACTCTCCCACCCCAACTTAGGGTTTGGCCATATGACTTGCTTTGGCCAATAGGACCGTAACATGCATGTTTCTTCCTTTTTCTTTCCTGGACCCCTGCCACTGCCATAAGAACAAGCCCAGCATTACCCGCAGGAGGTTGAGAGACTGCAAGGAGCAGAGCTGAGCTGTTCAGGCACCCAAGGCCAGCCAAGGCTGGTCAACAGCAATTGACCCACCTGCTGACCACAAGATGCATGAACGAGCCCAGCAAGATCAGCCAAGCCTGGCCCACACCCAGCTGACTCATGAGAAATAATAAATGGTTGTTGTATTAAGCCACTATGTTTTGGGGAGGGGTTGATTAAAAAGCATTACACCTGCTTCACAAGGTCATTCCAAAAAGTAAATGAGAAAATGTATGTGAGATATTCAGTACGTTGCCTGCCACATAGTCAACATCCAATAAATATAAAAATGTCTCCCTCTTAAACCTATTTCCCAAGTCTCTGAAATGCCACTCATAACTGTTTCCTTTGGGAGAAAGCTACCAACCTCACTGAGGGGATGAAGATGAGTAAGTTCAGCCTTGGACGTACTCAGACCACAAGAGTTTCAAGTCCACGTCATCTGTGTGGAGCACTGCTGTGCCCTCGGCTTCTTCTGGGCCATTGCAGATGCAGAAAGCAGGTAAAGCAACCCACTAGCTAATGTGTCACTCGGTGCCAGGCTTTGCAATGGGGCTTTTACATTCCACATTTCATTTAATCCTTGCAACAGCAGGTATGTTTTTTTCCAGTTTTATTATAACCAGATTACTGGCTTAGAAAGTTTGAGTAACTTATCTATATTCACATAATTATGCAGAATATGAATTAGTGTCTGCCTAATTCCAAATCCCATCTTTCTCCCACACACCATTGTTTTGTAGGAAAAGTAAGCAATGAAAAATAGTTTCATATGAGAAAAGGCAGCTTTGGTGATTTGATTTTTTTTAAAGCTTTATTCACCATCACCTCTGAGTAATAAATAACCGATTGTCACCAAAGTAGTAATACAAATCTCCGAATTTGTTCAGGCTGTACCCTTTATTTTTGACTTGTTATTGGCACATGTTCCTTTAAGACCAGGCTCAAAAACCTGTGAGTGGGATGATGTAAGGCCTTGGTCACTTTATGCCCCAAGCCCAGGGTCCCACCTGGTGGTGCAGTAATGAATCTCAGACAATTTATTTGGGTCAATAGTTTTTAATAAATAAATAACTCTCCTGTTTCAGAAAATAGAATCTAACAGGAACAGGCCTGACACCAGCCCAGCCAAACCCTCTCATTTTCACCAGGGTCATTAATGCTTTGCCCAATTAAGCACCAAAACACAGCCCCTGAATAATTTAAGCTGGATAAGTGAAGAAAATAAATAAATTATAGCGGCTTTTGGAAACTTATTTTTAAAAAGAAAATCAAGCAGAGGCTTTCTACAGGACCCAGACTTAATTCCATTAAAAGTATTTAACCTTAAAAGAAAGGTTGAAAATCCGATCCTTAAAGAGCTGGAGCTGTTTACTGTTCCCCTCCCCCCATCTTGGCAGGTAAAGCCAGGTCTTTATGACCCACAAGCAATTGGAGAGGTTACAGAATTTTCAACATCTCTCAGATGTTTTGATGCTAGTGCAGACACTGCCAAAGAAGATTTTTAAAGTTCAAGCATTTCTCTTCAGGAAAAAGCAAGACAAGCTTGTTCGTGACCAAATCCGGTTCATGTTCAACACTGTTTAGACATGAGTGTTTTATGCTTGGCAAGGCAGAGTGCCCCGACTAAAAACAAATATGTCATTGATTATAGCAAGGAATTATTCCAGTATGCTCTCTTGTACTTCCCTTGGACCTGTGTACCCTGTGGTGGTGGTTTAAGAAACAAAACACAAAAAACAGAGCCATAAAATCCAGTGACACTTCTCCCATTGAGGGATGGAATCTATTGCTCCTGTCCTTGAATCTGAGCCGACTTGTGACTGCCTCTTCCCACAGAATTCAGCAGGAGTGAGGCTACGTGACTTCCCAGACTAGATCATAAAGGCAATGCAGCATCTGCCTTTCTCACTAGGATGCTCACTTTTGGAGCCTGGGGCTGCCAGGTACAAGGTCCGACTATCCTGAAGCTGCCATATTACGAGGATCTCAGGCCATGTAAGAAGACCGCATACAGGTGGGCTGACAACCCCAGCTAATTCCAACATTTGAGTCATCCCAGAGCCTCCAGATAATTCCATTTCTTAGCTGCGGACTCACTTCCAGCTCTTTGGATCTCCTCAGCTGAGGCCTCAGACATCATGGAACAGGATGAAGCCATTTCCTCTATGCCCCGCCTAAATTTGTGACCCACAAAATCCATGAGTGCAATAAAATGGTTGTGTATGCCACTAAGTTTTGGGGTGGTTTATAATGCATCATGAGTAACCGGAACATATTTTCATTTGTTCCCTGCAACGAAGACCAGGGAAAGAAAAGTATGCTGAGGTAAGTCATGTGTGATTAGTTCCATTTTGTAGCTCAAATATGAGGACTTGGAGAGGCAAAATAACAGAGCTTAGTAGAAAGAGAATGACTTCCAGAATCAGACAAACCTAGATTCCAAACCCAGCTCTACCATTTTCTAACCACGTATGACTCCAGAAAGCTACTTATTCTGTTTAGACCTTAGTTTCCTCATCTACAAACTGGAACTAACCTAATAAGGTTGTGGGGTTGTTGTTGTTTTTATTGTTTTGTTGTTTTTAATTTTTTTAGTGTTTATTTAGAGAGAGAGAGACAAAGCGCAAGCAGGCCTGGGGCAGAGAGAGTGAGACACAGAATCCAAAGCAAGCTCCAGGCTCTGAGCTGTCAGCACAGAGCCCATGGGACTCATACCCATGAACCAAGAGATCATGACCTGAGCCAAAGTCACACACTTAACTGACTGAGCCACCCAGGCGTCCCAATAAGGTTGTTTTTAAGATTAAATGAATTGTATAAAGAGCTGAATCTTTTCCCTGCCAGATGGTAGAGATACAGTAAATAGAGCCATCAATAGTGACAGTGGGAACTCCTCCAGGGCCACACAGGTTGCTGGTGGCCTTTTTCCTGATCTTTACTCCAGGGTTTGGTGTTTCCTATGCAGGCAAAATGTGGTTCCACACGTGGCACCACACCAGCTCAAGCCCTACCAGCACCTTTGCCAACACTCTAAGGAAAGCATCAATCCACATGCACTGCCAGAGCAGTTCAGTACATGTATCTGTTCTGTCATTTCTGGGCTTTGTTCCACTAAAGGGGATAAGAAGGAACCTACCACTTACTGAGCACCTACTATAAGTCAGACAATATATACATTACCTCTGTCATCCTACAGCTCAGAAAGGTGATTTATTACTCCTATCAAACACCCAGGGAAACTAAGGCTCAAAGACATTAAGTTATACTGTGTGTTAGTCAGGGTTCACCAGAGAAATGGTATCAGTGGGAGAGGGTGGGTGGGGGGAGAGAGAGAGAGAGAAAGAGAGATGGATATACATATCTATATATCTATATCTGATACAGATGATAGATAAATAGATAATAAATATGGAGAGAGAGAAGAGACTGATTTATAATAAGGAATTGGCTCATGCAATTGTGGAGGCTGATAAGTCCAGAGATCTAGGTCCTGGACACCCAGGAGAATCAATGGTATAGTTTCAGTCCAAAGGCTGACAGCCTTGAGACCCAGGAAGAGCCGGTATTTTAGTTCAGGTTCAAAAGCAGGAAAAAACCAATGCCCCAGTTGAAAGGTAATCAGGCAAGAGGAATCCTCTCTTACTCTGGGAGGGTCAGCCTTTTGTTTTATTCAGGCTTTAAATTGACTGGACCAGGGCCACCCACATTAGGGAAGGCCATCTGCCTTACTCAGTCCACCGATTTGAATGTCAATCTCATCCAGAAACACCCTCACAGGAACACCCAGAATACCCCATGGCCCAGTCAAGTTGACACTTAAAATTAACCATCAAATACTGCTACAAATGAAGGAGCTGGGATTTGAACTGAGGGCTGGTTGCCTCTGAAGTTGTATTTTTTTCCAGCCAAATAAGACAATGTGTCCAGCTTCCATTATGACTTTAGGTGCTGGGTTTGGATAGAGACCAGGTGAGCTGTCCTGCTGAGTCAATCCTGACCATAACACCCATGCAAGTTTTACACAGCAGACTTTGCCTTTCAGTAATCTTTCACAGTTTCCCACGATAAAGTCCTATCTCCTTGCTGCCTAAATCACCACTGGCAGGTCTTCCCTGGAATGTTCCTTCCTACTTTCTTTCCTTTCTGTTTTTAAGGGTCTGACTTGAGTCCAACGCCCCAAGTTTTCCCCTATCCCTATCTGCCTACTACCCAGTGTTCACACAATCAACTTAACTATGGACACTCAACCCTCTGCCACTGCTCAGGTATCCCCCAAGGCTCCGCATGACCTGTAACAGAAGATCAAAGTTTCTTACCTACATTCAAGAGTCTTACCAGCCTGGCTTTCACTTCTATTGATAACCTGACTTCCATTATGTGTAAAGTATGCTTCTGGATGCTGTCTAAACTGTCGGTCAAAAAGCTCTATGCCAATCCTGCCTCTACACATTAGCTCACACTATATCCTCTACTACTGTGGGTTGAATTGAATCCCACCCCTCAAATTCATATGTGGAAATCCTAACTCCCAGCACCTCAGAATGTGACTGTATTTGTAGAGAGGGTCTTTAAAGAGGTAATTAAGGTAAAATGAGGTCAGTAGGATAGGCCTTAATCCAGTATAACCAGTGCCCTTATAAGAAAAGGGAATTTCAACACACATACTTAACAGAGTGAAGACCATGTAAAGACACAGGGAGAAGACAGCCACCTACAAGCCAAGAAGAGAGGCCTCAGAAGAAACCGATATTGCCAACATCTTAATCTCAGATCCTGGCCTCCAGAATTGTAAGAAATACGTTGTTTAAGCCATCCAGTCAATGGCACATTGTTGTGGCAGTCCCAGGAAATGAATACACCTATTGCAGTCTCTCCCTCTTCCTCCCCACATAGCCCACTCACTCCTACCTTCAACACACGTCTCTCCTAACTCTCCAGCACGTATTTATCTTAAAGTTTTCTAGAAGCTCTCCATCAAAGCTGAAGTCAAACAAAAACATTTTAGGCTAACTCACAAAGCCCTACTTGATCTGCTCCTGCTTGCTTCTCAGACTCCTCACTCCTGTCCACTGGTCTTTGGTCTTATGAACGTGACAAGCTCTTCTCTGCCTTAACGTTGAACATCTTCCTGGGATTGTACTTCCCTCTGACCATCACATGGCATTCAGATCTCATCTTAAATGTCATCTCTCCAGATATTTCCTTATGAATTCACTTGCTCATGTTTTCTTGTCTCTTCTCAATATAATACAGATTTTAGAAGAGGAGAGACTCATGTGCCTGGTACCTGAGTGCTAGATAGTTATTGAATGAATAAATGGTTTACCTTCCTTAAACAGAGTATTTTTTTTCTGCATCACTCTATTTCACCAAACACTGTGTTGCAAAACCACTTAAAAGTACACTCTTCTTATAAAAAACATAGAACTGATATTTTCATGAGGCTTAAGCATTTTGCTGGAAAATTCAAAATATCCATGATGGTGGGTGGTGGTAGAGAGTAAGAGGATATCTTGAGGGGTTTGTAGTGCAGGTACTGTTTTCATTTTATATACAAAGAAATGGAAGTGAAGACAGGTTATGCCCTGGCTTAGGGTCACACACCCTGGACTAGGTTCTCATTGTCTGGAGTTCTGGTTCAGAGCTCTTTCTCTACACCATGCCCACTTACATAAGGAGGGTTAATAAGTATACAAACGCCAGTGCTTAAAATGCCTGGAGCAGACTGAACTAGGAGTCAGGAAATGCCTTCCACACAAAACATCTCAATGGAGAAGTCCCTGTGAAAGTGACAGGATAGCATTTTGCTGCTCTCACAATTCAGAGAAAAAGGCTACCCATGTCTGCTCCACTTTCAGAGCCTTCTAGACTAAGGGTAACAGCTGACTTCCTAGACTGCTCCAAGGAAATCGGTCCACCTAAGTATTTTAAAGTTTTATGCCTTTCAATTTCTCAATATTTAAGAAATTTTTTCCAAGTTGGCATGGTTATGTGTAGTGAATCATGTGTCTAAAGGGGACAAGATATATTATATCACCTTCACACAATGTTCTACAACACCTGGGAATGTCAGAAACCGGTTTTGAGTGGATGGCACATGATAAACGGTATGTATTCGCCAGTGGAGGAATTGAAGGACATTAAAAACCCGAGCCTTGCCGAAATAGCAAATTGTGGCTCTGTTCCTGCTTTAGTCCATGAGCAACTGAATACTGGAAACTGACTTTATTGTAAAAAATATTAAGCTATTTTTTGGATTTAGAGTTTGAGGATGAATACTCTTAAATCAGACTACTAAAATCCAAACTAAATACATTTCCCTAAAATTGGTCTAAAGATTGATTTAATACTGCATCTACTTAGAAGAGAGAGAGGGGGACAAAGGGTTTTCAGAGAGCAGCTACGCAAACAATGATGAAGGATTCTGTGGATTTATATAACACGATTCATATACATGAATATGAAATTTTGTACTTTACAAACAGAGATCAGGGCTTCTTTTAAACTCTTCATAGAAACTGATCAGATGCCTGTATCTCCAAAATGCTTAAGACATGTCTATAATTAATAAATTCTTTAAATGCCTGAGCTGTTATTCAGGGGTGGATATGAAATGAGGACACTTTAAGACACCCAGAGTTAGTTTACTAGCAGACCCTCATGGAAGGAAACTCTAAGATAAAAGAAAAAGTAGAGAACAATAAAGAACATCTGAGAGATCTAAACAATATTCAAAGGAAATAAAAAACAGTAGTTAATGAATAATTTGGGGCACTTGGGTGGCTCAGGTGGTTAAACTGTTGACTCTTGGTTTCAGCTCAAATCGTGATCTCACAGTTCATGAGTTTGAGTCCCACACTGGGATCTGTGCTGACAGCGTGGAGCCTGCTCAGGATTCTCTCTCTGCAACCCCCCCCCCCAACTCTCACTCAAAATAAATAAATAAACTTAAAAAAATGAGTAATTTGAGTGGCATACAAACAAAATTGCAAGAAAATCCTGGGAAAAAATAACATGAAAACTAGAGTGGAAAGATCAGAATTAAAATATTTCAGGCTCCATGTATTCCAAGGTAGAATAGAGATAGGAATTACATTTAGACTGCTAACCAAATGTTTTTGTTCAAACTTTAAGGGTAAGCAATTAAAGATTAAATACAGAATAGCTTTAAAATTATTAGAGAAAAGGGGGATAGTAGAAAATTTGATCAATTCAATAAATGCCAGTAAAGGAACAAAAAATATGCATAGAAAATACATATTTATTAGAACAAAATAAATTGTATAATAAACCCAAGTATATCACTACTAAATATGAAAGGTATAAACTTACCTACTAACAATAGAGATTCAAAATTAGATATTTTTAAATGCTGCCATAAGTTGTTTACAAGTGAAACACCTAAAATGTAAGTACACAGAAAACTTGAAAATTACACTGTGTGTTTTTACATTCACATATCAGTATAAAAAAGCATTACTAAAAACAATGAGGGTCATTGCATTAAGATAAAATGTTAAATTTGCCAGGAAGATATAACATTTCTAATCTTCTGCATACTTAATAACATAATCCCAAAATATATAAAGCAAAAATTTACAGAATTACAGGAAGATTCATGAATTCACAATCATAATAAAAGGTGCTTAATTTTAATACAAATCAAAACCACGATGAGACACCACATCATACCTGTCAGAATGGCTAAAATCAATGACACAAGAAACAACAAATGTTGGTGAGGATGTGGAGAAAGGGGAACCCTTTTGCACTGTTGGTGGGAATGCAAATGGTACAGCCACTCTGGAAAACAGTATGGAGGTTCCTCAAAATGTTAAAAATAGGGGTGCCTGGGTGGCTCAGTCAGTTGGAGGACCGACTTTGGCTCAGGTCATGATCCCATGGTCTGTGAGTTCAAGCCCTACATTGGTCTCTGTGCTGACAGCTCAGAGCCTGGAGCCTGCTTTGGATTCTGTGTCTCCCTCTCTCTCTCTCTGCCCCTCTCCCGCTTGTGCACATGCTCTCTCTCTCTCTCTCAAAAATAAACATTTAAACAAAAAAATTTTTTTTTTAAGTTAAAACTAGCACTACCCTACTACCCAGCAATTGCACTACTGGGTATTTACCCAAAGGATACAAAAATACAGATTCAAAAGGGTACATGCATCCTAGTGTTTATAGCAGCATTATCAACAATAGGAAAACTATGGAGAGAGTTCAAATGTCCATTGACTGATGAATGGATAAAACTGTGGTACATATATACAATTGAATATTACTCAACCATCAAAAAGAGTGAAGTCTTGTCATTTGCAATGATGTGAATGGAACTAGAGTATATTATGCTAAGCAAAATAAGTCACAGAAAGTCACAAATACCATATGATTTCACTATTCAGAATTTAAGAAACAAAACAGGTGAACATATGGAAGGGGAAAAAAGAGGGAAACAAACCATAGGAGACTCTTAAAGATAGAGAACAAACTGAGGGTTGATGGAGGGCTGGGGTGGGGGATGGGCTCGATGGGGGATGGGCATTAAGGAAGGCACTTGCTAGGATGAGCACTGGGTGTTGTATGTAAGTGATGAATCACTGAATTCTGTTGAAACCAATATTGCACTATATATTAACTAACTAGAATTTAATAAAATTTTGAAAGAAAAGAGTCTTCATTTTATAATTTGTAGGTCAAACTTGTAAAATTCAGTAAGAATAGAGAATTTTTGAACAACAAGCAATTCTGCTTAATGGGCCAATTTAAACCTAGCAATGAACAATTAAATTATATAATTTAATATCCAAACACAATTGTATATTCACAAAGCAAGTGGCAACAAATATTAAGGTATCTACATCACGTAGACATTTTTTATCACCATTATGCTAAAATACAATTAATAACAAAAATGTTTTAAAATGCTCACATACTTGGAAATTGAGCAGAAAACTTCTAAATGGTTAATAGCTCCGAGAGAAAATAAAAACCTAAATTAAAAAGCATTTAGAACTAAACAACAGTGAAAATACTACATAATAGTATTTATAGAATGTAGCTAACATGGCATTTTTAAATAATAGTATTTAATAGTGATTTGGGAAGAGAAAAAATTCTGAAGAGTTTTCAGTGGAGCATGAAACACAAAAAGTTAGAAAATGGACAATGATAGTGCTTAGGATTGTGTGATATTGCTGAAGCAACAGATAAACAAAGAAATAGGATAGAATAGAGAGCCCGGAAATAGATCGATACATGTATAAAAACAGAACATGTGCTTAGAAGTCAATGAAGGAAAGGATGGATTACTTTGTCAATGGTAATAAAAGAATTCCTGATAGAACTAGGGCTTCATCTGAAAACTGCAAGATTACAAATTTTAGAAGAAATTTTAGAATAATTTTACAACTTAAAAGTAAGGGAAAATCTCTTAACTGCAAAACAAAAAGCACAAATCATAAAGAAAAGTATTGATACATTTAGTACATTAAAATTAAGAAGTTTGGTTCATTAAAAGACACCATAAATAAAGTGAAATGTGAAACCATGACAGGAAAATTGATAATCTCAACTCTATGACTAACAAAGGACTGGTACCAGAATATATGAAGAATTCCTACAAATCAATAAGAATAAACTAAGCAATTAAGAAACTAGGGGAAATCTGTAAACTGGCAATTCATAGAAAACTAAATCTGAAAGGCAAATAAACACAAAAAGATGCTCAATATCACAGGTCATTAGGGAAACAGAAATTTAAAATGATAAGAAAATACTGCTCTGGTCTAAATATTTGTGTCTCTTCAATGTTTGTATGTTGAAACATAACCCCTGAGGTGATGGTATTTGGAGGTGGGGATTTGGGGAAGAGACTGAGTCCTAAGGGCTGGGATTAGCACCCTTATTAAAGAGCCTCCTCCCCCCATGGAGCTCCCAAGCCCCTTCCACCAGGTAAAAATGCAAGGATTAGACAGCAGCCCAGGAGACCCTCACCTGAGGGCACTGGAGCCCTGATCTCAGACTGTCAGCCTCCAGAACTGTGGGAAATAAATTTCTGTTGTTTGTAAACTGCCCCGTTTGTGGTCTTTTATTATAGCAGCCTGAACGGGCCCAAACAGGTACCATTTCACACATATCAAAATCTAAAAAGTTTAAAAAGTACACAATACCATACACTGATGAGAATGGAGAGCAATGGGAATGTTCCTACTGAAAGTGGGAATATAATTGGTACAATGACTTTAGAAAGCATTAGGTAGAAGCTATGAAAACTGAATATATGTATATTTTCTACAATCTAGTGTAGTTTCTGGGGACTGCCATAACAAAGTGCCACAGACTGGCTACCTTCAAACAACAGAAATTTATTCTCTCACAATTCTGGAAGCTAGACATCAGAAATCAAGATGTTAATCTGGCCATGCTCTCTCTCTCTCTCTCTCTCTCTCTCTCTCTCTCTGAAGTCTCTAGGGGAAGATCCTCTCTTGCCCCTCTGGGTTTCTGGTAGCCCTAAGTGCTCCTTGGCTTGTGGCAGCAAACTCTAATGTTGCCACTGTCTTCACATGGACTTCTCCCTGTGTTTCTGTGTCTTCTCATGGCCATCTTCATGTGCTCTTGGATTACGAGCCCAGTCTACTCCAGGATGACCTCACCATAACTAATCATTCCTACAAGCACTCTATTTCTTAATAAGGTCACATTCTGAGTACGAGGAGTTAGGGAGACTTCTTAGGAAGGTATCTATTAGTTACATATTCTAAAATACACACATGAAAACATGCATGTAAATGTTCACTGCAGCATCTTTCATAATTTTGAAAATAGGAAAATATAAATATATTCAACAGAAAATGAGTTCATCAGTTATGATATATTCATGCAATGGGATATTACATAGCAGTTAAATAAAATTAAGTAAAACTCACAGGGCTCCCTGGGTGACTCAGACACTTAAGCCTCTGACTCTTGGTTTCGGCTCAGATCATGATCTCACAGTTTGTGAGATTGAGCCCTGCATTGGGTTCCGCGCTGACAGCATGGAGACTGCTTGGGATTCTCTCTCCCTCTCTCTCTGTGCCTCCCCTGCTCATGCTCTCTCTCTTTCTCTCCCTCTCAAAATAAATAAAAGAAGGAAAAAATAAAAAAGATTCATATCAAATGGGAAAACCAAAATCCATGATGATAATCATAAAATAAAAATCAAAAGTTTCCATCTTCAACAGTATAATAGATTACGTATTTCAGTAATGGACAAAACAGAAGAGTTTTCAATACATTGTAGGACTGATGCAAAAATAAGGATTCTATAAAATCCAAAATGAAGTAAAACCAGAACCCCTGGAAAAGGTGTGAGCAACAGAGTTGGCTTGGCCCTAAATGATTTACTTCATGTCTGTCTAGCACGTGCTGCTCAGAACCTAACATCTGTGCCAGTCTAGGAGGTCACACCTTTACTATGAGAGAGAATGGGGAATAAAAGTGACCATGCAGAAAGGAACAGCAAGCACTTTTGGTATCTAAATCTATCCCTGCATACATGAAGTATGTTAACTGTGCATTCCAAAAAAAAAAAAAAAATCAAGCAAAAAATTGAAATGAAAGTCCTATGGTGGGAGCATCTGTAGGTGGCAGAAACAAATTTATACACTGAAGTGTCACACTTAACATAGGCCTCAAAGAATCACCACAGGTGAAGTTTTGTTTTGTGTTTTTAAGTTTCTTTAATTTGAGAGAGACAGAGAGAGCATGAGCAGGGGAGGGGCAGAGAGAGAGGGATACAGAGCATCCCAAGCAGGCTCCATGCTGTCAGCATGCAGAGAAGGACATGGGGCTTGAACACATGAAACCACAAGATCATGACCTGAGCCAAAATCAAGAGTCGGATGCTCAGCCGACTGAGTCCCCCAGAGACCCCCACAGGTAAAGTCTGGAGTGAGACAAACAGCAGAAACTTGACTTTCACCTAAGTATGATTACAAACTAACAGAAACAGGGGCGCCTGGGTGGCGCAGTCGGTTAAGCGTCCGACTTCAGCCAGGTCACGATCTCGCGGTCCGTGAGTTCGAGCCCCGCGTCAGGCCCTGGGCTGATGGCTCAGAGCCTGGAGCCTGTTTCCGATTCTGTGTCTCCCTCTCTCTCTGCCCCTCCCCTGTTCATGCTCTGTCTCTCTCTGTCCCAAAATAAATAATAAAAAACGTTGAAAAAAAAAAAATTAAAAAAAAAAAACAAACTAACAGAAACAAATGACAGATGGCAGATAGCAGGTTAACAGACACACGCAAACATCAGACATTGGAATTTTTAGAGACACAAAAATCTGAATAAGTATGTGTAATATGCCTAAAGAAATAAAAAAGAAGCTTGGCAATATCAACAGAATAGAAAATATAGAATACGCCTGTAGATATAGAAGACAAAAGTGGACATATTAATGGAAAAATTAATCAACAAATACACGTAGCTGAAGAGAGAAATTTCAAACTGCAAATTGGATCCCAGTAATTACTAAAAATTCAGGCCAGAGAGATGATGAAATTAAAAAATATAAAAGAAAAGTGAAAATAAAGGAAAGATATAGGGCAAATCCAATATAATTAGAATTCCAGAAGAAGACAAAAGGGGGGAAAAAAGGAAGAAATAATGTAAACACAGATAATTTCTGAAAATACTCCAGAATTGTTGAGTCGCCAAGTCTCCAGCATAGAAATTCTAATAAATTTGAAAATAGGTAAATATTTTTAGAAGCCCACGTCAAAATACATCAAAGTGAAATGTGAGAACACTGTAGAAAAAGAGGACTCAAAAGCAAGCAGACAAGGAACGGTTTGATGACTTTTCTATAGCAACAGTGGGAGCCAAATGCTGAAAGAAAAGAAATGCCAAGCTATAGTTCTATGTCCAGCAAAGTTGTCTTTCAAGAATGAGAATGAAATAAAACCATTTTCAGACCCAAAAAAGAAGAAAAAGATAAAGCTTACCACCAAAAATACTCTCGTTAACAGAAATTATAAAGGAATAGGGAAATAATCCCAGATGGAAACTCGTTACAAGAAGAAATGGTGTGGTGGGTAGAATAATGCCCCTAAAGATGCCCACATCCTGATCCTGGGATCTGTGAATATATTACCTAACATGGCAAAGGAGAATTACGGTAGCAGATGGAATTCAGGTTGCCATTCAGCTGACCTTAAAATAAGGAGAACGTCCCGGATTATTGGAGTGGACCCAGTGTAATTACAGCGGTCCGTAAATGTGAAACAGAAGAGGAGACTGGAGAGACGGAAGCAAGAGAAAGATTTGGCCCAACATGCTGACTGTGAAGACAGAGGAAGACAGTCAGGAGCCAAGGAATGTGGGCACCTTCTAGAAGCTGGCAAGGGCAAAGAAATGGATTCTCCCTAGAGCTTCCAGAAAGAATGCAGCTCTGCTGACACCGTGATCGGGGTCCCAGTGAGACACATACAACTGAACCATAGAACTGCAAGACAATAACTTTGTGTTGTTAAAGCCACTGAGTTTGCAGCAAATTGTTACAGCAGCAATAGGAAACTAATACAAATAAGGAGCAAAGGTATTGATAAATATGTGTAAACAAATGTTCCCAGTGTAAAATAATAAGAGCATTGTCAATTTTGAAGGAAATGGGATTGAATTTAAATATTGGACAATAATAGCATACATACTGTAGAGAATATATTAGTCAGAGTCCTGACAGGAGATTAGAAACATCACAGTGATTTGAACACAGAAAATTTGGAATAAAGAATTATTAATGGCTACTGGAGTAATATGGAATTAGCTAGTGAGAGTGAAAAAGAGTTATAAATAATACAGGAATGGCAGATCTAAGAAACAACCTCTGTCTCTTGGGTGGGGTAGATTGCCAAGGAAGAGTCCTCCATGTTTCCCCCAGAACTGAGATCCAGACACCACTGGAAAAGGCAAAGCCTGGCTCACTGGACAGCAGAGAATTCACTGAGGTGCAGTGCTGATAGGACCTGCTAGCATCTGCCCTCTGGGGTGCCACTAAAGGCTGCAGTCAGGTGGGCATAAGCCTCAGAATTTGGGAGGTGCTAGAGGAAGTTGCTGCTGCTTCCTGCAAAACAGGAAGTGGGAAGGCCACTGTCGGTGGGAGTCTAGACACTTCTGTAGGCAGCTTCGGTCAGTGGTTCTAGGACAGCTGTGTGGGACAAAGGGCAGGTAGAAGAGTCACTAGAAACTCTTATAATTTGCTAAGCACACATGCTGAAATAGCAGTGTAACCACCAAAACAGTAAACACAGAAGACATAACTGCCAAACAGTACACTGATGAAAATAAAATTAGAAGAATAAATAATATTAGCAACAGCAACTCAGTCAATCCAAAGAAGTCAAGAAAAGAGTAAGGGAGAATAGAAACAGAAACAGTGGGACAAATAGAAAGTACATACTTAGAGCTTAGACATAAACACAACTTTTTAAAAACATAAGCTCTTCAGTTACTAATTCTTCAGTGAAAAGACAAGGATTGCCTGATTAGAAAATAAATCCTACTATATATTGATTTCAGGAGATGTAATCAAACATATTGTCTAAAACATAAGGACTCGGTAAGATGAAATTCAAAGATAGCTGAAGCAAATGTTAACCAAAAGAACACAAGTAGTTCTATTAACATCTGCCAAAGTAGGCTTTCAGATAAAAAGGTTCACTACATCAATATCAAACATTCAATTCACAAAGAAGAGAAAACAGTTCTAAACTTCTAGTTTCTTTTTTTTTTTAATGTTTATTTATTTTTGAGAGACAGAGAGAGACAGAGCGAGAGTCGGGGAGGGGCAGAGAGAGAGGGAGACACAGAATCTGAAGCAGGCTCCAGGCTCTGACTGGTCAGCACAGAGCCCGACGCGGGGCTCAAACTCACCAACTGTGAGATCATGACATGAGCCGAAGTCAGATGCTTAACCGACTGAGCCACCCAAGTGCCCCTAAACTTCTAGTTTCTTAATAACAGAGCCTCAAAGTACCCCAACGTAAAATGTTGAAGGAGCTAAGAGAAAACAAGAAATATTTACCATTCACAGTAGGGAACTTAACCAGACTTCTTTTAGTAACTTCTTGTAGGCATTAAGTAGCTAAAAAATGAGTAAATGTATAGAAGATATAAATCGCAAATTACTAAGGTGAATAAAAAGGATGTTATAGCACATCACACCCAACAATCAAAGAATATGCATTCCTTTCAAACACACAGGAACCTTGTGCATTAGACAGGACTGCCAGTCTCCAGTCAATGAAAAGACTGACATATGACTGTTTTCTCTGTATTTAACACAATTAAGTTATAAAACAAAAGCAAAAATACAAGAAGACAAATAGCTTTAAATTTTTATGTTTGGAAGCTGGAAGTCACAACAAAAACACTCATAAATCGAAGAAGAAAACATACCAAAATTATAAGACCGAACAAAAATATTAAATAGCAAACATTTGGGCACAGCCAAAGCAGCACTGAGAGGAAAGTTATATCCTTAGTGGTTATATTTGAAAATAAAATTATTCACATTTAATGAGCCAAGCAAAGAACATTAAAATAGCTTCCAAATCGAGCAAAATAGAAGGAACAATAAAGATAAAACGAGAAAACAATTAAATAGAAAGCACACAACGAAAAGAGGAACAATGAAGCCAGAATCATGCTTTGAAAACTATTATTGAACAAGGCAAAACTCTGAAATAATTAATCCAGAAAAAAAAGAGAGAATACATAAGCAATATTAAACATAAGCAATATTAAGAATGAAAAGGAAGACAAAATTACATGTGCTACAGACATTAAAAGGATAAGAGGATATTACAAACAATTTATGCTGATAAATTTTAAAACTGATGAAATAAATTCCTAAAAAGCTGAAAATCATCCTCAAAGTGTCAATATTATGACAGATATTTTTAACAGGCTTGGGAATCATTCTAGTGAGAAGGAAACTAAAGAAAAATAAAAACTGCAACATGTGATTATTTTCTTGGAGACTAGATCAATTTAAAAAATTTTAAGGGGTGCCTGGGTGGCTTAGTCAGTTAAACATACAACTTTGGCTCAGGTCATGATCTCGCGGTCCAGTCGGTGAGTTTGAGCCCCGCATCTGTCTCTGTGCTGACAGCTCAGAGCCTGGAGCCTGCTTCGGATTCTGTGTCTCCCTCTCCCTCTGCCCCTCCCCCCCCACTCTCAAAAATAAATAAACATTAAAACTTTTTTTAAACCTATACATGCTATTACTGTAACATTAGGGGAAATGTGAATACTATTGAATATTAGAGAATAGAGTAATATCAATACCAAATTACTTGTGACCTAATAGGAAAACACTACATGGTGAAGGATTCACGGGTGATATAGTATATCTACAGCTAACTCTTAAGTGACACACATACAAAATGTATATGTATATATAGTCATGCATGTTTCTGTGTATCTGAGAGTGATAGAGGAAGAGGGGGAGGAGGAGGGAGTTCATGAAAACAGAACACAAATGTGGCAAAATGCTAACAATCAGTGGATCTAGGTGAAGGGTATGTGAATGTTCATTGAGATATTCTTGAAACTTCTAGACAGTTTGAAAATTTTCAAAATAATTTAAATGCAAATGAACAATGTAAACATTACATGCAATAGAATTACAATAAAAACACAATTAACAATATTAACTCAAACAATATAGGAAGTCATCCAGTAATTTAAATCTTCTCTCAACAAAAACTCGGCTAATGTTTTAATAAACTTTTAAGGAATTGATCATTCCAATCTTACATAAAATTTTCTAAATTATAAAAAAGCAAGCAAATGATTCCAAATTCATTTTGTTAGTATACATAATCTTGATGACCAAATCCAATAAGGACAGTACAGAACAACGAAAATTACAAGACAAACTCACTTGTAAACTTAGATGCAAATATTCCCCTTCTCCAGAAAAAAAATAATCAAGCTGACCTAACAGAGTATTAAAAATTGGTGCTTATTTCAGAAATGCAAGGCTCATTTATTTTTAGAAAGTAGAGTAATGTAATTTACTACATTAACATATTTAAAGAAATAAGTGGAATGCTAATTTAAAAGATGCAGAAGGTATTTTTAAAATTCAATATATATTCATGATTTTTACAAAGTCTCAGAAAACTGTGAGTATAAAAACTATGGTGGAAACTTCCACATCCTCATCAAATGAACATATGTAATCTGTATACATATCTATATATGTAATATATATCAAACATGATATTTTAATACATGCATTAATCTTATGTTAAACATTATATTTAATTATGAAGCTGCAGGGGCGCCTGAGTGGCGCAGTCGGTTGAGCGTCCGACTTCAGCCAGGTCACGATCTCGCGGTCCGTGAGTTCGAGCCCCGCGTCGGGCTATGGGCTGATGGCTCAGAGCCTGGAGCCTGTTTCCGATTCTGTGTCTCCCTCTCTCTCTGCCCCTCCCCCATTCATGCTCTGTCTCTCTCTGTCCCAAAAATAAATAAACGTTCAAAAAAAAAAAATTATGAAGCTGCAAGCTTTCCCTTCTGTGACCAACAATAAGGCAAAGATGCTGTCCTCACTTCTTTTGTTCAGTTTTGCGCTGGAGGACTTAACATGATTTTATTTTTTTTTTTTAATTTTTTTTTTCAACGTTTATTTATTTTTGGGACAGAGAGACAGAGCATGAACGGGGGAGGGGCAGAGAGAGAGGGAGACACAGAATCGGAAACAGGCTCCAGGCTCTGAGCCATCAGCCCAGAGCCCGACGCGGGGCTCAAACTCGCATACCGCGAGATCGTGACCTGGCTGAAGTCGGACGCTTAACCGACTGCGCCACCCAGGCGCCCCAACATGATTTTAAAAAATAAAGAAAGAAGAAGAAGGTATAAAGATTGGAGGTAAAAAAGGAAACAAAGAATTATTGTTTGCAGATCATATGACTGAATGTGGAAGTAAAAAAATCCATAGAAAAATCATTAGAGTCAATAAGAGCCTTTAGCAAGATTATTGGATACAAAACAAATGCAAAAATCATTTGTCTTTCTCTATACAAGCCACAATAATTAAAAATATTTCTTTAAAAACCATCAAAAAATAACTAGGAGTAATTATAATAAGAGACCTCTATAGAGAATGTTATAAAACATCAAGAGACATTAAATAGACTGAAATAAATGCTTAGGGATACCAACTTATGAGATTTAAAGTATTTTTCTATATTAAAGATGTCATTTCTCTCTAAAAACTGTCATATCAATTCAATGCAATCCCAGTAAAAATCTGAAAAGGTTATTTATTTGTTTATGTAGTGGGACTTTATAACCTTATCTAAAATATATTTATTAAGTATAAAGGGCCAATAAAAACCAAGACACTCTTGCACAACAAGGTGGTAGATATTAAATGCTTGTTTCAAGAATTAGATGTTAAATCCTTGTTTCAAGAATTATTATAATGCCAGGCTCCTGGATGGTTCAGTCAGTTAAGTGTCCCACTTAAGCTCAGGTCATGATCTCACAGTTTGTGGGTTTGAGCTCCCACAAACAGTGTCGGGCTCTGTGCTAACAACTCAGAGCCTGGACCCTGCTTCAGATCCTGTGTCTCCTTCTCTCTTTGCACCTCCCCCACTCTCTCTCTCTCTCTCTCTCTCTCTCTCTCTCTCTCTCTCTCTCAAAAATATATAATAAACATTAAAAATTTTTTGAGAATTATTATAATGCTATAGTAATTAAGATAGAGTGCTATTTGCTCAGAGACAAACAGCCCAGTGTACTAGAATAGAGTATAAGGAAACATACCCATGCATATATGGATAAAGAGATATATGGATAAAGAGATATGCCAATGAGGACTTGATACCTTTTTAATAAATTGTGCTGAGACAATGAGATATGCATAAGGAAAGACCAATGAAATTCTATCCCTACCTTACACCAATTCCAAGTGCATAAAAAACCTACATGAAAGGCAAAACTATAAAGTTTTTAGAAGATAATACAGGAGAATATCTTCATGACTTAAGGGTAGAGGAGTTTTAAAAATACATATGTATGTGAAATGCTAATCATAAAATAAAAATTAGTAAATATGATTACATTAGCTTAAACATATGTTTTCATCTAGTATCATAAAAAGGGTGAAAATAGGAGCCACAACTGGAGAAGATGTTTGTGGTACATCTAACCAAACTAAGGTCTAGTATCCCAAATATATGTAGACTCTTCCTAATTTATAATGAGAATTATAACCAGCAGATTGTCCAAAAGAAAAGTTTGCTCTTATCAAACATTAACGACAACCTGAAGTAATGATACTACCTTATCCTACTGATGGGGGTGGAAGGCGCTGCAATTCTTTGACAAACCATTACAGAGTAAAATTGAAGGTACATACCCAGTGACCCAAAAGCACTACTCTATAGATATTTGCCCTGGAGAAACTCTTGCACACGTGGACCAGGAGACATGTACAAAAGCACTTATTGCCACACACCATTTGTGACAGTTGCCAACTGCAAACAGCCCAAATGTCAATCCACATCAACAGGGATAAGCAAATTGTAACATCTTCACTCAATGGAATAAAATAAAGCCATGAAAATGAACAAAGTACGGCTACACACTCAAAAGCAAAACCGTGGATAACTCCCCAAAACACAATGTTGAGCAACAGAAGCCCAACACAACAGACTGGTGAGTTAGGGTATTATGCCATTCGCATAAAATCTCAAACCTTGGCAAAAGGAAATTGTATTTCTTCTGGATAGATTCATATATGGTAAAAGTGTAAAGCAAAGCACAGAAATGATTATGACAAAATCCTGCAGAGCTGCAAGCCCCTGGAGGGTAGGAATCAAGTATCTTCCTCTTTATCTGCAGCATCTAGCACAGACTAGACACACAAGAAGTTTTTATTAATTAGATGTTATAGTATCTACAATATAAATTATTAAAATTTAATTGTTAGACACTTTGTGGCCTAACCTCATCTCCATTCCAGGCCACAGGTTCCAGTAGGACAATCACAAAACATCGTCTACTAGTCATGACTTTTCATGTAGTGTCTGCAGAGAGCTCTTACAGGCAACATTTGTATTTTAGGCAATGGATGAAAGAAAAGGAAGGGAAGGGAAGGGAAGGGAAGGGAAGGGAAGGGAAGGGAAGGGGAGAGGAGGAGGGGGGAGGAGGGGGGAGGGAGGAAGGAAGGAGGGAAAGAAGGGAGGAAGGAAGGAAAGAGGGGAGAAGAGAAGAGAAGAGAAGAGAAGAGAAGAGAAGAGAAGAGAAGAGAAGAGAAGAGAAGAGAGAGGAAGGAAGGAAGGGAGGGAGGGAGGAAGGGAAAAGAACAGCACAGAACCCCAGAACTTCCCCACAAAGGTCTCATATCATGAAGGGGAGGCAGGAAAAGAGACAATGACACAAGAGGATAGGGCATTAAAGCATTGCTAATGATTAATGATGTTACATCTCTTACAAAAATGAGTTGCTTTTAACAGGACCTTCAGTCTTCTACCAGCACACACCAAAGAAGGTCTGGGTGAAAAAGTCTGGTCAGTGAGGAGGGAAGGGAGGAGAAATTGAAGGTAACCCAAACCTTACCACTTCTACTTACCCCTACTGGTTGCCAGTTACTTCTTCTAGAAGGAAACACTCTGAGCTCACCTGCCCCTCATCCCTGCTCCCACCACTGCTCCTCAGTGGACACAAGAGAGGCTGGGAAACTCGTGCTGGATTTTAATAATGAGAGTGGGGGCCAGGAAACCTGAGAAAGGCAGTGAGGGGCATTGCTCATGGAAGCAGATGGTCATCTGACAAGAGGTTGTATCTTGGAAGGAGGCTGGAGGAGCCTGGAGTCGAGAGATTTGGATGTGCTGGCCAGAGTGGTAGGCAGAGATGGCCTCTGGTGAAAGGAGGTGGTCCAGGAGGCCTCCCAGAGGCCGTGGATGGACTGAGCTGCCAGTTACTGTGTGTTTATTTCCCTAGTGTTATCCAGGCACTTATAGTGGAGTCTCACTTAAATTATTCCTGCCTGTTGCCAGCTGCCGCCCACAGGGAAATAAGCAAAGAGCCGCGAGTCACTGGATTCAGAAGTGCAGTGACACTGCCTGAGGCCGCTGTGGTGATGCAGCCTTGACTTGCCAGGAGTCTCCAAGGAAAAGGTGAACATGGGAAGATGGGAATCAGGGCTGCTGAGCCCAGTCTCATCTCCTCTCCTCGCCTCCCCTCCTGAGCATCTCTGCCCACTGCCCATGTGACAACCCCCCCCAACATACACTGCCCACATGACAGGCCCCTTCAGCTCCATTAATGGAATCATCAGGTCCTGCTCTGCCCAGGCAGCTGACTTCAGGGTAGCGGGAGTGGCAGAAGCGACCAGGGTGGCAGAGGGACTATGTTTCTCACTAGGAGACTGCATTTCCCAAGGAAGCTGGGGGACGTTGGAGTAAGTTACACAGTGGATAACCACAAAGCGGGACAGATGGGGCTTGTAAAATCTCTTTTCCAAATATATCTCAGAGGGTTTTGGAGACAACTGTCAGTGCCTCCACAGGACACAGGGTGCCTGGTGGAGACACGGGGTGAGAACGGCCTAAAAAGCCAACATTTCTCTGCGGCCTAATTTGTCACTCTTAGGTCGGTAGGGGAGCAAGCATGGTCATGTTCCAGATTTAGTCTCTGCCTTGTCACTTTCTGAAGGAGACTTATCCCACATCCAGCAGATCTGCCGCTCTGTTTTCACAGCTGTGCGCTGGTTGCTGTTACCAGCTCAAGGGAGAGATACTTCCAGCATAGACAGGACTCCCAGAAGAACAGAGAGGGAGCAGAGTCCCCGAACGAGGTTTTACAGACAACAACAATCAAATAGCTCATATTTGAAACCTGGGGCCAGGGTCTTTCATAGCAGAGGCTGACTCAAAAGAACAACTTCACTTCCAGACTCCAAGATTCCAGACTCCAGAGGCTAACTGTCCTGGAATCAGGCTCCATGTGTAATCAAGGCTATGAAAAAAGGAGATCATCGTTGCCTGCCGGTTTTAATTACATCGTGGGGAACTAATGAGTAACTAGAGCCCAAGACAGGTTCTTAAAATACCAAGGAGAGCAGCCACATGCCATTTGAAGGTAGATTGCTGCCATCACAGCAGAAACAAAGGCATATCAGATGTCGCTCCCCGTCTATAGATCCTAGATCTCCAGTCAGGTTTCCCGTCGAAGAAATAACAGCAAGGCACTAAGATTCCAGCTCCAAATTATTCCTACAAGCACTGCATCACCAACTATATCCCATCCAATTACAAAGTGGGGTTTTAGGAAAATATATGGTCTCATGAGTCTGGTAATATCCAAAGTGGCACATTGTTTTGAGATGTGTCATGGCAGTTCTGCTTAAATCTCTGCATGGGACATTTGCACAGGCAAGATCAAGTCAGTCGGGGGAAGGTGGAAGCCTCTCCTGGCTGTGTTGAGCAGATGCGAGTGGAGTAGAATGGGGTGTATGTTGAGAAAGTCCAGGAGGCAACTTGATTTAATTGATGCCAAGACCCTTCCTTCCAGATCACCTCTACTCTTGGTAGAGTGGACATGGCCCCAGCTGGAGAGAAACCTCCAAATCTCATGCCTATCCAAAGACTAGAGAGGAAAATAAGCCTCCGTGGATGAGAAATGCACTAGAAAGAGTTGCAGAATTTTCCTATTTAATAAAAATAAAATTGGACCACGATTGAGGGACATGAACACGGACTTCTGAAAAGGGATGAATTTGGTAGTTCTGACCCATGGAATGTGGTCTGACAACTCTCAAAGAAGAGAGCACATATCCTGAAACACTGGTAACAAAAAAAAGATAAGGCAGTTATGGACAAGCTGTGCTCTTGTGGATTGGACAGAGATGTCCAAATTAAACTGGTTAGATGTTGGCCATGCGTGAGGAAGTGTCTGATTTGGCCATTTCCACACAAGCCCTTGGTGGTAGGGAGTCTGGAATCCACTCTGTGCCTCTGTCCTCAGACTGTGATGTGCTTTGCAGGCCATTGATGCCTCCTAGCCTGGTCTGACAGAATAGTCTTCACAGAGCTCCAGGTTCTCCGCCCTCCCAACTGTGGAGCCCAGCCTGGCCTCGTGACTAGAGCTTTCTCTGTGCCATTTGGCAGCTTAGAAACAAATGGAAGTATACACGTCGGCAGTGTGGGCAGCTGGCCTCTTCCTCTTCCTAACAAAGAGGTTATGGCAAATGCAGGTCACTCCAAATGAAGCTAAAGATGATATGTAAATCTTTCCTCTTGTTGGAAGGTTGTTGCTTTTCAAAAGAAATTTAAAATGAATGATTCTGCATTACAAATGTGTTACAGAAAGTAGTAAGATGACCATGGATTGGATATCAAATAAATAATTATATCTCAAATATTGGAGAGCCTCAGACGTATATACACAAAACCCCCCAATTTTGAGCTCTCAAAAAAACTAATCCCTTTAGCCTTAAAATACTCACCATGCACACATGCACACACACAAACTTTTTTCCCCCAGGATATGCAAACCTTATAAAAAAAAAAAAACAACAACAACAACTGAGATTTGATTCACTGATGTGGAAATAAACATGACTCAATCCTGCTTCTTAACAGAGCCCCACATGTGAAAATGACTTCAGTAGGAACAATAAAGGTATTATGATGATTTTCCTTGGAGGTTAATCTTCTGGGTCTCATGGGGAGTTTACCCTACCTAGATGCTGGGAGGCTGAGCCAGCGGACATCTTACACAAAACCTCCTTCTGGGAATGGCTGGAACATCCCTCAGCAGGCCAGGCAGCAAATCACAGGTCTCTGCTTGCAGGATAGTTTTCAATTGAATTCAGCAAGTATTTATCGAGCTCCTTGCTGTGCCCAAAGCCTGAGCTAGACTAAGCAGTACACAGGATAAAAGATAGAAATGGGATGGACTGATAGCTTTAGCCAGAGAGGAAGATGAACTAGGTTGCGGGTAGATCCCAACCCTGGCCTCAGCTGGGTTGGGATTTGGGAACATGTCAGCCTTTAGAGTGCGTTTCCAGCCTATTCACCCAGAGTCTGCCTGTGTCTAGTTACATCAGAAGCCCTTCAAAGGAGGCAACATGGAGGGAGAGGGCAATTCAAAAACCCCATCCAGAGGCAGAGGGAGGAGAAGAGGTGAGTCATGGCTGGACATGAACTGAGGAGTAAGGCTGGTGGCCCAGAAGGAAGGGGGGTGGGGAGCCACAAATGCAATCAGTTATGTGATATTGAAGGCCAAGCAGGGGAGCCCCTGAGCCTGTCCTATCACCCGTGTTTTATTTCCAGAGGGCAGTTTCTCTGCAGTGATAATGGCCTTGGAATCCCAGCCTTCCTCATTGTGGTAGGGAAGGACTTCATTTCTGACAAAGAATGCAAGCTCCAGAGCAGATATGGTCGGGCTACATTCTGGCCCTGAGGGGTGCCTGGGTGGCTCCGCCAGTTAAGTGTCTGACTTCAGCTCAGGTCATGATCTCACAGTTCTTGAGTTCGAGCCCTGTGTTGGGCTGTGTGCTGCCAGCTCAGAGCCTGGAGCCTGCTTCGGATTCTGTGTCTCACTCTCTCTTGGCCCTCCCCCACTTGTGCTTGGTCTCTCTCTGCCTCTCAAAAATAAACGTAATTAAAAACATTTTTAAATCCCGGGGCGCCTGGGTGGCGCAGTCGGTTAAGCGTCCGACTTCAGCCAGGTCACGATCTCGCGGTCCGTGAGTTCGAGCCCCGCGTCAGGCTCTGGGCTGATGGCTCAGAGCCTGGAGCCTGTTTCCGATTCTGTGTCTCCCTCTCTCTCTGCCCCTCCCCCGTTCATGCTCTGTCTCTCTCTGTCCCAAAAATAAATAAACGTTCAAAAAAAGAAAATTAAAAAAAAAAAAATTCTGGCTCTGACACTTAAATTTCTAAACCTCCATTTCCTCACCTATAAAGGGGGTAATAGTAATAATACCTCCATGACAGGGATGACATGGGGCTGATGAGATCATCTCAGCACAAGGACAGGCAGACAAGAAGCTTTCAGTACACGTTGCCTGTCATTTCATTCATTTCTCCAACGAATATATATTAAGTGCTTAGTAAAACTGTGTCGAGCCTGTGCTCTGGGCCTCACAGGAATAAACCCAACAGAATTACCATCCTGTAGGGACGTACAAAACAATGAGTGAAGAGAAAGCAGTTATAGCACAGGTGGCAGATGCTATGAGAAAGGGAGCCAGAAGGCTGTTGGATCATGAAGGAAGGTCCCCTGACCCAGCCTGGGGATGAGCAAGGCTTCTCAGAGAGTTTGATTCCTGATCTGCCTTAAAAGGGGAACAGCAACAACTTGGTGTAGAGAGATATGGAGAATCAGAAGGGCATCTCAGAAAGGGGACCCAGCATGAGCAAAAGTAGGAAGATTGTAAGCAAGCAAGGCAGTGTTTAGAAACAAAAGACAATTCGCCCAGAGCTACAGGAACATTCTGCACAGAGCAGGGGGTATAATAGCTGGGCAGGAGCTGGAGCTTTACAGGAGACGCTGAACAGCTTGGATGGTCTCCTGAGGAGGAAGTGGAGAGTCAGGAGAAGGGTCCCTCTGGTATTACTGACTAGCTCCCAATAGAGAGAGCGAGCCTAGGAAGGCCAAATAACTAGGAATCCTTGGCAGTAATCCAGGCCAGGGATAACGGGGGCTAGACTGAGGGCAGTGGAGTCTAGAAATGTTCAGGAAGTAAAATTGGCAGAACTCATAGGTTGGTTGGATGTAAACCATGGAGGGAGAAATCCAGGCCAGGCTTCTAACTTGGGAAGCTGAGTGATGGCCATGCCAGTGTCCAAAACAGAGCAAGCAGGAGAAGGGCAGATTGGGACAGGAGGGTAAGGAGCTTGGGTCTGAGGCAAGGTAGACTGGGCTGGCTCAAAGAACCAGCGGTGGGGCAGTCAGGAAGAAGCACTGGTGACCAAGGTGATAGGACAGGACCACATACACGACACTACTTCCTTCTTTCATCTTCCAGTGTTCTCCACTGCCTTCACAATTCAAGCAAATCTCTTCATTGTGGCGGCTTGATAACTTTCTGTTCATATAGTATCTACATGGTTTTCAAACAACTAAATAGGAAAAGGAGAAAGTGTAACCAACTACCTGGATACTTTAGAACACGTAGATATGGTCTCAGAATCTTACAGTATATTCAGCCTACCATTCTATCGGGCAGTACCTTGGCCCCAAATACTGCCAAGTACTAGCTTGTCCTAGAATTTTAGAAACTGGAGCACTCTTAACACCAGAGAATTCCCTATTTCCTACAAGGTCTTCATGTTTGGCTCCCTAATGTCACTTCTAGACCCTCCTCCCCTTCCATACCTACTGCCTTTCCTCAGAGAAATGCATATTAATGCAGGTCTCTGATGCTATCTTTTCTTATATCAGACTTCTATACATGCTTTGCCTCTTTTCCTCTATCTTTAATGCCCTTTTATCACCCCCTCTCTTTTATTTTTGCCAGACTAATTACACAGAGACCCAGCATGGAGTGGGCATCCAGAATAGATAAGTTAATTTCTCTGAAAGCCCATGACTAAGTTTGTTTCTCCATCATGAGCTTCATCTAGATGCCAGACAACTGCTCAACCCTAGCCTCCTCCAAAGAGTCAGCGAGGCCTGTGGTAGCATCAGTTTCTAAGCATGAAAACTCGTTAACACACCAAGGGGGAAGCCACTGTAGGAAGGATCATTTGCTATCGTGTGGCAGGAACACAATTATAAACTGGAGCAAGTGGCCTTTGGGGAGCGGCACCATTTAATTGTTCTATCTGGCCTTCTCCATTATTCTAAGAAGCTGAGGTAGAAAATGAATATGAAACAGTATGTCATTCCCCAAAGTAAATAGTTTAATAACTTTATTTTTCGACAATGTCCACATGGTTTCTAAACAACTGGATGGAAAAGTAGAAAGTAAGTCCATTGCTCATCCATTTTAGACCCGGTAGGGATGGTCTCAGAATTCCCCAGCATCCTCAGCCCTTTTATTCTGGTGGGTGACACCCTGGCCCCATCACCAGGCCCAACTCACCATGGAGTCCTTACTGGCATTTTAGGACTAGAAAAGAACCCCAGAGACCATATAATCCCACAGCCTCATTACAAATATCGAAAGAATGAATTCCCAGGCACACATATCAGTCTTTGTGTAGTACACTCAATTAACTCATCAAACTCCATACCCGAAAAACAAATAATCCAGTGAAGAAATGGGCAGAAAACATGAATAGACACTTCTCTAAAGAAGACATCCAGATGGCCAACAGACACATGAAAAGATGCTCAACATCATTTCTCATCAGGGAAATACAAATCAAAACCACACTGAGATAACACCTCACACCAGTCAGAGTGGCTAAAATGAACAAATCAGGAGACCATAGATGCTGGCGAGGAAGTGGAGAAATGGGAACCCTCTTGCACTGTTGGTGGGAATGCAAACTGGTGCAGCCACTCTGGAAAACAGTGTGGAGGTTCCTCAAAAAATTAAAAATAGACCTACCCTATGACCCAGCAATAGCACTGCTAGGAATTTACCCAAGGGATACAGGAGTGCTGATGCATAAGAGCACTTGTACCCCAATGTTTATAGCAGCAATTTCAACAATAGCCAAATTATGGAAAGAGCTTAAATGTCCATCAACTGATGAATGGATAAAGAAGATGTGGTTTATATATACAATGGAATACTACTTGGCAATGAGAAAGAATGAAATATGGCCTTTTGTAGCAACATGGGTAGAACCGGAGAGTGTTATGCCAAGTGAAGTAAGTCATACAGAGAAAGGCACGTACCATATGTTTTCACTCCTATGTGGATCCTGAGAAACTTAACAGAAGACCATGGGGGAGGGGAAGGGGGGAAAAAAGTTACAGAGACGGAAGGAGGTAAACCATAAGAGACTTAAAAACTGAGAATAAACTGAGGGTTGTGGGGGGTGGGTGGGAGGGGAAAGTGGGTATGGGGATTGAGGAGGACACCTGTTGGGATGTGCACTGGGTGTTGTATGGAAACCAATTTGACAATAAATTTCATATTAAAATAAATAAATAAAATAAAATATCACAGAACTGGAAAATCTTCTAATAAGGTCAAAGGACTAAAAATGTGCATCCTTCCAGGAGTTTTGAGCATGAGGTCTCTCCCTCTAGGAGTTCAAGTTCTGGTGAGGAAACAGATAATTTAAATGGTAATAAACAGATAACTAAATGGGAAATCATAAAAAGTACTGGAATCTGTGTAAGCACTGGTGGGAGGGGGCAGTTAACCCAGAGCAGGGAAAGCAATGCCAGCCTCTTATAAATGGAAATATCTGGACTGAGGTCTCAGACAGGAGTTAGCTAGGTAAAGTGAGGGGTGGAAGTATGGTGTAGACAAAAGAAACTATATGTATAAAAGCCTTGAGGTGAGAACTCAGGGCAAATTTGGGGGATGGCAAGGGGTTCCGAAAAACTGAACCCTGAATTTGGAGATTGAATGGGGAACAATGGAAGGGGAAGCTGGACAAGGAGGCCAAGGCCAAATTCTGACAAGCCTTGTGTTGTAACAGTAATGCATAGTAAGGTTGAGCAATTTAGATCTTCTCCTGAGGTCAAAGGGGAGACATTGAAGAGGAGTGACATGGGAAAATATGAATTTTAAAGTTTATTGATTTATTTTGAGAAAGACAGAGAGACTGAGTGGAGGAGGAGCAGAGAGAGAGAGAGAGAAAGACAGAGACAGAGAGAGAGAGAGACAGAGAGAGGATCCCAAGCAGACTCTGTGCTGTCAGCAGTGAAGCCCAATGCAGGGCTCAAACTCATGAACCATGAGATCATGACCTGAGCTGAAACCAAGAGCTGGATGCTTACCTGACTGAGAAACCCAGGTGCCCCAAGATATGCATTTTCAAGTGATCACTTCACTCTGGTTGCTGGATGAGGGAAGGTCTGGATAACCAATAGGGAGCTACAGCCAGACAAGATGCAAAATGAAGAATGGGCAATAAGAATGGAAAACAGGGGAGGGGGGAGAAAAATTGTAAAGGTATACTTGAGAGTTCTTGATTATCAATTGATGTGGGAGGTTAGGGAGAAGTAAAGAATCAAGGGTGATAGCAGGTTCTGACTCAGGTGACTGAGTGATGGCTGTCACTGAATGAAGAACACTCAAGAGAAGGCACCAGTGTGGAGCAGGGAACATAAGAAAAACTGTCTTGCTTATTACTTATTGTTACTTATTTGTTACTATATGCCAGCATTAAGATCAATGCTTTTCATGTTATTACATCATTTAATCCTCACTACAATGTTATGTTAGGTAATATTATTATGCCTAATTTACAAATAAGATACTGGGGCACAGAGACATTAAGCACTTTTTCCCACTATGTCATAAGTCCTGAGTGGCTGAGCCAAGATTCAGACATAAGATTGGGTAGAAATTAACAATATTGCTAAGCGTGGAATGCTAATTAGACACAAGAATGGAGCTATTGAAGAGGTAGCCAGAATCTAGATTTCAGGACAAAAAGTCCACCTGGTGTCTTGGAGGTCAAGTGAAGAGAGGATTTCAACAAAGGAGTGATTGACAATGCAGATGTTGCCGACAGAGGAACCCAAAGACTGAGACTAGATTATTGGATTCAGCAACATGTAGGTGATTGAGGTCGACACGAGTGGAGTCAGTAAAGTGGTGAGGACAGCAGCTATTTGGAGTGGGCTCAGAAAAGTGGGAGGTGAGGTGTGGAGACTGTGAGTGTATACTCTCTCAAAGACCTTTGCTTTACAACAGGGAGCAGAGGACTAGGGCAGTAGAGAGGAATACGGGGTCAGGGAAGGTTTTGCTGTTAAGACTGCAGCAGGGTTGCATACCCATGGGAATGAGTCAGTAGAGGAGGGCATTTTCATATTACAAAAAGGAAAGGAAGGAAACCCCTAGGAGAAAATTCAGCCTGTAGGCAGAACGGTTGGCTTCCAACAGAAGCAGGAGGAGTGAGGTCATTTTCACAGAGAGAAAGGCAGAGCACTTGGACACGTAAGGTTAATGGGCATTCTGGTAGAAGAGCAAAGCAGTTCTCTTCTCCTTCTCTTTTCTTGGTGAAAACAAGTGCATGATTACAAACTGGGAGTAAGGAGATGCTGGAAGCTTGAGAAAAGAGGGAACATGGCAAATACTGTCTAAATCTGGGGACCCACTCGGGATCTTCAGTGATAAATTTGAAGTGAGACCTGATGTGTCTCTCCAGCCATGTTTGTCTGTTTAGTTGCATGTGTAGAATGGATGGAAAGCTGGCTTCGACCAACAGGATTTGGGTTTCCTCCAGGGAAGTACAATGAAAGGGAAGAAAAGCAAGGGTGTGTTAAAGAGTAAATAGTAATAAAACATATGTTTGAAAATAAGCAAAGTAGGGCTGATGAGTAGGGAAAATGTGGCAGGACGCAATGTTAGAATCCCAGGGAGTCCAAGAATTGGTGGACTGAAGGCAGCCCAGGAAACTGATTGGAAAGCTGGCAGTGGTCAGTTGGCTATGCTCTGAGTTACGACTTTGAGTGCGCAGTGATTACTAATGAGAAAGTCTTTGGTGTGCCCGTGGGAGGGGTGACTGAGGTGGAATGGATGAAAATAGCACTGGAGGTCAGGCAGTTAAGCAACTAAGAGGTCGAAAAGTTGGGTGCCTCCTTCCATGAATGTCCAAGCCACCAAAAATGATGGTAGTAATGGTGGAGGAGATAAATACAGTGAGCCAGGGACAAAAATCTTCGATGACTGAAACCTGAAAACAACTAAGAGGATAGTATATAATTGCAACCAACAAGATAGATGGCATAGAATCTGAGGATATGCAAGTCAAACAGGGTGGTGGCCTGTCCAGGAAGAAGGAAAAAAAGGATCATCAGGAAATGGAATAAGGACAAAGAGGACATCAGGCTTGAGTCTTGGTTCTGAAGGGCAAAAGACGGCCTTCACTTGAGAAGGCTGCTTAGGAATCCGTGTCTTTGGAGGAAAATCGGGTGTCAACAAGAGCAAGAAGGTGGAGGGATCATTCAGAGAAGAGGTCTCTGCTTTTGAGGGAGCACAAGGGAGATCTAAAGGGGGGAAGTCAGTGGGGAGCCTCGGCCACACAGAGCTCACAGAGATGAAGAAAGAGATCCAGTGACTGAGGTCCACAGTGATGGAGGGTCTGATGAGGTAAACCCTGATCACCCCTTAGGATTGCTGTGTCACAATTTCTCTTTGGGTTGTCCCTCAGGTGACCACAGGGCAGCTGAGACATTGATGTCCAGTGGGTGGTGGGAGCTTCAGGTCTGAGACAGAAAAGAGAGACCACTCTGGGGACACAGACTTGGGAGCTGGAAGCTTGTAGATGGAATGTGTGAGACCACCCAAAGACAGGGACACTGTGGGATGAGCAGAAGACCTAGCACAGAATTCTCAGCAACACCAAAATTAAGAGGCAGCAGAAATTAGAAAAGTCACTCAGGAGACAGGAAAAGATGGAGAAAACCAACAGTCTTGGGGCCATGGAGGCTGAGGGAAGATGCCCTTGGCAAATGCTGCAGAGAGGTCCTCCAAGGTAAGGAACACTTTCCATTGGATTTAGCAATATTCACTGGTGTCCACAGGGAGAGTCACCGTAGTGGCCCCATGGAAGAAGAAGCTGGGCTGCCATGTGGTGAAGTGTGAGTGGGAAGAGGTGGAGAAACTCCTCCCCCCACAGTGCAACGTCCTAGCTGCAGCACCTTGACCAAACTTCTTGACCTCTTTGAACTTCCATTTTTTTAAAACCTAGAAATAAGGGTATTAACACCAATCTTACGGGGTTGTTGTGATTAAGTGAAATTAGGTAAAACAATATGTTTGACAAATAGTAGGTGTGGAATAAAGGGTAGCTGTGGTAAACAGGACACATATTATTGCTGCTGCTTGGCCATAAAGGATTTGAAATATAAGACTGGAGCATGGGATGTGGGGTTAATGGAATTATGTTTCGTTTTGTTTTTTTTTAAACATGGAATAGATTCATTGGAGCATGTTCAGAAATGGAAAATATAGCTGTAGAAAGTGAAGAAAACTGTCCCCTGTTGAAATGAACCTGCGACCTTGGCTGTATCAGCTCTGGTTATAAGGAAACAGAGCTGACTTGAAAATCCTCAAATGTATTTGGAAAAGCCACTAGGGTTCCCAGAAAGCATAGCTGTTCAGAAACCTCAGGAAATGCCATCCGCAGTTTCAATAGGCCTTATCACTCCAGCTATAATATGCTTTCTGGAATGAAATGTTGTTGATTATACAGCCAGGCGATGATTTTCTGATTTGTGCAACAATATCTCTCTGGAAGGAAGATAGATTGTCATGCATTGAATTCCTAATCTAATGCCTAATTTTGTCCAAGGTACTGTAAATCTTGATGTGTTACCTGAAGGGAAACCTTCGATTTCCAAAAAATGAGTATTATAGAGTTTTCTATGACCCAAAGAGACTTGTGCTGCAGGCAGCAACCGCATGGCATGGATTTTTGCCAGCCGCATTAAGATGCTGAATATAGAAAACAGCAGATTCTGATCCTGACCAACTGTCACCCTGTGTCCGGCGGCCCCTCACCTTCAGCAAACTCAATTTCTGAAAGTCTGAATTAGCACCAGAAATAAATGAGAAGACAATGCTGCTCTTTATGCTGCACTTTAGCAGCATAATGCTGAACTTTAGCAAATAAAGTCCAGAAAGGTTAAGTGTGCGTGTACATGTCGCTGGGCAATTTTGGTCTACCTAAGGGGTCTGCAGGAGAACCACCCAAACTTCAGTCACCTCTCCAGGCCTGGTAGGAGAGAGACAGTGGGGTCAGAAGACCACAGAGGCAGGTTTTAAAATGAGTTGCCAGGAAACAAACTTGCCCATAATTTTCTAACTTAATTCAGTTGGCTTCTTCCAGGAAGTCCTCCCTGGTATCCTTAGGTGTAGTGTCTCATCTCTGTGTTCCCCCAGTTTCAAGTGCTTAAACTCTTAAAGTTCTTTTTTATTGAAGACTCCAGAATGCCTGTACAGGAATGGGTTAATGGGCTTCAATCTGGTGTGTAAAGGCCCCTGGAAGCTGTAGTTTTCTATCCTTTTACGAAGGATTGTGGAAATATCAATTGTCCACATCAACAATCGTTGGGAAGGGGCCCCTGGAAGATTAAGGAAAACCTTAGCAAATCGACACAGTGTCTGCATATGGTAAGGACTCCAGAAGAGTTCATGGGAATTATTTCATTGATGGAATGTGATATTTGTAGTCTGGATCACTGCTTGCCCTTCAGTGCTTTGAGCTTACTGTCCTGGGTGTGTATTCTCCTCCCTACTGTGGTCCTCTGCCCACTGCTTTGAGAAGTTCTGGAGAAAGAGGGAGCTGGTTGAATTGTTTGCAATCAAAAAACGCCTCATGAAGAGATGGGAGATGAAGATGAGGGGTCATTGTAAGTAGTAAAACAAGACTGAGCAAGATGGCAAGAGGAGGGCTATGGTGAGAGCCACGGTACCTGGAGGATGAGGCAAGAGAGAGAATGGAAAGGAACCCAAGACCATATTCTGGGGGTGGGGGGTGTCTTGAATTCAGCTCCAGGACTTTGAATGTAGTTTAGTAGTCACTAGAAGCCACTGAAGTTTCTGGAGCATGGGATTCTGACAAAATTGTTACTTATAAGGCATGGTTTCCCAAGTTTGCATTAAAATGATAATTTTCTTAAGTATCCATGTGTCAATACTAAGAATGTTTTAATAATTTTTTTCATGTCTATTTATTTTGAGAGACAGAGAATGTACACACATGTGTGTGAGTGGGGGAGGGATAGAGAGAGAGAGAGAGAGAGAGAGAGACAGAGAGAGAGAGAGAGACAGAGAGAGAGAGAGAGACAGAGAGAGAGAGAGAGAAAGAAAGAATCCCAAGCAGGTTCTGCACTGTCATCACAGAGCCTGATGCAGGGCTCAACCTCACAAACTGTGAGATCATAATCTGAGCTGAAAGTAAGAGTCAGACGCTTAACTGAGCCAGGCACCCCAATACTAAACATTTTTAATACTAACCACTGTTTCTTGAAAAATGTTATTTATGTATGTGCTTCTCTGTAAGAGACAAAATAAGGTTGCCTGTATATATTTTCTACTATGAAAGTCCATTTATTTGGCAAATTTGTAACTGAATCCCTACTACCTGTATCACACTGGACTAGGCACCCTGAGGATACAAGGATGTATGGAATCAGGTTCCTGCCCTCTGGGACATTAACACGCAGAGGAAAGATGAGGTAACTATAAAACACTATGTGAAAATGCAAGTGAGTCAGAGGTGTGTGTAGTCATCAGTAGCAGAAGCCTGTTCAAATTAGTTTAGAAGTGGTTACAGATGTAAGCCATGACAGTGCTTGTGGTCAGGATTCGGATGTGACGGGGGCCCAGGAAAAGGCCGAGCAGCTGGGCCTCCCCGAGGGCTGGTTCAAGAGACCAGAAGCAGCTCCCCCTTGCCTTTCCTTCCACCTCATTTTTCCCTCTGGGTGAACACTCCCTGCAGCACAGGCCACATGTGGCTGTCCCACATGCTTAGCTCCAGCCACACCCAAAACACTGTCCGAAATCAATGACTTTCAGGCCCTAAGTAGGAGTCCCATCTTGGGTCAGCTGTCCAGCCTGGTCCAATCAGCAGTGGGGCAGATATGTAGAGATGGGTCACATGGTATAACCAGCTCCTGACCCCACCCCTGTGGCAATGGGGCAACACTCTGTCCAAATAGGAGGAAATTGGAACGTAGACAGACACATACATACGTAGGAGACAAAACATACTCCCTTGCCAGTGTGATTGCAAGAGCTTAGAAGGTAAGTGGTTTGGGGGTTCAGAGGAGGTAAGATCCCTAACAGCTGAGGAATGTGTGGAACCTTCCAGCCATCAAGGATCAAGGACTTCCAGACACATGGGAGGGCATTGTAAGTAGTAAACACAGACACACACACACACACACACACACACACACACACACACACACACTTGCATGCACACATACAAAGTAAAAAGACCAGTAAAGGTAAATATAGATAAGGGCTGCAAAGGAAGCCATTGAAATTTCAGCTATAAAAGAAAGGTCTACTTCAGATGGCCTTGCACTAAGTTGTCCCTCCATTCTCCCTGAGGAGGTGACACTTAAAGGAGAATTAAATGATAAAAAGTTAGCCATAGGAAGTACCATTCCAGGCAGAGTTCAGCATGTGCAAAGGCCCTGAGGTTAATGTGAATTTATGTGTTGAGGTGGAGCCCAGTGACTGAGGGAGGGCCACCTGAGGTAAGAACAGAGAGGTGCAGGAGCAGGTCATGTTAGCCTAGCAAGCCACGGTAGGAGCTGGGTTTTGTGCAAAGTGAGATGGGAAGCTATTAAAGGGTTGTAAGCAGGGGCATATTATCAGAAAATTTAAATGTTAAAAGGCAACTCCTGGCAGCTGTGTGAAGAATGGGAGGCAAAAATGAAAGGAGGAAGCCCAGTTTAGAGGCTCCTATGGTAATCGAGGTAAGAGACGATGATGGCTAGATCCTCACCTCCAGGAGATGGACAAATGAGGACGGATCAGACACAACTAATGGGACAAAGTGCTGGTTGGCAGCAGGGGCTGAGGGAAAGGGGAGAATCAAAGGTGGCTCCTAGGTGTCTGGTTCTGGAGGGAACAATCAAGAGTTCTGATCTGGAAGGGTTGGGTTTTTCATGTCTTTGAACCTTCTAGTACAGTCATGTTTGTGCAAAACTGCAGTGTGGAGGGGACCTGTGGGCTGAACTGTGCATTGAATGTTAGGGAGAAGCCCCTCAGGTGAGCTTAAGTAAAGTGGGGTTTGTTATGAGGACTCAGAGGAATGTCACCAAACCTGAGGGCACAGGTAAGCCTGGCAAGCCTTGTGCACTCCGGGAGCCAAAGCAGCCTTCCCATCTTTGTACACGCGACGAACTCCTACAGCCCCCACTGAGTCTGAGACTCCAATGTGTCCGTCTCTCTTTCTCCGCGTCTGCTGTGTCTGTCTCTGCATTTTTCTCCATGTCTATTAGTATTTGGGTTTTTGCGTCTCTTTCTCATTCTGAACGTGTGGCTACGTGTGGGGGCGTGTGCCTCTCCCTGTGTCTCGCACTCCATGATCATTTCTCTGCTTTTTCTCTCTTCATGCATTAGGAGTATCTGTGCTTTTATCTGTCTCTGTCCATCTGTCTGTCTGTCTCTTTCTCTGGCTGCACTGTCTCTTGCACTGTTTCCTTTAACATGCTTGTTTCTTTCTCTCCCTGCAAATGATGAAATGCGGCTGCTCCTATCTGACTTTGACCACACCTTCCAACTCACCTGCCTAGCAGAGACCGACCACCAACTCAAAATTCCAATTTCAAATTCCTGGGGGAGAGGATCTGATTGGCCCAGCTTGGGTCAGGCACTAATTTCTAGTTCAATTCAGCTGTGGCCAGGAAGGCATGAAGCAGGGGCAGGGAAATGTCAGGTGCCATAAAAATGATTGTACGCTACTCATCAACAGAGCACTAAGGTCCTGGCCAGTGGCAAAGAAAAGAAGATAAGAGACTTTGAAAAACAGATGCTCACTAGTAGGAAATATTATAAACATCTAACTAGAAACACCAGCAGAATCAAACAGTATAAGAGAGCTTGCCAAAATTGCTCGATTTAAGGGCAACCTCGGAAAATCACTATTGTTTCTTTACACCAGTAATAACCAATTAGCAGAAATAATTTTTAAAAAGATATAATTCACAGGAGAAACAAAACCTGTAAAATATGTAAGAATAAATAAAACCTAGAGGAAGTAAAATTTTAAATTCTAATAAATACAAATACATGCATATATGACTTGAGTAAATGAATAAATTCCAAGGTCATGAATGGGACAACTTAATAATACAAGAATATCAATTTTTCCCCTCAGCCTATAAATTCAAGACAATTACAATCAATTTTCCAGGTAGGGTTTAAAAAAAAAACTTTATACTTTCCATGGAAATAAAAAACTTGAAAGAATTTACTGTGAGGAGCTCTGGGCCTTCACAAGCAGTGTGTGCCATGTGCTGAGGACAGGGTAGAAAAGCTAAAACCTGTTGAAGTGCCCTGGTGCACCAGGGCAGCCCTCTGAAAACTGGAGCAGGGCAGGAGGACATGAAAAGGTCTCCTCTGACACAAAGACAGGGAGAGGATGGAGACCAATGCTAACTCCCCATAGCAGAGAATTCCCTCGGCACACAAAGCTGGCAATTGACCTGTAAAGTACAGGGATATCCAGGGCCCTGGGTCCCCAGGTCCCCATTCCTCCTAAAGGGGAAGTCCTGATCCAACCCTTTGAAACCAGTGGTAACTGAATCAAATTACAGGTACAAGGAAACCCTGGACTCAGTTCTATTAGAGGTGAGATTTATTCAGCCTTTCCCACCCACTAGTGGCCTGACAGAAGGTCCATGCCTGCCCTGGGAGATAGACAGATTTACCCCAGACTCTCTTGCTCTTTTTCATACCACATCTGCAATAAAATTATTTTTTAAAGAATCTATATGTAAAAGAATATGGGCTAACTCCATTTATGTGAGGTTCTAAAACAATCATGGCAGGGGATGGAATTGGCACAGGGCACAAGAAAAATTTCTGGTGTGGTAAACTATTCTATATCTTAAGGGTGCCTCAGCTTAATTCTGGACTTTTATTCTTTGCGTATATTTTTGAGATATAATTTTACACATAACAAACATGGAAAGATCATAAGTATTCAGCTAAATAAATTTTGAAAATTACATGTAACTTTTGATTTATGCCTCAATAATTTCTATGGAAGGATAAAAAAACTATAGTTAATTAGGACAACCTTAAAAAAAGAAGAGAAACTTGCTTTCTCCGATAATATAGTATACTATGAAGCCCTGGTAATAAAAACAGTCTGGTATTGTTCTACAAGCAGATAATGGCCAATAGAACAGAATAGAGAGCCAAGGAAGTCCTATTATCATACCTCTTACATGGTAAAATAACACCATAAATCAAAGAAAATACTGGTTAGTAACAGTGTTGAGAAACTGGGACACAAGAAAAGCAAAGTTGGGTTCCTACCTAATATCACTTTATTCCAAATAGTTAAAAGATCTAAATGTGTAAGACTAACATCTAAAATGAATAAGATGTAGACTACTGTTTTGACATAGAAGGAAGAAAGCAATTCCTAAACAATACCTCAAAAGCACAAACCACATGGCAGAAGTCAGATGGATTTGATCAGATCAAAATTATGTATTTTCCAACTCAGTGAAAGAGATTGTGGCGTTAATAGATGGCAGAATGAAAGGACATACTTGTGGCATTTAATATCAACAGAGAATTCATTATTTAGAATATGCAAGAAACTCCTATAAATTTAAGGGAATATAGACAGCAACCCCAAATTAAAAATGTTCAAAGGATATGATTTAGCAATTTACAGAAAGAAAAATTCAAAAGGCTAATAAGCATGTAAAGAGATGTTCAAACTCATTAGTAATCAGGGAAATTCTAATTAACAAAGTGTCATCTCTTTATACTTATTAGACTGGCAAAATTGGAAAACTGGATAATGCCAAGTGCTGGAGGGGTTGTGGGGTATGCAAATTTCCATGTATAGCTGCTGGGAGTGGCGTAGCCATTCTGGAAAGGTTCGGTGAGTACTTAGTTGAATTAGATATGCAAATACCTATGACCCAGCCACCCTGTTCCTTGGGTCTATATCCCAAGAAATTCTCACAGAGTCCAAGAGACCCAAGTATGAGGCTGCTGAGTTATTCCAGGGTGCAAGGGGGTGGAAGCGTGGCTAGGTAAGTTGTGGTGGACGTGCACATCATGCATAGGTACCAGTCAGCAGTGAGGAGCAATGAACCAAATAGGTACATGGCAGCAAGGATGGATCCGGAAAACACAGAGTTCGGCAAAACAAGAGAGAACATGAAATATATGATACGACACTATGTAGGTTCATTTAAAACACATGTACACAGAACACCTCTAGGCCTTTGCAAGAGGACACATTGAACACTCGGATGATTGGCTGGGGTAAAAGGAAAGGAGAGTGGGAGAAAGGAATGGAGAAGAAGTAAATAAAACAAGGGGTGGGGAGGACCTTGCACGCACCATGAAGGTTATGGGCCACGCACGCTGATGACCAGTATGAACTCAACCCTCTGCGCCCGAGGCTTAACACTGTTATAAGGGTTCCTTCTCAGGGGGAGAAGGACAATATCCAGGAGGGGGATGGGGGGGCTGTCAAGTCACTAGGTCCCTGAGGGCCTGCAGTGCACCAAGTGACTGTAAACAAGGAAGCGACTTCATCCTTGATTTTCTTAGAAGAAATTTAAGTTCAGAGAAGCTAAAGAACTTGCCCAAGGTCACAGTTTGTAAGAAACAGTGCCAGAATTCAGACTCAGTATCAAAGTGAGTCATCATTTGCCCGCTGTTGCCCTGGCCCAAGCACACATGGTGGCTCATTTGCACTGCGGCCACCACCTTCTCGCTGGCCTCCCCATCCCCCTCCACATACACACACGCAGAAGCCAGAGCCGCTCTGTGGAAATGTGAGTCAGATCACGTCACTTCCCAGCACAAAACCCTTCAAAGCGGTCTCAGTCCCACATCATTCGGAACAAAATCCAAAATTCTTACATGCCCCCAGATGGCCCAGCCCCCGTCCGAGCTCTCCGGTCTGCTCGTCCAGCTCAGCCACATCGACCTCCTTGCTGTTTCCTCAACACTCCCAGGACATTCTAACCGCAGGACCTGGCACTAGCTTCCTCACATTTCCACTAGGCCTATGCATCACTTCACTCAGGTCTCCGCTCATGTGACCTGCCAAAGAAAGCCTTCCTGACCATCTTATCTGTAATGCACCATTTTCTACTTATCATTTTTGATGCTTCCCTCTGCTTCGTTTCTACCACTTATCCTTACCTGGCGGCAGATTACCTCTATTTTCGCTCGTTGGTTTATTTTTGTCTTTCACATTAGAATGAGGGCAAGATACTGCTCTGAATCATGTGCTGTGTACAATCCCTGGCCCATGGCAAGCCCTCATGCAGTGTATGTGGGTGACTGGAGGTCTGAGCCCAGAACCCATTCTGTCCACGGTGGCACCATTCATGGCTCCCAAACTCAACTTGGGGAACAGATTGTGGTGCAAATGGAAGCAACAGCAAAGGTCAAAAGTGGCCCTTTACTAGGAAGCAGGTGTGCAGGTCAGAGAGAAGGAATTCCAGAACCTAATGGAGCTGAACAAAGTGGGGACCGGGAAGAGGAAACAGCAGGCACGGAAATTTTAGGGTGCCAGTTTCTCCAATCTTTCTGTTTCTGCTTCCGGAAAAGATGACAACCAAGCTGACCAACCAGTTCCTCCACCCCCAGAGCAGCCAAAGGCTGACCCTGTTCTTATGAGCCTCGTGGGGGAGAAATTTCACAACTGCCCTACAAAATCCCCTTCCCAAGTCTGATGATCATAACAATATGAAATCAATTCTTATTAGTAGCATAAATGTCTCTCGCTGCAATTTTATCCCATTTCCTCCAAGAAATGTACTATGTAATTGAGAAATAAATAAGGGGGTAAAGTGTCATAGAAATCTAACATCATGTACACAACTCAAATAAGAGATTTCCCCCCTGGATTGTAATTATGTCTCTTGTTAATCCCAGCTAGCTCTCAGAATCTAGCTCATAGGGCTGAACTTTGCAATCAGCTTCCCTAAAAATACCACTTACTGTAGGTCTCTCCTAAGAGACACCATCGACACGACCATTAAGAGGAGAGACTCCTTGGTGTGAAGAGAGAAAAATCTTTTCTCAATTTATTGCCCTTCTGCTAAAAGCACATCCACTATTCATTTTTACCCCCCACTAAATGATGTTCTTAGGATCCCTGGAAGAACGCTGGCCTGGCCACAAAACCCAATTTGGCAAAAGGAGACCGTGCTACTCTCCCTCCAGCACCATGTGAAATGCCATCTTCATGGATTCATCCCTTGGAGTTAAGTGTTTCCCTCCTTCAGGTTCTGCATCCAAAATGTCAATAGCTGAAGATGAGCCGCAAGGCCTTAATGTATCAGCATAATGGGCATTTATTGCTTTTGCTACATGTGTTCAGCCATCCTTCTTCTGGTGTCCCCCGCCCCCGCATACACACATCCCAATTCGCTTGCAACAGCCACCTTCAGTAACAGTTTTTAACACGCTGCATAACAAACAATCACAAAACCTTAATACTCACAGAAATAAGCATTCATTGCTCACATACCTGGGATCAAGTATGTGTTTCTCTTTCTGGGCTTCTTTACACTTCTGGGGGCCACCTGGCTGTTTGCTCCTCCAGGCTGGCCTCTGCTAGACAACTGGAATGATCTGACTCTCTTCCACGTGTCTGTCACACTCCTGGATATGTGCTCATAATGATGGCAGAGGTGCAAGAGAGCAACAAATACACCTATGCTCAGAAATGACACAATCTCAGCAGCTGTGGAATAAATGCAAACTTAAACAAATGCAGGTCACTGGAAAGATAAATGTTGAGGTACAGGGTTGGTGAAATGATGTTGGATGTTCTCACATTTGGTGGAGAGAGAACCAACTGGTAAATCTCCTCATATGGTGATTTGACAAATGTGCAGTCCCTTTGGCCTGGACATAATACTTCTGGGGATTTACCCTTAGCAAACCGAGAAGTGTTCAGAGATAGGTGACTAAGTACACCTAACACAACAGTTAAAAATGGAGACAAGTTAAATGTCCAGCATCAGGAGATGAGTGAAACAAAGTATAATATTTCCACGCAATGGAATATCATATTATATATATATATACACGGTATTATACATATATGCAAGAAACATTTACTCTTCAGTTAGGTGAATATAACATGTTGTGTGAGACTAGTTTTCTTGAGAAACCACACATGATTTATAGAGATATATATTCATTGAAAAGAAAAAGTTTAAATGAAAATACCAAAATGTTAATTGCAATTATCTATCTCTGGGTGGAAAATTATAAGATATTTTATTCCTTTTGCTTGTCCATATTTTCATATTTTTCCACAGTGGACCTCTATTATCCATTTAATCTTAAACCTTATTAAAATGGGCCTGATTTTCCAATCTGATTACAGTCTAACACATCTTTTTTAGGAATGTTTCATGCACAGTGGACTCTAAACCCCCCATCCCCTTGGCCTGGTACTTTTTGCTAAGGCTGGCATCATAACCATAACCCTCTCCAGTTTCGTTACTGTGTGGGTTTATAACCCGTAACCAATTAATTCAGGGATGGGAACTTTGGAACACCAGTGGCCCCTGCCTCCCTAGCACCACCTAGAGTATGCAGCCTGATGACAATGCCTGCCCCAGGGCTGTGGTTTCTATTCCCAATGGCAGGAAACTAACTCAGCTTCTTTCTGCAAAAATCTAAGTGTACACAATTAAAGGTGCCTTCCTCTGGAGGATTCCGGGTCCCAGAGCTGCTGCTGGCTGCACCTTGGGAACAGGAGCCCTGTGCAGAAAGCACTAAGGAGCTCATTACTCAAAGGTGCCCTGTGGCAAACCATTCGCAAAGGCAAAGCGAGCAAGCTGTTTGTAGAGTGAGTAATCACTCTAGCGTTTGAGTTTCACTCACAAGGAATGCTAACAGCACATTGTAAACATCATTCATGTTAATACTATTTTTTTCAATCCTTCATTTGCAGAGTGAAACATTCCTTCATCTGTCCCTGATCCAAACTTATATATACTTGAAAGAATGTATCGGGTTGGCAAATAATGTTTTTTCAATTTGTTTTCCAATATCTGGATTGGCTGGGATTTGGCCTTAAAGACTTGGCTGACCTTCCTAGACGACCGGGTGACAGATTCTTCCAGAAATCCAACTAGAATGAGCACAGAGCAAAGATAAAATGTGATGCTCATATGACCTTCACTGAGGTGTCCCGGGGGCGACTGGAAATAGGCTTCACGGACCCCAAATCTCTCTCTTCCCTACCCACTCCCATTTATGTCTTAGTCCGTTCAGGCTGCAATGACAAAAATACCATGGACAGGGCAGCTCAAACACCACACATTTATTTCTCACATTTCCCAAGACTGAGAAGTGGAGCAGATTGTGTCCTCAAGTGGGAGAGCTCTCTGGTCTCCTGTAAAGGCACTAATCCTACTCAAGAGAGCTTTACCCTCATGACCTAATCACCTCCCAAAGGCCCCGCCCCCAAAGATCGCCACACCAGGGACTAGGTTTCAACACACGAGTTGGAGGGGGACACAAACCTTCAGTCTATGGCAGTGTGCCTCTGTGCACAGGACCCATGAGCCTGAGAGCCCCAGACTGATTTTTGTCTGCTTTGTCCAGCAGTGTGTAATAGCTCCTTATTAACACTTCCTACTAAGACTGGGGATTGTCCATTTCTCCTTCTAATCCTGTTTTTAGGCCATGTTATTAGGAGTGTAAGGTCATAAGTATATCTTGATGAATGACACCATTAATCATGCAGCATCTAATGCTTTTCACCTTCAAATCTATTTTGTCTCAAAGAGCAGCTTTCTTTGGGCTAGCATCTGCCTGATAGACTGTTTCCACTCTTTATTTTTTTATAAGTTTTTAATGTTTATTTATTTTGGAGAGAGAGAGAGAGAGAGAGAGAGAGAGAGAGAACGAACCTGAGTGGGGGAGGAAGAGAGAGAGGGGGAGACACAGAATCCGAAGCAGGCTCCAGGCTCTGAGCTGTCAGCACAGAGCCCGATGCGGGACTCAAACTCATGAGCCGTGAGATCATGACCTGAGCTGAAGTCGGATGTTTAACCTATGGAGCTACCCATGTGCCCCTCCATGCTTTATTTTTAACTTTTCTATATTAGTTTGTGTCTCTTATGAGCAGCAAACAAATGGATTTTATGACTTTGATTTTTAGTCAACATGATAGTCCCTGTATTTAACGGGTTAGTTTACACCTAGATTAGTAATATATATTTTTTATTGCTTAACTTGTTTTTCCTGTCAGTAATGTCTCTCTTCTGAGCTTCTCTTTAACCACTGATTTGATTACATTTGACTTCTTTTCACCCCCTCCCTTTTTTGTCCTCCGTTTGATGGTTGTAATATCTGTTTCTATTACTTAAGTGGTTACTCAAAAAATTTTAATAGTAGCTATCTTTCATTGGGTATATTTTCTAACAAAGTCCAATGTTTGGGTATGCCATACTTTCTTCCTTCTAAACCACATGGGATCATCTTCAGTGTTGATACTGGTGATCTACTCTGTTGAGGAGGTGGGAGACAGGAAAGGAACAGGATGGAGGGCAAGCCTTTGACACTAGGAATATCAAGAACACTCGCTTACATTTGTTTTCCTTTTTCTTTTTTCTCTTTTTTTTAACGTTTATTTTTGAGACAGAGAGAGACAGAGCATGAACAGGGGAGGGCCAGAGAGAGAGAGGGAGACACAGAATCTGAAGCAGGCTCCAGGCTCTGAGCTGTCAGCACAGAGCCCGACGCGGGGCTTGAACTCACAGAGCGGGAGATCATGACCTGAGCTGAAGTCGGACGCTCAACCGACTGAGCCACCCAGGCGCCCCATATTTGTTTTCTTTACCACAATTAAAATCCCTTTACTGTATCTGTCAGGATTTTTCACAATATGTGTAGTGTAAACCATTTTCAAACAATACATAAAAGTGTAAGAGAAATGAAAGTCACCCAAAATACTTTCTACCCTGAGATAACAAGACTTAGGTGACCATCCATTCATGTATCTCTATATGCAGATATAAAGATATATGCATATATCTTTATATTTTCATACATAAAATTTTCATAAGTGGACTTATGCATTTGCTTTTTAAATCCAACGACTGCTTCTATTGAACTTACTTGAGTTTTGCCTGCTTCTCCCCTACTCCAATGCACACATCTTATATAACCTATATATTAACAGCTTACCTTAACATCCTATCTTAGCTTTTTCCAGGTTCACTTAATTGTAGATAGGTGAGAGAGAGACAGAGACAGAAGACAAATCTACATAATTTTAGTCGTTATTTTATAAAACTAGGATTATGTTATACTCCTCTGAAGTTTGCTTTTGCCACTTTATAATTTATTACATAAATCCTCTGTAGTCAGCTGTAATATACCTAACATATTCTTTGTACGTTTTTTATTAAGAAAATGTTCATACATACACAAAAGAAGTGAGAAAAGTGTAATGAACTCTCACGTATCCATCACCCAGCTTCAACAGTTATCAATATTTACATTTTGCCAATCTTGTTTCATTAATCCTTCCCGTGCTAGGCATCATAATAGCCCCCAAAAGGTGTTCACATTGTATCCTCTAAGAATATGTTACTTTACATGGCAAAAAAAGATGTTGCAGATGTGATTATGTTAAATACACTGAGATGAGGAGATTATCTTGGATTATCTAGGAGGGCCCACCTCATCATGTGAATCCTTAAAATTGGAGAATCTTTCTTGACTGTAGTTAGAGAAGATGTAACCGTGGAAGAATGACCAGAGAAATGCAACCTTGATGGCACTGAAGATAAAAATGGCAGTGAACCAGGGCCTCTAGGAGCTGGAAACAAGAAGGAAATGCATTCTTCCCTAGAGCCTCCGGAAGGGAGCACAGCGCTGACAACACTGTGAGGTTAGCCCCTGGAGAACCAGGTCACCCTACTAACCTACAGGACTGCAAGGTAGCCCAAGGAGTTTTGGGGCTACTAACTTTATGTTAATTTATTACAACAACAGTGAAAAACTAATATACCCAATTAAAAAAAATGAATATACCTCCCTTTCCTTTTATTCTTTCTCCTTTCTTCTATTCTTTCTCCTTTCTTCCCTTCCTTCCTTTTCTTTCTTTCTCTTTTTCTTCTTTCTTTTTCTTTCTCTTTTTCTTTCTCCCTTTCTCCCTCTCCTTTCCTTCTTTCTCTCTTTCCTTACTTTCTGGTGGGTGCTGTAGTATTTTACACCAAATTTCAGATATCATTGTATTTTACCTATAAATATTTCACTTACCATAGATTTTTAACATGAGGATTTTTAAAAACAATCACAATACCTGTTATACTTTACAAAATGAATAATTGTTTAACATCATCTAATAGTCTGTGTTCAGATTCTCCTTGGTGTCTAAAAAAAAAAAAGCCTCTCTTGATACTTGTTTTACTTAATCAGGTTCTTTTTTTAAATATAATTTGTTGTCGAATTGACTTACATAAAACACCCAGTGCTCACCCCAACAAGTGCCCTCCTCAATGCCCATCAACCACTTTCCGCTCTCCCTCATCAACCCTCAGTCTGTTCTCTGTGTTTAAGAGTCTCTTATGGTTTGCCTCCCTCCCTCTCTGTTTGTAACTACTTTTTCCCCTTCCCCTCCCCCTCCCCCATGGTCTTCTGTTAAGTTTCTCAAGATCTCATGGTCTTCTGTTAAGTTTCTCATATGACTGAAAACATATGATACCTGTCTTTCTCTGACTTTTAATCAGGTTCTAAAGAAAGTCTTCAAGTTACATTTTATTGATACTTCTCTTAAGTCACTTTTAATTCATAAGTTTTCTCTTATCTCCTTCTAAACAGGCTTTTTTTTTTTTTTGGTGGAAAAACCTAGTCATTTGCTCAGAATTTGCCACATTCTGAACTAAGGTGACCACAGCCTCAAGGTAGCAATTAACATGTTGTTCTATCTTGAATAGTTCCTATAAAATGGAAGTTAGATCTAGAGGCTTGATGAGATTTATATTCAATTCTCTTGGCTTCCTGTTGCATTACACGTGATTGTTTTGCTTTGAGTGACAATGAAATGGATTGGTGGCTCATGTGTTGCCAGCCTACCTATCCTTCATAAAGTTTCCCAAAAGCCTTTCACCCTGTGATATGGGGAGTCCACTGCCTAAATCTATCACTTCATTAACATTCTTTTAGCATCATTAAAACTCATTTGCATATATTTGATGCATTTTTACCTTTTGCAATTTTTAAAAATTACTCAAGCTTTCCCAACGTTAGCCAATGGGAGTCCCTATGATTGGCTCCTGCATTCTCTTGGCATGCACCATTAATGCTTGATAGCTGCCACTTAGTATGAAATGCCATTTGAAGAACACAACCGAAGTGATCAGGGTTAGCTCACTCTTTTAAAGCCTGAACGATAGTTCATGCTATGAACATCAGAAATTGCAGGTGAGTCCACTCAACTGTATTCTAATCCTCTCAGTGTGTCTTACATGACACATGCCAACAACTACATCTTCTCCCTGTTAACTAAATTCCTCATTTGATGGAGTTTCTACCAAACAGGCCCGTGAAAGAGATTTCGAAGCCAAAAGCATGGAAAAACTTCGCTCTAGCCTCTTCTCTTAGCACAGTCGTGGAGGCTGAGACATGGGAGCTGTCCTAGAAATCCCAGTGACTGGTGCCTAGCTTCATGGATTGCAAGGGTCAGGGCACAGGGCAGTTATTTTGCTGTGTTATACAACTGCTACAGTGTATATTGAATCTAGCAACTGGAGCTGGAGCTTCCTGAACGTCTAGCTTTATTAGCTTTTACTAGGTTATGATGCTTTAAAAAAAATTCTTAGTAGCTTAAGACAAAGGGTGATTTCTCCCTGATATCGTGCACTGGCTGTGGGTTTGATTTGACTCTACCCCTGTGTCTTCATTATTCTAGGGTCCAGGCTGACCAAGGAGCACCTGTCTAGGACATGCCATTGTGACAGATTAAAAAGAGAGATGGTGGAACCATACGAAGGCACTTAGAGCTTTTATTTGGAACTGGCACACATCCCTCCCACTGACATTTCATTGGTCAAAGCAAGTCATGTGGCCAAGCTTAATGCTAATGGAGTGGAGAAGTAGAATCCTCTAACAAAGAAGAGAAGCAAATAATTGAGAATAATGCAATCCATCACTGTTGCTATGTTCGTGCACAGAGAGCAACAATTGTGGGCAAGTTATAGACTGATGTACTAAGAGTCACTCCTGGAGACTCAACCTAGACCCCACTCCTCCAGCCCTCCCAAGGGCTGGGCACCTGCCCAGTCCTCCATATCAACTCCCTTTCTCCTCCAATCAACTGGAACTGAACTCTGCAGCCACAGAATGTAGCATTACAGTTTATTCATTCCACATTGGTAGACAATCATTTTGTTTCTAGGTTTCGTTTTTTAATTTTGCTGCTAAATATAATGCTGCAACAAAACCCTTTAAAATATAGACTTAGATGCTGTATCTTTTTTTATACCTATGAATTTTGAGTTCTAGGTATAGGATTACAGAGCTAGAGAATATAGATGTTTTTCATTATAATCATGATTTCCATATTTATTTTTTAAAAAGCTAAAATAATTATTCTTTCTCCTTGCATGTTTACCAGTAATATTTAACTTTTTTTTTTTTGCCATCTGATAGGGGACAAATGTTATTTCTTTGATCCTCTAATTTGTAAGTCTCTGTCCACTAGTGAAGCTAGACATCTTTTTATTACAGATTTGAGGTATAATGCACATACTATAAAATTGATCCATTGCAACTGTACAGTTGAATAACTTTTTAGTAAATTTATATTGTTGTGCAACCATCACCATAATCCAATTCTAGAACTTTTTCCTCACCCCAAAAAGTTTCACCATGCTTGTTTGTAATCAATTCCTCCAGGCAACCACTAATCTGCTTTGTGCTTCAGGTTTTCCTTTTAGGACATTTTATATAAATGGAATCATGTAATACGCAGTCTTTTGTGTCTGGCTGCTTTCACTTAGACTGCCATCACTGTTCATCCCTAACCATGTTGTAGAGTCTACCAGTAGTTTGATCCTTTTCGTTGCCAAATACTATTCCATTTATGGATATACCACATTTTGTTTATCCATTCACCGGTTGATGTACATTTAGATGGTTTCTACCTTCGGCTGTTATAAATAATGCTACTATGAAAATTTGTGTACAAGTCTTTGTGTGGGCATGTATTTTTATTTATTTTGGGTAGATATCTAGGAGTGGAATTGCGAAGTCATAAGGTATTTATGTTCAACTTTTTAAGTGTCAAACTTTTCCAAAGTGGTTATACCAGTCTATTTTCCACCAGCAACATACAGGGTTTGTTTCTCTGTATCATTGTCAGTACCGGACTTTGACTAGAGCCATCCTAGTGGGGTTAATGATATCCCATTTTGGTTTGAAATTGCATTTCCTTAATAATTAATAATATCTAGCACCTTTTCATGTGCTTAGAAGCCATTCCCTTATCTCCTTGGTGAAATGTCTATTCAGATCTTTTACCTGTTTTTAAATTGAGTTGATATTTTATTATTGAGTTGTAAAACTTCTTTATATATTTTGAATATGAAACTTTTACATATATATAATTTACAAATATTTCCTCCCAGGCATGATTAAGCTCCTGATGTTCAGGCTATACCCCACCCTGGCTGAACCACCTGGACACCCAATCTTAAAATGAGGGAAATGAGGAACAAGAATAGTCCCAGGCAACAGTGCTACAGACTCCCACAGTGCTTACCTCAGGGATGTTCGCATGAATAAGCACTTCTCAATATGTTGGTTGCCTCTGGTCAATTTCCAGACTTCTGAAATGGTTGTTTTGACAGTTTTTTCTCATTTCTTAGTTGTGTTTTGAAGAAAGGATTTACAGATCTCTTTGCTCCTCCATGCTGGAAATTGCTAGGCAATTTTTTGATGTCACTTTTTATGTTTTTTTTTTTTATTTTTTTTTTCAACGTTTATTTATTTTTGGGACAGAGAGAGACAGAGCATGAACGGGGGAGGGGCAGAGAGAGAGGGAGACACAGAATCGGAAACAGGCTCCAGGCTCTGAGCCATCAGCCCAGAGCCCGACGCGGGGCTCGAACTCACGGACCGCGAGATCGTGACCTGGCTGAAGTCGGACGCTTAACCGACTGCGCCACCCAGGCGCCCCTCACTTTTTATGTTTATGACGGGTTGGAGCTGGGCTTCTTCCTCAATAGCTCCAGAAGCACCAGGTTGTGGTTTTTTTGTCTAGGACTGGGATTGGGTGGTGTGCCTATCCCTGAATCACTCACAGTGGCCATGGAACACACAAGCCTGAGTTCAGGGATGGCTGGGCCTCCAGAAGTGAACTGTACCCCAATTCATGGTGCTAGGACATAATGCTAGGTAGCAAAAACAGTCAGTATTCACCACAGCCTCCCTTTAGAGTTGTGATTCTGCATGCGAAGCCCTTACATCATGGGCCAGTGACCAACACCTACAATGTCCATCAGCTTCAGAGGGACCCCGCCTGAGTATGCGGCCCTGCTGAGTTCTTAATGACACTAGGCAAAGACTCCCAAGATTCAGGTACAGAAACCCGATTTGGAAGGGAAAAGATTTCAGCCCCTCGCCCCCCAGGTCTCTTCCAGCTGTAAGCCTAAGAACTTATCATTTGAGTTTTCTCTTTTGTTTTACATTTTACTTTTTCTTTTTTGTTTTGTTTTTTTATTTGAGAGAGGGAGAGGGAGACAGAGTGTGAGCAGGGGAAGGACAGGGAGAGAGAAAATCCCAAGCAGGCTCCACGCTGTCAACACAGAGCCCAATGAGAGGCTCAAACTCATGAGAGCATGACCTGAGCTGAAATCAGGAGTCCAAGGCTTAACCAACAGAGCCACCCAGGCTCTCCTATATTTTACTTTTTCTTATGTTTCCTTTTAGTCTCTTGTCCCTTCTTCTCAGCAATGTTCTATTTTAACATTCCTTTACCTTCTCATCTGAAAGACTTCCCTGTTCTGTTTCTGTCATTCTCTGCCTCTGTCTTGCTCTCTTTCTATTATCAGCATCTATTTATTGAACACCCACAACAGTCAGGCACTGTGCCCAGCTACACGTTGCAAACACAAAGATATATTAACTATAATCCCTTCCCTCAAGTTCACAGTATCTTTGCCAGAAAGAGCCTATCGTTCATGGTGAAGCTTACAGCACAAGTGTAACATGTAAATGCAAAGTGAGTGATGCTGACAATGCAGGCTATGCCTTCTCCCCAGGCTGGCCTTGTGCACAGAGAGCTTAGCTGAAGGCTTCCATAACATTAAGAAGGCCTCCAAGCCCCGAGAATATCTTACTCTTCCCAGGGCTTGAAATTCGTCACTTCACCTCTTCCCACTGTGAAAAATTCCTATAACGTGACAACCACTAGGGTGCTCGATGCCAGGCATGTGACATAGGTAAGTTCTGAAAGGTTGCTTCCTTCTGAAGATGAATGGTATCAACCAAAAGGCAAGGCTGCAGCTTTGATGTGGTGGAGGATGGCTTCTCTAGTAGATATTCGTGTTAGAGAAGTGGGCCTACATGGGGAATCCCTAAAGGGTAACCTGTGCCTGTGATGCATGATAACATGGGTACAGAAGAAGGATGAAGACCCGGAGGGGGACAGAACCTCCAAATGCTGATTCCATATACTTCATTTCTGGACCAGGGGCCACTCGGAATTCTGCCCATCCATTATTCCCTGTTTAATTTTCTTCTTTTGTTCTCTCACTTAACTGCCAGGTGATGGGCAATAGTTTATATGTGATTTAGAGCTCACTGACCTAGACAAGGCACTTGAACTTCTGTTGAAGTTTAAAAATTGTTGCAATTCATGTGATCGAGCACTGCTAATGTCACAGGCTGGTGAATAACTGTAAAGAAAAGCAAAATCTTCCATTCTATCATGGGCTCCTTGCCCACATAGTGAGTTATCACAAGGGCAAGCCAAGCGCAGAAACACTCCATTGGGGAGGGGACAATGGAGAGACTTATTCATGCTATGGAAATTTTGAGAAACTGAAAAAAAAAAAAAAAAGACCCTAGACAAGGGGGGGGTGGATCACACTGTGAGAGAAAAAACTTCACCTTTGAGTGTGAGATTCGTTTACCTTTGTTAAGACACCCATCCCATGAACACTATAAATATAGCATCCTGATTATTTAAGAGAAAAACTCTAATTTTCAAGTTTGTGCTATTTCTAGCGATTCCAATCTGCTATGCAGGAAGCGTGAGAGTGCTGATAATTAAGGAACACTATGTTAGGCGATGATAACACACCGCCTCTGGATCCCGGCTCACAGTACCTTGTAAATGTGACAAAATCAGATCTGATACTGCTAAAATGTCAGGAACACACGTTAGCAATCCTCTGATTCCAATACAATTCAGTGATGCTTAAGTTCGCACTGCAATCCTTGTGTCACTGTCCCTTGTCATAGATAATATGAATTGAAGATAATTATTACAAGGAAATATCAAAAAGCCACAAGCTGAAATAATTTACAAATCACTTCCCCCCCCGCTCCACTTTTTGTCACTGACCTGCATAAATTGCACAACCGGCAGTCATGAAAATGAGGGCGTTTGACTGAACTCCTCATAACCTTCAGGACTGTAAAGCAACAGAAAATGAATTCATGATTTTCTCTCCCCATCCACCCACGTACTGATGACCGCATAGCAATCAGCCAAGCCCCAACCTGGTTGTATTTCCAGATTCCTCCTCTCCTCATGCCAATCACACTAAATCCTATCAAGTTTACCTACTTCTCCAACCAGCCCTAGGTTCTGTTTCAGATCTTCCACAACTCTCAAAGTCATCTCCAGTTTCTGGTCCAAGCCCTCCATCTGGCTGCCTGAACGAGGTATCTAAACCGCAAGTCTGGCAGTGCCCCTGCCCTGCTTAATAACCCTGCAGAAGCCCCTTTTACCCCTAGGTTCAAGGTCCAGTTCTTTGGCATGCCTATGTGATCTTTGGCGATCTGCCCCTGCCCATCTCTCTGGCTAGATCCCCCAATCCCTGCTATCTACACCTTGTACTTTATACCCTAACCAGAGGGACCAAACCATGTAGGTACATGTACCTACATACCCCATGCTGCTCTGGGGCATGCTTTCATGCCAGCCTCCCTCACTACCTTCACATAGAGAGCTATACTCATCCTTTAAGACTGTGCAGGAGGCATCTCAAGAAAGCCTTCCCTGAGTTCACAGAGACAAACAGATGTGCTTTCTTGGACTTCTCCCATTCTCCTCTCTGTCATATCATCTTGCCTACCTTTCCTTCAGCCCCAATGGTTGGGAGGCCCTCAGGGCAGCGGTTGGATCTCATTCACCTTCCCTATGCCCAGCACAGAACAGCAGACCAGGGAAGTTGTAGGCATTCTGGAATTTGAATCAGAGTAGAAATTTAATTAAGTTATTGGTGAAAATTGTAGACTGTAGATTGTAGATTCGGTGGTTGGCAGGGGACCATTTTCTTCAATCCCTGAAATTCCTGTATTAAAGGAGCAGTGACTTGATGCAAGCCTTTATTCAAATATGTCATAAAATTATAAAGTCATGGACCATATGTTTATTTATATACAATATACATTGTTCCATGTTCTAGAACTGATATAAAAGTGTCAGTCTTTATATTTTTAGATATATCTTGCTTTTTCACTCAATGCATTTTTTAGATTTATCAATGTTGATACATTTTCATTGCTATGATGTATTCCATTATATGAATACATCATGACTTATATGTTCATGACTGCTTTATTACTGGAATATGTGATCAATATGTAGGACTTTTTATTCCTAATAATATTCCTGCCATTAAATTCTGTTTTCTTATATTGAAAATGCCATATAGATTTCTTTCTTTTGATTTATACTGGTGGGTTTATCTGGCCCATTTCATTATTTGCAAATATTCCCTCTGACTTTGTGTTATGAATGTCTTTAATGAACAAAACTTGATTTTTATTATTTGTACTAAATCAATTATCTCTACTTTTGGTAGGTGATTTTAAACTTTTAAATGCTGATATATTTAGACTTATTTATTACCAGGTAATTTTTTATTTGCTTGCTTCTTTGCTTCTTTTAATTTCCTTTCTTGACTTTCTTGTCTTCTGTTAAATTACTCAGGCTTTGTTTATTCTTTCCTGTTTCCCCTTATGTGATTTATAAGTTATGGACTAATCTTCTTTACTCTATTTACATTTACCTTTAAATTCTTATAATAAAAATATTTATTGAGATATAATTCTTACATAATTTACCCATTCAGGGTGTACAATTCAATGATTTATAATATATTCACAGGATTGTGCAGCCATCACCCCAATCGATTTTAGAACATTTCATCACCACAAAAACAAACCACATGCCCAGTAGCAGTCACTCACCATTCTCCCTGGACCCCTACCTCTCAGCCCTGGGCAACCCTAATCTACTGCCTATCTCTATGGATTTGCCTAAACTTGACGTTTCTTATAAATGGAATCGCATGTTATGTGGTCTTTTGCAACTGGCTTCTTCTTTCGCTAAGCATAATGTTTTCAAGTTGCATTGATGCTATAGCATGTACTAATACTTTATTCCTTTTTGTTGCTAAATAATATTCCATCGTGTGGATATATGACATTTTATTTATCCAGTGATCAGTTGATGAACACTGAGATTGTTTCCACTTTGGGGTCATTATGAGTAACGCTTTTATAAACATCCAGTTACAAGTTATTGTGGGAACATATACCTTTCTCTTGGGTATTCTTAGGAACAGAATTTAGATATTTAACTTGTTGAGGAACTGCTGGACTGTTTTCCAAATGGCTGCTCCATTTTACATTCCAGCTAACAGGGTGGGAGAGTGCCAATTTCTCCACATCCTGACATTTGCTACCTGGCTTTTTGCTTCTAGCCAGCCTACGGGGTATGAAGTGCTATCTCATATGGTTTTGATTCATACCTCCCTGATGGCTCATGTTGTTAAGCATCTTTTTAGGTGCTTTTGGCCACTTATGTATCCTCTTTGAACACAAGTCTATTCATATCCTTTGCTCATTTAAATTTTTTTAGAACTTTTTATTACTGAGTTATAGAAATTCTTCATATATTCTAGATGAAGTCACTTACCTGATCTATAATTGGCAAAAATTTTCCCCACTTGTTAAATTTTTCACCTTCTTGACACGTCCTTTGCAACACAAAGTTTTTTTAAGTTTAATTATTTTCAATTTATCTACTTTTTCTTTTGTTGCTTTGTGCTTTTGGTGCCATATAAGAAATTATTGCCTAATCCAAGGTCAGGAAGATTTACACCTATGTTTTCTTCTTCTGTTTTTTTTTTTAAGATGCATACTTAATTGTGCCAACATTTCCTTTATTCTCTTTTTTCTGAAAAATCTAACACATTTCAAAGCCTCTCCATGTCTCAAATGACTTTTTATTTTATTCCTTTTATGCTGTGTTTCAAGTGAATTCAAGTCTACTACCTTCCAGTTTCTTCAACTTTCAATCTGAAGTTGATTCCATTAATAGTTTTAATGTTCTATTTGTTTGAATTAACAGGATTTCAAATGTTTTTTTTTCATATCCACTGGCCCTGTTTCATTTTGCCTATTTAATTTCATAAACTTCTATTTTATTAATAGATGCCATTTCTTTATCTCTTTGAAGATCCTAAATATACTTTTTTTGAAGTAATTTTCACACTGTCATCTTTGTTTCATCTGTCGTGGATTTCACTCACAATTGTCAATATTTCTTAGCATTAGATTTTTCTCTTGGATTTTGGAATTTTTATTTATAGGTTCAGCTTGAGTAGGAAGGTTTACTTTTTTAACCTCTGTCTCTGAACTCAACTCCTATCTGGAACAAGAACGCATACTGGTTGCTCACAGTTCCTGTCTGTAGTGATGTTTTGGATATTTCCAAACAGTCAGGAAGCACTCCCTGTGCCTGCATCCATGCACCTGTCTTCCAATGCAAAGGAGCTTCACATCAGCCACTGCTCCAAGCAGCAGGACCTTATGTATCAAATTTCCTTATTTCTTTTTAAAAAAAATTTAATGTTATTTATTTTTGGGGGGGGGCAGAGAATCTGAAGCAGGCTCCAGGCTCTGAGCTGTCAGAACAGAGCCTGACGTGGGGCTCAAACTCACTGACGGCAAGATCATGACCTGAATTGAAGTTGGAAGCTCAATTGACTGAGCTACCCAGATGCCCCTCAAATTTCTATTTCTAACTGAGAAGACCAAGGTTCGAGACATTAAGAAGCTAACTCAAGATCACACAGCTGATAAATTGTGAGACTGGGGTTTGAACTTACTTCTGGGACTCTGAAACCCAGGCTCTTCCCAGAGCGCTGCACTGCTCTGAACAATGGTAGCAGCAGGTGATCTTTACATGGGTCCTATGGCCCCAATCAGAGACAATGTCCACAGCCACAGGAAACAGAGGACTACGCTGAGGATAGTTGTAATTAAATATCCCTGTGTTTGAATATATCAAGTGCAAACTGGTTACCACTCCCTGGAACAGCTTGATGTGCCCAGGAAGAGCTTTCTAGTTAGAGTGACTTTATAGCAACACAAGTTCTAGCCCAAATCTGCCACTTATTTTCAGGGTAAGTTGGAGATATTATATTGTCGCAGACTATGAGTCTGAAGTTCTCTCTTGTCCAGCAAGAGAGCGGATATAGAATTGAATACGAGAGGCTAATATCCAGGAGGAGACAAGAGACCCAAACGGGTTTCATCTCCATATTTACTGAGTTCACAATATATTACCCATGTGATGAATGAGAAGAAAACAAGATCTTACACAGGTGAACATGGAGAAAAACAATGAGACACTAATCATTAACTCGTGTAAGAAGCAAAGGGTCTGGGGGACAAGTGGAGGTTGTGATCAAGGTACATTGGCGCCAGATGGAAAGTAATTTCCTGCAGGTGATATAACAAGTTTCTCGGGATCCCATTACAATATCTCACTAGCTAACCTTGGGTGCTTTCACCCCATGGTGGCGGCTTTTTGCCCTGAGCTTTTTTCTAACCCATTTTTAAAAGTTGAACCTATTTCCCCGCATTATATCACATCTCTGAGCCTATGTACTGGCTGTGTAGTAGGGACAATAATGTTTATCTTCACAGGTCATGGCAAGGATTCTATTAGCTGACTCACCGAGTAGATGTTCAGTGACGGTGGTTCCCTTTTCCCTTTCGATGGACATGGTCACTTTTGCATAGGGACCTGCGCAGTGCTGGGAGCACACTTTTCCCTTCCTCCTGTCCCTTAAATCTCAAGAAAGCACATGCCAGGAAATCCTGGGCACAGCACATCAGACTTTAACATACCCCCTTCTATAAGATCTATTTCCCTACTGATTGGGGGTATGGGCATGAGAACGAGTGGGTAGCAGACGAAGGCAAGGATCAGTGCTCATGAAGGCTCCCATTCTAGTCCTCATGAGAGAACATTTTCTCTTGATAACCTGGAATATAACAGAGCCTCTGGGAGGCAATAATTCTGGGTGACAGCTCCAAAGGCTGATCCAGACTATGAAGCAAGTCTCAAGAGAATGCAACTATTTCAAACAAAATAGGAATAAATCAGAGACTTGGGATTTTTCCTGAATAATGTACTTGAGTTCTAATTTTGGACAGGCTTCTACACCAAAACTCCTTAAAATAATTCTTGTGCCTTGGGTTAGGCAAATATTTCTTAGAAATGACATCAAAACCATAGACCATTCAAGAAAAAAGTTAACAGTTTGGGGTTCATCAAGATTAAAATCTTCAGATGACAGAGTTAAGAGAATGAAAAGACAAGCCAGAGATTAGGAGAAAATATTTGCTAACTATATATTTGATTTTTAAAAAACCATGTATCTATAATATGTAAAGAATTTTCAAAATTCAGTAAGAAAATAAAAACACAATCTTAACAGCGGACAAAAGATTTTAGCAGGCACTTCACCAAAGAAGATATATAAATGACTACAAAATACATAAAGAGGAACTCAGGATCATTCGTTATTGAAGAGATACACATTAAAAACACAATGGGGCACCTGGGTGGCTTAGTTGGTTGAGTGTCTGACTTCTACTCAGGTAATGATCTCCTGGTTTGTGAGTTCCAGCTCCGAGTTGGGCTCTGTGCTGACAGCTCAGAGCCTGGAGCCTGCTTCAGGTTCTGTGTCTCCCTCTCTGTCCCTCCCCTGCTCACACTCTGTCTCCCTATCTCTCTCAAAAATAAGCATTAAAAAATATTTTTAAAAACACAATGAAATACTGCTGCACGCCCATTAACATAACGAAAACGAAAAATATTCACTATGGCAAGAGTTGTCAAAGATATAGAATTTTCACACACCGCTGATAGTAATGTAAAATAGGAGAACCACCTAGAAAACAGTTTGGCCATTTCTTAAAAGACAAACTTAACACTTATCATGTGATCCAGTTGGACTCCTACATATTTACTCGAGAGAAGAAAACATGTGTTTATACAAAGACTTGTACTTAAATGTTCATTGTACCTTTACTTGTAATATCCCCAAACTAGAAATGAGCCAAATGCCCCTTCACAGGTAAATAGATAACAAAATGTGGTATATCCATACAATGGAGTATTACTCAGCAAAACAGAATTACTATTGATACATACAACATGGAAGAATCTCAAAATGGTTTTGCTGAGTGAAAGAAGCCAGACCAAAAAAGAGCACATACTGTGTAAGTGCACTTATATAAAACTTTAGTGGGGCGCCTGGGTGGCGCAGTCGGTTAAGCGTCCGACTTCAGCCAGGTCACGATCTCGCGGTCCGTGAGTTCGAGCCCCGCGTCGGGCTCTGGGCTGATGGCTCGGAGCCTGGAGCCTGTTTCTGATTCTGTGTCTCCCTCTCTCTCTGCCCCTCCCCCGTTCATGCTCTGTCTCTCTCTGTCCCAAAAATAAATAAAAAACGTTGAAAAAAAATTAAAAAAAAAAGCTTTAGTAAAAGTAAACTAACACATTAAGAGAGAAAATTGACAGTGTTTGCCTGGAGATTGGTGGGAGAGAGGGAAAGATTGAAAAAGAGCATGATGAAATTTTTGAGGTTGATGGTGGTGCTGCTTAAATGAGTGTGTGCATGTGGTGAGACTCATCAAATTTCACACATAAATATATGCAGTTTATAGTATACAAATTATATTTCAGTAAAGCCATTAGGAAGAGGAGGAAGAAGAGGAAGAGGAGAAGACCTAGGTTAACAAGTGCCTCCAGGACACTAGCAAAAATTCCAAAAGGGGAGAATATTTTCTCAAATTTGAAAATTGTTATTGGAAACTCAAGAATATTTAGGGTCTTTCAGGCAGTTTTTATAAGCTTAAGGCGTTTTTAAAAATTGACCCTTGAGAAGTGTGTATTACATAGGAGTCATTCCATCCTTTGGAGTCTTGGATGGAACTACCATTCAACTCAAGCCTCTCTTTGTGGTCCCAGTCATTTTCCTATGACCTTAATGCATACACAACAATGTGGCTTAACACTATCATGACAGTTGCCATTGCAAACACTCCTTCCACTTCTCCAACCTGCTCCCCTTCAAGTCCTTGGCCCTGAAATCGTGTCTCTGCCTGCAATTCTTGGCCTGCTTCCGCCCTTTAAGCTTCTGGGTGCGCTCAGCTTTTTATGCTCTATTCTTTGTCCTTTGGCTCACCATTCCTGGTCACCTGTGTAGGTGCATGGCCCCAGCCACAGGCTTCTAGGATCCAAACACTGACCAGACCTCTCTGCATAGGGGCTGAGAGTAAAACTGTAGGGAGGTAGTTCAGATTCTCTTGAGCTGGATTATTTTCTTACCTGTGCATAATATCACAGGTTTTTTCAGCCCAAAGGTGCACAGTTGGCTTTCCCAGTGGAAATCTTCTTGATCCCCACTGAGTTGGGTCTCCTATCCTCTAAGATCCCATGCTTCCCTTTATTATCCCACTTTTTTTTTATTTTCTTGCTTTTCCCCAACCCATACCCTGTCCAAATATGGGAAATTCTAGATACAGGAATTTCATCTTACACATCTCAGTATCCTCAGCATGTAGCACACATCCAGGCACACAGGAGACAGACAGCTAAACAGCTGATGTAGTTAGAATACTAATACCAGCAGAGCCTGAGTTGGTAGGTCTTGGGGATCATCTGTGTTTACTTCAGCTTCTATTACAAATGCGTTTCCTTGACTTTTGATTTTTATCAGTGTAGTTTGGAAAGAAGCATTAGCCTTCTTCTTCTCTGATAAACTGTATAGATTGTCTAAGCCTTAAAGACATATAAACACTAAAGAAGAATCAATTTATTCTTCCCAGATGAACTTTAACCTGCTTTCCAAATATATTACATTTCTCAATCGTATTCAGCAGTCAGAAAGCTTTGTTGCATTTCTTAAGATAGATGGCCAATATTTGCATCCCAAATCTCTGGCCAATCTACTTCCCACATGTTTCTGCTAAATCCTACAAGCAGAATAGAATGACAACTCTAGGAAAATTCACTTCAGAAAGATACTGCTTCCCAACTACTCCCCTACCTGGGGAGTGGGCTAGAAAGTGAGAAACATCTAGGACCCCTCCTGTCCCTCTGATTTGAGTCCTGTACCAGAGGCCCAAGCAACTGTTCTGTTCTTGCCCCAGTTTGCCTCTCTGGTTGCTGCTGGGATAATGCCCATTGAGCAGGTCTCACACCCGTCTGACCACAGCACCCCTGAGAGGAAGACAACAGATGTTGCCCATCTTTCCTCCTTCCATTTATGGCCCTAACCCTTAATCCCACTCACATCCCTGTGGAACAAGATGATGGTTCATTAGAGTCCTTGTTCTTGACCAGTTCTTGGCCCAGACCTGAAGGGAATGGAGTTAGGAGCATGATTACAAGTACACGCTGGACAAGGACCAAGAGGGAAATCTGAGAAGATAGCAGCCTGACCCCACATTTCTATCCCATATTTGCCCTCTATCACCAAATTCCCTGCAGCAGTAACACAACAAGTGAGCAAAACTGACCATGAAGATGGGGTAGCCCTATTGCTGAATCCCAAAGAGCTGTGACACTTGTCTGAGGTGTCAGGTTCCAAGGGGACTGGAAAGGTGTGGGCAGTGGGATGTGCTTCTATCACCTGCAGGATGTGGGCCCCAGTGATCAGACAGGAGGGACCCTTTCTGGCAAAGTCTGAGGTGAAGACATCTGACCACCCAGCAGCACGAGCAGGCACAAGACACTGAGCTGCGAGCTCCCCAAGGCACACAGAGAACTGAGCTGCCACCCACTCACTGCTGGCAGCACCAAGAGAAAAACACAGCCCTTCATTTCTTCCTGCTTCTTGCCCTCCAGTCCTCTAACCCTCTGCTGTCTGAGACCCTCAGCCTGATCTGAACAGGTGTTAGAGGAAGCCATACCCACTGGCATGGGCATGGAATGAATATTTCAAGTCAAGAGATGGAAATGGGAAGAGAGACCAAGCAAAGAGCCAGACCACTTCCTAATGAGGAAGCTTTACTAAAAGAAACAGAAAAAAAAAATTAAATAAAAATCATAGAACTGCATAAAACTATGTAATTAGAGAATTTTATTTTTTAAAGTATTTATATATTTATATTCTTTAATATACAAGATAATTATGCACATACATGCACGTACTAAGTCTATAATATAATATACATATGTATGCAGTTTTAATATTTGTGAGGGTTTTTTGTTTGTTTAATATAAAAACATACAGTGTTTGCAGTGTGCTCTTGGTTTTGGGGGTAGATTCCTGTGGTTCATCGCTTACATAAAACACCCAGTGTTCATTCCAACAAGTGCCCTCCTCAATGCCCATCACCCATTTTCCCCTCTCCCCCACCTCTCCATCAACCTTCAGTTTGTTCTCTGTATTTAAGGGTCTCTTATGGTTTGCCTCCCTCCCTCTCTGTAACTATTCCTTTCCCTTCCCTTCCCCCATGGTCTTCTGTTAAGTTTCTCAAGATCCACATATGAGTGAAAACATAGGATATCTTTCTCGGACGCATTTCACTTAGCATAATACCTTCCAGTCCCATCCACATTAATGCAAATGAAAGGATTTCATTCTTTCTCATTGCCAAGTAGTATTCCATTGTATATATAAACTACATCTTCTTTATCCATTCATCAGCTGATGGACATTTTGGCTCTTTCCATAATTTGGCTATTGTTGAAAGTGCTGCTATAAACATTGGGGTACATGTGCCCCTCTGAATCAGCACTCCTGTATCCTTTGGAAAATTCTTAGTGGTGCTATTGCTGGGTTGTAGGATAGTTCTATTTTTAATTTTTTGAGGAACCTCTACACTCTTTTCCAGAGTGGCTGCACCAATTTGCATTCCTACCAACAGTGCAAGAGGGTTCCCACTTCTCCACATCCTCGCCAGCATCTGTAGTTTCCTGAGTTGTTAATTTTAGCCACTCTGACCAATATGAGGGGTATCTTAGTGTGGTTTTGATTTGTATTTCCCTGATGAGGAGTGATGTTGAGCATCTTTTCATGTGTCTGTTGGCCATCTGGATGTCTTCTTTGGAAAAGTGTCTATTCATGTCTTCTGCCTATTTCAAAGCTTTAGTAAATTTTTTGAAAGTACACACTGAAAAATGCAGTTGCAGAAGCTCCTGGGTGGCTCAGTTGGTTAAGTATACAACTCTGGCTCAGGTCATGAACTCACATTTCGTGAGTTCGAGCCCCACGTCCAGCTCTGTGCTGACAGCTCAGAGCCTGGAGCCTGTTTCAGATTCTGTGTCTCCCTCTCTCTCTGCCTCTCCCCCACTCATGCTCTGTTTCTCGCTCTCAAAAATAAACATAAAAAAAAAAAATGCAGTCGCAGAACTAAAAAATAGAATTCAATTGGACATGGAATTCATAATCAAGTCAAAGAAATATCTTACTATGGAAGAGCAAAAAAAAAAATACAAATAAATAAATAAATAAATAAATAAATAAATAGGTAAAAGGAACAGAAGACATGAAGAGTAGATCCAGGAGAATGAAGACGCAAAATGCAGAGTTGCAGGAAGTGGTAATCAACAGACCTATGAGAAGCATGAATGTAAAAAAAGGAGGGGAGGATTCTTTTGAGTTGAAAAAGATATACATTTTTATACTGAAAAGGCACATATAGTGTCAGGCAGAAATAATGAAAAATCAGATACACACGTGATAAAATTCCTGAACTCAGGATAAAGAGATTTGCTTACAGGCTTCCAAACACAGTGAGAAGGTGCATTTCAGAGACAGAAGAATCAGAGAAGCAAGAGATTTCTCATCTGCAACTTTGGATACCAGAAGATAGTGACATAATATACAGTTTTCCAAAAAAAAAAAAAAAAAAAAAAGCATGTGATCCAAGAATCTTATATAATCCAATAAAACATTCATATGGGCAGAGAAAGGTTTTTTTAATCCATTGAGACTCAAAGGTATGCCACACAAGCGTATATCTAAGTAAATTACTTTAGGGAGAATTTTTAAAAAATCAGAATAAAAAAATCTCAAGGTAGGATTAAATATTCAAAAAGTAGGAGTCAGTGAAAAAAATTTTTTATTAAGTCCACAGTTTGTTCTAGGGTAGAGTGGTGACAAGACCAAGCCCTCCAGAAGCTCCTATTCAGAAACTCAGTATTGTGAAGAAGATTTAGTGTGTTACCAAGCAAGAGAGGGACAGGTACACTGATGCTGTTTTGGCAGAGTTGGAGACAACATTTGATTTGAGAACGGACTATAAGGAGGAGGCAACTTTGCCTACTTAGAGAAGAGCTCTCTGAGCAGAAGATACATAGTCTCTGAGAAGGAAAGAAGTATGGTGTGTCCCTTCATGCAGAGAGAAAACCACTGTGGCTGTGTGTGGGGAACTTGGGTGGGAGGAAGCACTGTGGCAGAGACTGCCATCAGCTCACTAAAATCTGGTTCTTCCTCTTATTCCCGGACGTGTGGTTAGACCACCTTCCTAGCCTGCCTAGAAATGGGGTGTGGCCATGAGAGTTCCAGCCGGAGCAATGTAAACAGAAGTCACATTCAATTCTACCCCCCTAAAAACCACTGATATGCACTCTTCTTTGTTTTCCCCATCCAGCTAGTTAGAATGGAAATGGCCCCAAGAGTAACTTTGAAAGAGTGCCACATGTTGAAGATGAGGACAACCTATATCTCTGAATGGTTGTGTGTAGAAAAACTTCACCAACCTGGTCACCTACCTCAGTGCTGCTATGTGAGCAAGAAACCAAAAAATGCACTGTTTGAGCCACTGTTGAATATTAGGTAGACAAATCTATTATAGCAGGTAGCAAACCCTGACAACCACAGGTAGGCAGGATCGTGAGGGACCATAGTATAGAGTTTGAACTTCTCTACCAGTGTAATAGAAAGGGCTAGGGTGTAATGGGAATGTGTGGGGGGGAATGTGGGGGGGGGGAAGTTCAGGAAGGAAATGACATAATCAGATTTACATTCTAGAATCTAGAGGCAGGGCTCCTGATCAGTCAGGGGGCCACTGCCATAGTCTTAGAAAACATCACTGTGGCTCAGAGCAGAACTCTAGAGAATGGGAAGCTATGAAGTAATTGCATTGGGGGAATTCTGGAAGTAGAGATGTTTTAGAAACATCAGATGTAAGAAAGGGGAAGAAAGGATGACTCATGAATTTGAGGTAATTTACTAAAGTGCAGACAACTGCAATAGGGAAATTAAGATTTGTTTGTTCCTGTTAAATCTGAGATATTTCTTAGGCATCCAAAGGAGATGAAGGAGTACCACTGAGGTAGGAGAAAAGCCTGGCTAGTGCAGGCTCCCAGGAGCTTAGTGGGATTTTTCCAGTAATGTTTGGTTGTTGGGGTGTAAGTGAGGAGTAAGCAAGTAGTTGGTTTAAATAGTTCAAGGCTTTTCCAGGCAGGTGCTTAAGCAGGTATGTATTATTTTCCCAGGGCTGCTGTAACACATTGGTGGCTTAAAACAACACAGATTTGGGAGCACCTGGGTGGCTCAGTTGGTTGAGCATCTGACTTCGGTTCAGGTCATGATCTCACGATTCGTGAGTTCAAGCCCTGTGTCGGGCTCTGTGCTGACAGCTGGGAGCCTAAAGCCTGCTTCGGATTCTGTGTCTCCCTCTCTCTCTGCCCCTCCCCTGCTCACATTCTCTCTCTCTCAAAAATAAATAAACATAAAAAAATATTTTTTAAAAACCAGATTTGTTCTCTTACAGTTGCAGTGGTCAGAAGTCTGAAATCAACATGTCAGCAGAGTTGGGTCTTTCTTGGACACTCTAGAGGAGAATTCACACTATGCCCCTCTCCTAGTTGCAGGTGGCCATCAGCAATCTTTGGCAATCCTTGGTTTATAAACACATCGCTCCAATCTCTGCCTCCATCTTCACTTCTTTGGGTTTCTGTGTCTTTTTCCCCTTGTCTTCTCTTCTAAACACTTGTCATTGGATTTAGGGCCCATCCTAATCCAGAATGATCTCATCTCAAGATCCTCAACTTAATCACATCCGCAGATTTGTTTTTCCAAATTAGTTCAAATTTACAGACTCCATGTGGGCATACCTTTGGGGAGGGGTCACTCTTCAACTCACTACAAGGAGCAGGGATTAGGAGTATGGGGGAGCAAGTAAGTTAAAAGGATTTGCAAGGAAGATATAGGGCTGGATCATGGAATCCAAACTGGAAGAGTAGGGAGAAGAAGACATGAGAAGGTCATGGAGAAGAAAGAGTAGTGAGATCCGACTGGAGAGTGGTTGAGCAGGAGAACCAGAGCAAGGGGCTGAAGGGAGAGATGACATCACAATGGCTGACGGAGCTTATTTATGGATGACGACAGTCTAGGCATGGGCACCTGAGTCAGTAACTGAAGGGACATCTAGAAAACTCCACTGGAGGAGAAGAGGGCATGAACTCAGAGAGTGTTGGCTGGGTCACCAGCACAGGTGATGAAGACCACAATGGGGAAGATGGAATGGGAAGTCCAGTGCCTAAAGCATCAATAAGCAAGGGCACAGGACAAAGGCATGAAGACAGCAACTGGGAGGACTGAGCAAGTGACAGTGACAGCTAAATCAGAATAGATGAGTGTAAGGGGATTGCCAGCTGCAATATAAGGATACAAAAATAAAGAGTAAAAGAGGAGTCCTACAACACTCAGGAGTTAGAGGGAGAAGAAGGGCAGAGGGAGTGGAGAAGTAACCTAACAGCTTCATTCTCATGTGGGGTATGTGGCTGGAACTGAATTGAATAAAAACTATACTAAAAGTCTCCTCTTGAGAAATTGAGACGTTTAATATATTGATAGAGAAATGCAGATGTGAATATACTCTTCAAAACATACATACATACCCCCCTAAAAATACAAACACCTAGAAAAGCTTCCAAATCACCAGAGGCCAAAATAGTAACTAAAAATAAAAACTCTATCAATGCAGTAAAAATTGGTTTAAGGAAAAAAGAAAGGAACAAATAATATGTAGTAGTGCTAAAAATACAAAATAGGATAAAATAAGGCCAAACGTGTCCTTTATTTCAATTATGGCCACTGTATTTAATTGTCCCTATTAAAAATGATAAAATCATTAGGAGGTCACTAAAAAAATCATCTTTGTGATTACTTCATGGGTCTACAATTGTGCACTTTAAATATGTACAGTTTATTGTACATCGGTTATTCTTCAATAAAGCTGTTTTTAAAAACAGCAAAGACTAAGATTGGGTGAAAAAGCACACTCCAATTTTATGCTCTGTACAAATACCTAAATATGGTGGAGAGAGGTTGAAAAGGGGTGGTAAGGGCAAACAAACGGAAAGCTGGGATGGCAGTATTATGTCATATAAAGTGGATTTTAAAACTATATATATATATATATATATATACACACACACACATATATATACATGCATACATATGTATATATATGTATATGTATATATCCTGTAATGATAGATAAAAGGTAAAATCCATAATGATATTCTAACAGGAAATGAGGAAAATTAGGAAATGAGGGGGGAAAAAAGCTTTAATGAACCAGTAACGTAACTTTAAAATATATAAAGCAATAACTCCCAAAAATACAAACAGGCAAATCCACAATCCTATTAAGAAACGAATACACCTTAAAACACTCATCTCAGAACTTATAAAATTTAGTAAATATGAAATAAAATTATAGAGGGCTTGAATAATAATTAATAAACTTAATACATACACACACACACACAACATTTCATACTCAAATAGAAAATGTTCATTCCTTTCAAACATCCTTAGAACTCTGATTATATATTTGGGCACAAGTAAAAAATCAGCTACTTTTTTCAAATAAATAGATATCATACAAAAAAACTAGAAAATAACAAGAAAAATTTAATCTGTAAAAAGTAAACTAAAAAAAATCCATTAGGAAATTTTGAAACCTCTTTTCTAAATCACCTGTGAATTTAAAAAATCAAAACCAGAATTCTATTTAGAAAATATTAAGATGATTGCATATTAACACCTTATGGGAATCACCAAATAGTGAAATCTAGTAGAAAATGTATAACCTTCACATTATGTGTTAGGAAATAAGAAAAATTTTAAAGAATGAATTAAACCTCTAATCCAAGAAAATGGAGGGAGTACAGGGCAAAATGAAAAGAGACAGAATTAAAAAAAAAAAAGAAAAATTATTGAAATACAGAACAAAAACAAAATCATGGTCATAAACTTTTTCTCCAGAACAAACCTCATTATTTAAGACAATGGAAAGGCTATGCCTTTCACAAGAGTAAAGACAGTAAATGCCTTGAGAACAAGAGAAAAAATTACAAACACTACAAAGAGTTTAGAATTAAGGCAATGTACTATGATAACTACCTTGAGAATCTAAATGTAATGGTGGATTTTCTAAGAAAACATACATTACCAAAATTGACTCAAAAAGTAGAAAACCTAAACAGACCACAAAAACAGGGAAAAAGTTAAGCTGTCAAAGATGCCCTCCCCCCCAAAAAAACCACTTGGCACATTTTAAATTCCGAGTGTGATAGCTGAGACTAAAGATTTGATTTTAATCCTTGCTCTGCCACTCACTGATTGCTGCACTTGAGTATGGTGGCCAGATTTAGTAAATAAAAATACAGTACACCCAGTGAAATTGGAAGTTTAGATAAACAATTATTTTTTAGTATAAATATTCCCATGCAATATTTAAGACACAACTTACTAAAAAAAAAAAATTGCTCACTGTTGGTGTGAAATTCCACCTTAATTGGACATCCTATATTTTACTGGCAATCCCAGAGTTTAGACAAATTGCTCAACTTTCCTGTACTTGTTTTCTCATTTTTAAAATGGGGATGACAGGGGCGCCTGGGTGGCTCAGTCGGCTAAGCATCCGATATCAGCTCAGGTCATGATCTTGTGGTTCAAGATCTCGTGGTTCTGTGCTGACAGCTCAGAGCCTGGAGCCTGCTTGGGATTCTGTGTCTCCCTGTCTCCCTGCCCCTCCCCGACTCCTGCTCTGTCTCTGTCTCTCTCAAAAATAAATACAAACATTAAACATTTTTTAAAAAATAAAATGGGGATGATCATCATCATCCTACCTCACAAAGATGATGGGAGAGGTAGATTAGAGTGAATATCTGGAAATCTCCTAGTGGCACATAATAAGCACTCTGTCAATGTCAGTTATTTTAGTGATAGCTCCTTACTCCTGCCCCTGCACAGCCCATCCACCTTCATTCTTCAACAAGCAAGTACTGACCACCTAGCAAGGGCCTGGCCCTAGGCTAGACACTAGGGCAGACACACGAGTAGTAACATGAAAAGCATTCTCCCCATTTTTCCCTTCGCTCACCACCCCCACAAGCACATACTAGAAGTGGTGCTGGCTAATCACAGCTCTAGGTCTCCTTCCTGTTTGGACAGCAGGACAGGAACACCACACTGACACATTGTCACCAGAATCCCACACCAGCCCATGGAGGCGCATCGTTGGGGCCTTACATTCACAACCTGGGGTTGTCTCACTGGAGACCCGACAACCTGGGGCCTTATTCAAGGTGACTTTATCCCTTAGAGAAGACACTTAAGGTAACAAACGTACCTTACAGTCTCTCATACTAGTAGCTTTCTCTTACACTGAAAACACTGTGACAGTCAACCCTTGTGTGGTTTTACCAGCATAGGTATTACCTGTAGGTTAATGTTTATGTTCGCCCTTCTTTGCTGAGAAATAGTGATTAAGACAGAGACTCTGCCCAGTCTCTGTCCCAGGCTTCCTTAGGGAGCCTCTGTCTCCCTTGGATGGAGCATTTCGCTTGGAGGTCAGGTGTCAGAAACTACGCAAAAACCACTGCCTGCTCTCCCAGATCGTGCCCCTCTCCTGACAGACCCTTTCCAGCTTGAGCCCAATTCAACTCTTCAACCAGGCCTTTCTCCGTCAGCTGCCCAGGTGCTGACACCTGGCTCACCTCAGCTCACTCCACTCACTTCCAGGGATACCTACCCTGTGGTATTTCAGCAGGACTATAAGAGGGGCTCCTTGCATGACCGCTCTGGGCTGTTGTGATGGTGAAGTCCACCTCCCTGGTGCCCCAGGACTTCTCTTCCCTCCTCAGTGCTCACCTGCCTGCTGTGCCCAGCGGCCTCCACTTGCACTCACTCTGGTATTCCGTCCTGATGTGCCACAGCTTTGCTCGGGGATCTTTCATTTGCACTTTAACGTGGTGCAGGAGAGGGAGAATTCTTCCTCTCCCCTTCAGGGCCCTCCACCTGGATGTAAAATTAAATTCACAGGAGACAGGTTAACAAGAGGAAAAACACCAAAGTTTTATGACACGTGCACAGAGGCCCAATAAGGAAATTGAGACCCAAAGAAATGACCACAGCAAGCCATTTTTATACCTTTTAGAAAACGAGATGATAAATTTGTGAGGAATTTACAGGATAAGAAAAATAGGTGGGAGCCTTAGTAAGGAATTCTGAGTGGAATTTAGGCTAAGGTGGTAGATTAGTAGAACAGTGACAAAGTTTGTTTCCGTAGTTTTCTCAGCTTTAAAGTTCGTCTTTTCCCTTCTTAGCACAGGGAGGGCATTTTTCACATGGGAGATTGGTTTTCTGCTTCCAGGGGGACACAGGAGGGTCTGAGTGTCCTTGAACTGGCTGTTTCCCAAATAGCTTCGATTCAAAATAATCAGTATGCCACTGTGTCACACTGTGGGTGCCAGCCCAGGGCCCCGCAGCAGCTGCTGCAAAGTAAGGACTGCATTTTGCTAGTGGAAGGAAAGGCTTTGTTTCTGCTCTAAGAAGAAAAGTCCCTATCGGCTAAGTTCCTACTATGGGCCAGATGCTGGGCTAAGCCCTTTTCCACCCATTTTTTCTCACTTAATCCTCCAGAATTTGTGAAACAGGCATCAGTACCTCCAGTTTACAAATTCAGAAACACATGTTCAGAGAGGTTAAGCACTCACCCAAGGTTTACACGAGTCAGTCTCGGCGCTGGAATTTAAATTCAAGTCTCCTTGACTCTAAGACCAATGTTTTTCCCACTACCCCCCACTGATGGCCACATTATGGGAGATTTGCTTACATGTGTGTGTGTGCTATGATTTTTAAAATGTGCTTATTTTTAAAATGTGAGTTATCACATCACACCTGTCAGAATGGGTTGTATTTAAAAAATGTGAAATAACAAGAGTTGGTGAGGATGTGGAGAAAAAGGAAACCCATGTGCACTGTTGCTGGGAATGTAAATTGGTTCAGTCACTGTGGAAAACAGCATAAAGATCCCTCAAAAAAAGTAAAAAAGAAATAGCATGTGACCCAGTAATTCCAATACTATTTACCCAAAGGGGAAAAAAACCACCATTTTGAAAAGATACATACACCCCTTTGTTTACTGTAGCACTATTCACAACAGCCAGATTATGGAAGCAGCCCAAGTGCCCACTGATAGATGCATGGATAAACTGAGGTGATATGGAAGCAGATTACTCAGCCGTTAAACAAGGATGAGATCTTGCCATTTGCAACAATACGGATAGACATAGAAGGTATTATGCTAAGTGAAGTTGTAAAGAGACAAATAACATGATCTCACTTATATGTGGAATCTAAAAAACAAAACAAACAGACTCTTACATACAGAGAACAAGGTGGTGGTTGCCTGGTGGGGGGGGGGGGTAAGCAGGATGGGTGAAATATATATATATATATATATATATATATAAAAGATTTTAAAAATGGCACCTAGATCTGGGTCAAGTCCATTTCCTCTAGTTTCTTGGCCTCTCCCTGCTCCTTCCTGCTCTTGGTCATAAGTTTGTGCCTTTTCCCTCCTGTCTATTCCCATGGTCAGGCAGGCCCAGAAGGGAGACGGGCCAAGGTACAGCAAGGTTGCCCGTAACTTCTTGCTGCTGCTGTGTAACAGATCCCAGAATAACAGCCTGAATATGCAAGCAGTGTCTTGTCTTCTCTGAAAGCACGGACCCTTACTGATGGGGAGCAGCCAGACTGGGATGCACCCTCAGCCTTGAACTCTGTCTGCTGCACCCATCAGCCACCACGACCATGTCCTTTTTCATTTTACTTCCCTCTCTCTCCCCTTTCTCATCTTTTCTCTTCATTGCTGGGGCTGCCATCACAAAATACCACCGACTGCCTGGCTTAAACAACAGAAATTAATTTTCTCACGGTTCTGGAGGCCAGAAGCCCAAGGTCAAGATGTTAGCAAGGTTGTCTGTTTGGAGGCCTCTCTCTTTGGCTTGTAGATGGCTGTACCCTCCTTGTGCCTTTACACAGTCTTTCCTCCGTGTATGTCTATGTCCCAATCTCTTCTTATAAGGTCATAGATGCTTATAAACTCTTAAACTAGGCATACCGGGTTAGGACCCACTCTAATGACCTCATTTTAACTTAAGTACCTCTTTAAAGGCCCTATCTTCAAATATAGTCATACATAGCCTGAGCTACTGAGGGCTTAGGGCTTCAACATAGAATTGTGAAGAACAGAATTCAGCCCATCACACTCTTTCTCTCCTTCTCTCACACGCAATCCACACCTAACTGTGCTTAACACAAACACACACCTATTAAAAGAAGACAAATAATAGCTTGAGACAGAAGCTACACCGGTCTCACTGGGGATTCCTGTCTCCCAGGCTCTCAGGAAGAGAAACTCAGTGCCTCGGCCACCTGCTCCTTATTAATGAGGAAGAGCAAATGGTACTGGCCAAGGACTGGGTATGGGGAGGGTTTCCTTGGGTACAGATTGGTTCAAGGGATCCTGGGATCTCAAGAAGGGGTTCTTGGGCCTGGTGCATTCCTTATCTGTGGGTTTGAAAGGCTGAGATCAGGGTAGGAGATTTGGGGCCCATGGTTGAGCGGTTTCAATAATTGGAGTCCACTATTGTATTCACAGAGCCTTCAATGCCTCAATAAGGATAATTTTTTAAATTTGTGTTCATTTCACTGATCATCTAAGAACACTAACATGAGGACATCTTGAAATATCAAGATGACCACCAATATGCAAGGACTGCCTTGCCATTTCAGAGCCTACGTTTGTGTTCATTTCCATAATTGTTGGTGCCAAAAAAACACTATTGTAAGTGCTCAGAGCCAGAAAGTAACATATTTGAATCTATGCATAAATGTAATGTTTATGCAAAGTTAAGGCCAAATAATGTCACAGCACATGGTATAAATTGGAGTTTAAGTTATTTAGTTGCTGGAATAGAGCAAAAAGATAGGAGAATTGAAATATCACAAAGTACAATTAAAAATCTGATATATTAGGACATAGTCACACATCATAATCCATCATTTGTCATATTAAATCAACAATAATTTTAACTAATGATTTTTAAATTGATTAAATTTGTTAATTAAACTTGTTAAATTGGCTTAAATTTATTTGTTTTGGTTTTTGTTTCTATAAGCCTATCAATATAATAACCTTGATCTAGTTTATGATTATACACATTTAAGAAATATATTAAATTTAAGTCCAGACTTACACTCCCAGATAAGATGGAGTAGAATGTATCAAACTAACTCTATGGCTAAGAAAAAACTAGAAGAGATGGACCATAATCCAAAAACATCAGAGAATAACCAAAGTATCCAAGACTTGAGGGGCCAAAATCTCTGAAAAAAGCAATATATAAAAATATACACCATTTTTCCAGAGAATTATAATGTAAAAGGATCTCTGAAAAGAGGAAATGCTTTGTGGTAAGCACTGCATTCATCAGAGTCTTTTTCCCCTTGAGTCAATTATCAATTCCTGGCAAAGAATATAGACTGTGGGGGCGGGGTGGGGGTGGGGAGGGAAGCAGTGGTCTGGAGCTGACAGCAGTCTCACTGGGCCTGATAGGCAAAAACGGAGTTCAAGTTACAAAGAAACCAAGACGTGAGGTCCAAGATCCTAAAGAAAAAGGAACCACAGACAGGTGAAGCTGACATTAGGTCTGAATTCACTGGAGTCATTTTATGAGTTCCAAGCTTCCTGTTGGATAAGACTGAGAAACCAAATGGAAGAAGCTGCCAAGACAATAAAAATCTAAGCATGGCATGTTGTAGCCTCCCAGTGCTAGAAAGCCAGGAATTGGAGTTTGGTGCCTACTATGAGGAAGGCCATGGTAAACACCCAGGGGTTCACATGAGACCCCAGGAAAGCTATTTCTTAGGAGTAAGGGCAAATCAGAAATAGAAGAGTCTCTACCAAATCGAGGTGATTTTGCCATAGCTCATCTGCTTGCAAGAAGACTTATTCCCTTTCCAGTTCCAGCCAGGAGAGAGCAAATTGCCACAATCTGCTGAGCTCCCATGTGTGGGAGGTGGAGCTATGGTTTCCCCCTGCACCTCCAGGCCACTGAGGTCTGCATCAACCCCGGGGTGTTCAACTCCAACTTTAAAGCATGTGTGATACCCAAGGTGGAGTGGGAGGCACTTTGAGAGGGGCCCAAATAGTCAGTCTATAGGTATGAGCATGATGAAAAATTTCTGCGGAAGATACACCACACACTGTAGGAGGTAGATACATCGGAGGGAATTCTGCAATGTCCAGAGTCTGTTTCCATCACCGGTGGGATCTCTAACATGCCGCTGAGCAATGGGGAGACTGACACTTCACCATGCCAAGCACAAGCTTTTCATTCTGTGACATGTGTATCTTTGCTTACATACTTCCTGTTTTGCTGGCTCTATCATATGCAGACTTGACCTGTGACCCAATGACACAGCAAACACACATTTTCTTGAACTTGACATAGATATGTATATTTTTCTCATTAAAGTTTCAGAACAAAACAAAAGAAGAAGAAAAAAAAGACATTTCTCTCTGGATAGAGAAAACATCATCCCAAGTCTCAAAAACTGTTTAAACGCAATGTCCAGAATTCAATACTAGTTTGCCAGGCATACCAGGAAATAAGACCAATTATGAAACCCAAAATAAAAGAGTCAATATATTGGCCCATAAGTGATCCAGATATTGGAGTTATCAGACATGTACATTAAAATAAATTATTATGATCAAGGAAAAATATATATAAATATACAGATCATTTTACCAGAGAATTATAATCTAAACAAAATAAAAACAAAACAAAACCAAAATAGGAATCTTGTACCACTGACCTCTCAGTAACTCAGTTTAGAAACCTAGGTCTGATTTTTGATTCCTATATCTTCCTCAGCCTATCAATACACTTATGCTTCACTATCCATTACTCACTGTCATTTCCCTAGTTAGGGCCAACATCACCTCTAGCCTGCATCCATACTCCACACCATGGAATGAACTTTCTCTGTTATAAATTCCATCATCACCTGACCTTTGCTTTCCTCTACACTTGCTACTTCACCACTCCAAACCCCAGGGAGTACTTGTCCTTCAACTACAGTAAGTTAATTTTAATTATTCAAATGTACCATGTTTTCACCACCTCCTGAAATGTGCATATGCTGTTTCCCTTTTACGACACCTTTACTCTCTTGCACTTAGCATATTCTCACCCAGTCTTCAGAAAACTTGTCTTTCAATAGGTTCTCTCTGGATCTCTCAGGACCTCTTTAGATCCCTCTCCTAACATAATATGCCCCTTATCGAGCATTATCATGCTGTGTGGTGATTATATATTTACATATATACCTCCCACACCAACTTAGAAATTCTTTGATGGCAGGGACCACATTCCCCTGGCACTTTGCACAACAGTTAACACATTACAGGTACATTTGAGGATTGGTGGCTGGGACATGGCGTTGCAAGCAGCATCCTGAGAACAGAAGCTCAGCATTTTTTTTTTAAAGATGCAGTCATCCCAGAACTCAAGCAAGGACTCTGGGACTATAGTTGTTTGCCTGCACCCACATAGGTCCCCAGGGAGAGGCCAGTCTCCATGGAGTGCTGATAATTGCCCTCAACCCCAGAGCCTCTGGAGCCCCACACCCCTTTGCACCAACTCAAGACCAGCATAAAACCCCAGGGTTCCGTTTCCAAACCCTGTGAAGGTCGTGAGTATAAGGAACACACTCCCCGAGGCCCTTCTTCAAACTGCAGGCAAAGGGTAAAGCTAGCTGTTATCTGGCTGCAAGTGCTTTCCAAATGATCTATAAAAGTGTGCGCTTCTCCCCAAAGTGATCTCTTCCCTTAAAGCCTATGTGGGTAATCAGTTCTGTCCTACCCACAGGACTGGAGTGAGGAATGTGCGTGTAGAAAGTTCATTTGGAATGATCGTACAAACATAAGGAGCGGCTAATACTCTTTTGTGGTTGTTGCACAGACTGGAACAGATGAGGCTGTTCTCAGTAACGAATCTTTGATGGTCTCCGTGCCCCCTGCTCTCACAGCCCCTGCACACACTGATCCCTGCAGCATGCTGGGAGTCTCCTCAGAGGTGGCAGCTGATAGAGTAACAACAGTAGCAAATAACCGCTGCTGAAATGTGTATGTGGCAGCGAGCCTCTAAGCTGAACATTATTATCTCTACTTCAGAGGGGAGGAAAATGAAACTGAGAGGCTGAGTAACTTGTCACACAGATGGATGCTGCCAGGACGCAAACTCAGGTGAATCTGGCGATTATCTCCCCCTTACACAGAAATACATTTTTTAGGGGTACCTGGGTGGCTCAGTCGGTTAAGCGTCGGACTTCAGCTCAGGTCATGATCTCACGGTTCATGGGTTTGAGCCCCGTATCAGGCTCTGTGCTGACAGCTCAGAGCCTGGAGCCTGCTTCCAATTCTCTGTCTCCCTCTCTCTCTCTCTGCCCCCTCCTGCTCATGCTCTGTTACTCTCAAAAATAAATAAAGCATTAAAAAAAAATAAAAAAAAACAAAAGAAATAAATTGTTCAGAGCATCCATTCCTCTGTTCCTCTGATGATGCTCTGCACTTCATCTGCAAACAAGGTGCCTGGGAAGAGACTAACACAACCTTGAATTCTAAGCTCATAAACCTAAGCTGTAACATTGGAATAGGGCAACGGCCAAAGCCATTTCAGCTCTAGGACGACGTTGCCAAACAGGAATCTACTTCTGCTCTTTGAAAGGTCTCTCTTTTCAAGAACATCTCTGCTGCCTGCATAACATTTGTGCCACGCAAACTCCCTTGTATGAGGAGCCCCAAGGCCCCACTGAGACCAGTAAACCAAATGTTTGTGTGTCTGCAATCTTCTTCCAAGGAGCACAGGCCCTCCTAATCCTCTGATTACACTTGATGTACAAGATAAAGCAAAAAAGAAAGCTTCCTAATGATGCACTGCTTCCCGCCGAAGCTGTAGGAATGAAAAACTCATGGCCTAATTTGCAAGACAGCCAGCAACAGCCCAAGTTCATTCCAAGGTACAGGCATTATTAACTTGTGACCCAGCCTAGGAACCAGGCAGCTGTGAAATAATGTTTCAGTTAAAAAACAAAAAAGTAAAAGGGGAAGAAAAAAAAAAAAAAACCTCCAGAACATATTGCTGATAAAATGTTTACACTTGGTTTAACAAATTTTATAGTAATGATGCTTTAAAAATGTGTTTCTCATGACTGGCTTTTCGATACCGAATGCAAATAAAGAAATAATGAGTTTAGAATTGCAAACAGATTACCCCTGCCCCAAAGTTGATGCTATCAGCACAATACTCACCCCAAACTCACGTGCATGGGTTTGCCACGTGAGTCCTGGCAGATCCTATAAATTGCATTGAGCCACCTGGTCAAGTCACGTGGTTACTCACCACGGGAAGGTTCTCTATGCCTTAGGCCCGTGGCAACAGATCAGACTCCCTTTACCCCTGGAAAAGAACCAAACAGCCTAGGGATTTCCTAGTTGGCCATATGAGTACCATGGAAACAGGAGAAACTGAGGAAAGTGTTAGGACTCCAGGCCAACCTCAGAATGTTTGGCCTGGAATAAATCTGAAACAGGGAGAAATGCCAGTTTTGCAAAGCAGCAGCAGAGACGCTATTTTAACCCAGGGAAACACAGCAAAACTTCTGCCTTCTGATCGGGTTCCTAAGGGGGCTGCATGCTAAAGTAAAACCCTAGGCAAGGCTCTATCAGCCTTGCAGCGGGACCCTGAAGACTATATAGCAACACCTGTGTCTGGGAGGCATTCTGTCTCCGTAAGACGCTAGAAACACAAAAAGGAAGCCGCTCAGGTTACTCATCCATGATAACTCAAACTCACATTCACTATTCCTAGGCAGGCGTGCTATGCAGTGTGCTCAGGCTTCAGCTGCTAGCCGCTTGGGGAAGGCGAGATGGGGATGGGGGGGTGGGTGTTAGCAAACAGGGAATTCTCATCAGGGTGCAGAGGACCCAGATGCTAGAATGAAGGGAGAATCCGGGTAATCGGTAGGGTGACCACCACGTGCTGGTCTGCCCGGAACTTGACCGGAAGAACTATCCCGGATGCCTCTCTGTCCCTGGCAGCCCCAGCAGCCAGCCACTTGGGTTAGACACAAGCACAAGCCGCAGCAGCCTCAGCGGCCTTTCCCAGATTAAACCTACAGCAGATCATGCGAAGCTCACGGGAGGACCGCGGAGCCTCCTCAGAGGCTGTGCTTCTAAGGAGCGTTGAAGACTTGCAGAAACAAAGACCACGGACTTGGCACTGAACGCCTGGAGGGAAAAGGTGGAATTCCCAGCGCAGGCAGCTCTGGAGGTTCCCCAAAGTCGTGAACAGGAGAGGCTGGAGGAGGAGGAGGAGTTCCTGCCAGCACCCAGGTTCGCCCGAGTTCCCGCGGGACGTGGAAATGGGACTCAGCACTCACGACGAAGCTTGTAGTTTATGTATAGAACTCTGACAAGAGTATTTATTTCTTCTCTCTGTGTGGGCCGGGCTCAGTCACGTTCAATACAGTTTTGTGTCCACCTCACCAAGTTCTTAATTAAAGAACCCTCCCGGATCCTGTCATACGTGAGCGGACGTGGCCTGACTCTTGGAGTAACATTCTGGTTAAAATGCTACTTTAATTACCCCTGGTCTTCCCCCACTTCTGCATCTCCTTTATAAAGTTCTGTCTTAATGAGGCTCAGTGTGTTCCCTATGATACAAATAGGATTTTGCAGCCCAGTCGGTGATAGGGCTCAGGGAGAGGCAAAAGTGGTTCTTCTAGTGGATCCAAGTGTAGGTTTATACATCATTCATTCCTGACAGAAGCCACATATAAAACTACCTTTAAAAAAAAAAAAAAAACAACAGGCTGAACATCACAAGACCCCGTCGTTGATACTATACAAGGGACAAATATTGTTAGTTATTATTGTTGCTGGGGATTAGATCAAAGTATGGTCTCTTCTTCTTCTCGTCCCTCCTGCCCTTTTGGAGTCTGGCAGATGGAGAACATCGCAAGAGATGGAGCTAGGAAGGGACATGCAGATATTTTACTCATGTGTCAGGCACAAGAGCCCCTGGATGAGCTGGGCCAAAGACGATGCCATTCTTCACTGTCCTCCTGTGACTGGAAGACCACAGCCTCTGAGAAGCTGAACAGAGAGGAGTGCACTGAGCTGGGCCTCCAAAGGCAATGATCCCTGCAGAATGGAGACTTTCAAATGTAAATGCCCCTGGTGACTGGGGGTTGGCCAGTGCAAGGACAGGAAAGGGTACTTAGGGCAGCTGTGTATGGCTGTGCAGGTTGTGCACTGCACAAATGCATTTCCTGAGGGGGCAAGTGGGAGGGCAGTCTAGCCCCAGCTCCATTCACCAAGCATCCTATGGAAGCAAAAGGGCACATTTGTCCTTGCACAAATACGTCATCTACACACCAACCCCTGTTCCTGTCAAACCTTGCCCGCCCAGATGGGGCATCATTTTTGAATGCACACAGAGGCACCTTGTTGTCTGTAAGCAGTATCTTCAACATTCCTATTCCTGGTCAACACATGGCCTTCTGAATATTAGCAGCTCTGTCGTCCTTGAGACAACTGAGTTAGCAGATGGCAGGGAGGAAGCTTCTTCTCTGTGGAAATAGGAGATAGGCATGATAGTGTTCTGCCCTAACTCCCCCCCAGAGTCTGCCCACTGCTCCAAATGGGCTGAACAGCCAAGCCTGTGGTCAGCCCAGGAACACCTGTCCTCTCAGGGAGGAGAAGGCCAGCAGAAGAGCTGTGCCCTCACAACTTCCGGCCACACTGCTCATCACTACCCAGGGTCTTGGGATGCGCAGCTCAGCTGTTACCCCCAGAAGCCCCTGAAATGGTCAGAACAGGGTATTAAGTAAAATCATTTCAAGTCCCCACTGCACTCTAGGCCAAAAATTCACCCCGATTATATTTCCCATCTCAAATTTCAAGCCACACTGTCCAATATAGCTCAGCAGAGGAAGCCATACCACAAACACCACATGATAGCGTAAAAATACCCCAAGGAGCACCATACCAGCAACTTAAAAATACCCCAAACTTGAGCTCTGTGGAGCCCGCTCCATTATTAAATTCCAAGAGAGAAATCAAAATTCAAGACTGCCATTCCCTTTCTTTTGCACATTAAAATCCCAAGAAATAAAAGCCCCTCCCCCATCTGGATTTGAATCTTCCCGGGTATCAGCCAGTGAAACTCCCCCAGCTAGAGTCTGAGTGTCTCCTCCAGGAGCAGCTGCTCTCTGCCTGGTCTACCCGGAATGGGTGTGGCTCCCAGAAGGACAGGGAGGTCAGATTTATCCAATCTCAAATCACTCATGTGTCCCGCTTTTCAAAAAGTTTGAAAGTCAATAGGGCACCCAAGAATATCTCAGCCCCAGCCCCACACCCACCAAATTTAGACAGTAACGTGATGTTCTCAGAACCCATGTTTCTGCTGCCAGCCATTGGGATGTAGCAGATGCTTGGTGACATCTGGGGGAAAGGAGATGGAGAAAACAAATGTGAGACAGAGAAAGAAAGTATTCTGGCTTTCAGACTCACTAGAATTTCCAGTAAGACTGCCATTGGCCAAGGTGCAACCCCTTACCTCCATGTCTTACTGGAGTTTCCATCTCAGCCGCATCCAACCCATACAGTATTTATAAAACCTCCTAGTTCCCACTGATCTCTTAGAGCCTTATGTTCCTGGTACCTTTGGGGCAGCTTTGTGTGATGGGTCTTGCCTGTCCCTTCCTCCCTGAGAGCAGGAACCGGCCCAAGCCAAATGTGTGTGGCTCTGCTTCTCACCTCCCCCCCTTCTCTACCACTGTCCCTGTATCCTGATTATTTTCTCCCTTTGCCCCGCATTCACTGCTGTTTCTGACTCCTGCGCAGGCCTTGAAGGTCCTGTATATCAGGGCATTTTCCTTTTCCCTAGTTTTTGACTCAGCTGCAAGAACACCAGAAACCAAAGCTGCTGCTGAAGCTTCTGGAGAAGACCATCTTTTCGTGCCATGGGCTCCTTCCCAAACCTCACCTCTCCTCATCTGGTTCCTTCCCACCGCCCCCTCTCCTGCAACAGTGGGATAGCCCTCTGGTGTTCCATCTTCTCTGGCATTCCCTGACTCCTTTCAGGCTAAGTTTGAAAATGCCTACTTGCCTCTTCAGTTCGCCCCTTTCCTTCTCTCCCCTGTGTAGGGCTAGCGCTGTTTGCTAGGTCCTAGTGCTTTCTTTTGTTTTCCTGTTTCTTTGTTTTCAGCCCCAGACATTTATGGTCCTAGCCTTCTCTTGAGTGGTTATGTGTGGCCCCACATAGTAAGAGAGAAGCTCAAGTTGGAGGCAAAAGTATCCATTATGCAAACATAGCCTGCCTATTTTTGTCACTTCCTCTTTGAGAAGCAAAAGAGGCCAGGACGCACCTTCTCAACAGTGATTCATCCAGCGAATATCTATGGAGGACTCACTATGCTCTAGAAAGCGTCCCGGATGCAGGGAGACAGCAGCCAACAGGATCAAGTCCCTGCCCTCCTGGGCTTCACGCTCAGGAGGGAACCAATCTGATCTCTAACCTAGACTTGGCTCAGCCATGACTCTGCTACCTGGACCCCCTGGCTTCCCTGCCAATCCTAATTCCAAGTGTTTTCTGAAACATCTCTTCAAAACTTGTGCCAGGCTCCCTTTCCTGTTGGTGGTATCCTGCCTTGAAGTTTGCTTGACTATGCTCCACTCATTCTCCCAGGGCTGTTCTCCTCTTCCCCTTTCCAATCTATGCAAACATTCTTTAGCCTACCCCAGTCTTCAAGCAGGGCTTCCCCAATAACTTTTAGCACAAAATCTATCTAGCTAAAGCTTTTACTTCTTTTTTTAGGCATAGAGTTCATAATAATTCCATTTATTAATGTTTGGCACCTTAATCCAGGAAAATGGCATATGCCTTGTATAACCAGAATCCTCATGCGTCTTTGTCCATGCCTGGATTAAAATCCTCTACTTCTCTGAGGAAAACTCCACATTTCAGGTCCCTGAATCCACCAGGATATCCAGACCTCATGCAAAGAATAATCAAAAGCCAGCTTGAGAGCATCAGAGAGGAGGTGGCTCTAGGAACCTGTGAATCACACACATGGATGTGAGATCGACTCACAAGTATCTTTCTTGGTCCTGGATGCAGTTTAACACAAGACTCCAAATAACACTACGTGAGACAAGAAAGCCTTCCTCTTCCATTAATGCCTGGCCCTGACAATTGGAAAATCCTAAGACCTACCTCACTCTCTAGTTCTCACTTCCCATAGGGAACATGGACGTTTCTGGTAAGTCAGAGTCCCAGGCATCTCATTAGGACTTCAGATTGCAATGCCCACGGTGGCTTCAGTCTGTGTTGCTGTATCCCACATCTCTCAAATGCCAAGGATTCCCACACAACTTACATCCTGCATTGCTCAGGGTAGCCTAGGTTATGTTGTAGTAACAACCTCAAAATCTCAGTAGCCAGACAGTAAGTGCTTATTCATGTATGTCACAGGACATCTGGGAACAAAGTGTATGTTGCTGTATATTTCCTTTGTCTGGGGACCTCAACTGAGGGAAAGTCTATCTCGGTACTTCTGGCAATCATAAAATTATTATTTTTGTTTTCATCATTATTATCTATGCCTATAGTAGGAAAATGTAGGTGGAGTCAGAAGAGTTTATCTTGGCACTGGCTCCCCCACTTAATAACTGTGTAATTTGGGGGGGGGGGCACCTGGGTGGCTCAGTCTGTTTAAGCATCTGACTCTTGATTTTGGCTCAGGTCATGATCCCAGGGTTGTGGGATCAAGCCCTATGTCAGGCTCTGCACTGAGCATGGAGCTTGCATGAGATTCTCTCTCTCTTTCTCTCTCTCACTCTTTCTCCCTCTCTCTCTGCCTCTCTCCCCACTTGTGGTCTCTCTCTAAAATTAAAAAAAAAAACAATGATTTTGTACCAGTCAATTTTCCTCTATGGACCTCTGTTTCCTCATCTGTAAAACAAGGGATGAGGTAACATAATCTTTAAGGCCACTTTCATCGTAAGTCCATGTCTCTTCTACCTGGGAAGAGAAGAGGAATTCACGTCAATGAGCATCTGTTCTCACAAGTACTCTGGAAAGCATAATTATTCTCACTCTGCAGATTTGAAAACTAAGGCTCAGAGAAGCTAACAACTTATTCAAGATCACACATATAATGAGTGATAGATGAGGGATTTGAACCCCTGACTCTCATACTCCAAAATGTTTTCCCTTTTCACTGTCTCTCATTCAATACACAATATGACATTGCAAATACAGAGAGGGAGTGTGGGAAGAAACAGATGCAATGAGATGAGCAAAAAGGCACACCTCATGGAGCAGCCTTGAAGATTAAAATGACCCATGGTGTTTTCATTTCTTCTTATGACTCAATTTAACTTAGTGACAACAATATTTAATATTTAAGTGCCAGGTACTGGACTAGGTGCTGGATATGTGAAGACCAATTTCACTTGAAAAAAGTAGGGAACACACATATCAGGGAAATGGAAACCATTCTCCGTATTTCAAGAGGCAGGGATTTATTGCAAAAGATTCAATGCTTGTCAAACTGATGGGAGATCTGGGGAAGTAACGACAATGGAAAACCAATGCTGCCTTTCAGGAAAATAAGGCAGTGAAAGCACTACAAAAATCTGCCATTTGCCCATGCAACTCTCTGCCATTCCTGGAAGTAAATGATGATTTATCCTTTTCTTTTGACTTCCACATCTCACGCACAAGCCTGTCATTTGAAGAATTTAAACTGGAACTCTCCTGGCAAGGGAATCTGGGTAATGTAGTTTCCAGACTTTCAGCCTCTGTGATAGAAGGATAAGCTTAGAAAACCAGGGAGGGGATTGAATATCAGCAGACAGTTGGTAACATAGCACACAGTTCTAACTAAAAGGATCAGGACAAGTCTCCTCCGGGGTGACATCAGCTGAGTCTTGAAACAAGAGATAAAATGAGGGTTCTTCAGAGTGAGTGGTGTGAGTAAAAAGAGCTTGGCAAAACCTCCCAAGGAATGTCAAGTTACTGAGTCCAATCAGAGCACTGAGCAGGAGGAAATGGGGCTGGATTGAGGCCAGATGGATAACCAGACAAGATTCTGGAGGGCACAGTATGCCATTCTGAGTCTGGACTTAATCCAATCAATAATGGGAAACCATTGGAGGTCTTTGAAGGAAGTGACAGAATCAAGTGAGTATGTTTAAAAGATCCCTTTGTTGGTGTTGAAGACGGTTCATGGAGGACATAAGGAGGCCCTTGCTGTCATCCAAGGGCCAGATGATGATGGATTAGACTCAAGCAGTGGTCATGTGGATGAGAGCAAGGCTGATTTAGGAAGCAGAGTAGAGAGGTAAGGCTGAGTGATGCATAGGCTGTGGGCGTGAGTGGAAGAAGACCGGCCAGGCGTCCGGTTTGGCTCATTAGAGGATGGTGACCATTCACTGGAGTGGGAGCTTTGGAGAAGGAGCTCGTTTAGGGGTCAGGGAGATGGGGATTGCTGAGTTTGGTTTTGTAACAAGCTGAGTTTGAAGTGCCCGGGTGATGGAAAGAATAGGACCAATAAGGTATGGACTAACATCCTGCCAGAGGCCAGACCCTCTGCTCAGCACCAGAAGCCCTCAGCTGAACATGGCAATCCCTCTCTTGGAGGAGCTCTGAAGTCAATCCACCCCTGAATGTATGTGACTCCACAGGAGGCTTGATAATGGAAATCTTTGGGGAACATTCAAACTTCATTGGAGGCAAATGTTTTCAGTTCCACGATGTCTGCAAGTAAAATTTCCCTGGAGACTTGCAAAAGTGCACTGGAAATGGGTGCCTCTTTCCTCTTTCTGTGGACCCCAAGGTAAGCTAAAAAATCACAGGGGGAGAGGAGAAAGCTCTTCTGCTGTTTGATCTTGATGAAATCTTGAACCAGCTTATCCATCAAAAGAAATTATTGGGCTTAAGACAAGAAATATTTGTAACAATGCACTAGGGAATTTTAAAGATGAATAAGACAAGGCTGGAATCTTAGACAGCCAGTCTACTTTGTGTGGCTAGGCTGATGGTTCAACAGGGCTGGATTAGAAGATTCTGCTGAGGCACTAGTGTGGGGATAGGATGACCATTTGCCCCCATTGCCTGGGACTTTCTAGGTTTTAGCTCTGAATCTCCCATGTCCTGGGAACCCCTCCATCCCAAACAACCCAAGGCGGGTGGTCACCCTATGTGGGGAGGATGTACTTCTCCAACCCTCCCCAGCAAGCTTGCCATGACACTGGGGAAGATGTCTCAAGACCACCCAGACTTACCTACTAAACATCTGTCAACCAGGACAGTGAAAAGTACCGTAACCACAATCTATATCAAATCCACTTTCTCATTGGAAACCTGACTGCCTTACTTATTGTGCAATATCTTCCCCTTACCCTGAACCCCTGATTTCTTTCCCCCTGCTTTATTTTCTAATTTCTTCCATGACATTTTTCTGCTTCTTTCTACTAGGTATTGCATGCAATTATTGTGTTTATTATTTATTGTCTATCTCACCCTACTAGAATGTAAGCTCCTTGAAGGCAAGAATCTTTAATTATGTTTGATTCTTGATGTATCACATTGTCTGGAACAAAATAAGCCCTTAACGTACATTTGTGGAATGAATGGATGAGTTAAAACACATCCTCAAACCATACATAGCATTTTAGACAGAACATGAACTGATCTTGACGTTTTTTAATTCAAATGAGACTAAGAAGATATTTGCATTATTTCATATTCAAAGCCGACTGTTGACACATTTAATCTTGCTAAACTCACCAAGTGTGGCGGCTTTCTCCTGCCAGCGGGTTACATAATCTTCCAGGCACACATTTGAAGCACCAAGCTAACCTTCGCGCATGGCAGCTGTGGAGTGGTAATTGTGAGGGGGCGTCTCTGAGGGGCTGGAGAAGGCAGGCCATCTGCCACTGCGTTGGGGACAGCCAGGGGCCAGGACGCTGGGCCTCCTGCAATGCCTCAGTGCCAATTAGCTGTCCCCATGCCGGCTGTGCGGGGGCTCCAGGCTAGCCACATAGAGCAGCTGATAGAACAGGAAAGTCACCAGCAGAGTGACCCATCAACCCACCTGTGCGGGAGGCAGCATGGGACTGGATGGGTGTCTGAATCTCCTATCAGAAGTGGGGCAGGAAGCTGTTTCCACACTTCAGTTCCATTAGCCCGAGGGGAAGGACTGAAATGTCCATGGGGTGGTTGGCCAGGCCACAGTGCTGCTGCCTGGCTCCTGGAACACACCAATGCCCTTCTCCCTGACAATGGCCTGGTGAACGTCTTTTCACCCTTCGAATCTCTGCAAAGACCTCACCTTTTCTGTGCAATCTTTTCTGACCATCTACCAAGAGAATTTGTCCTCCTTAATCTGAATTTACTTCAATAGTAGTAATAATAATTAATAATAACAACAGCCACAGCAGCAGCAACTAAATGTGTCATGCACTCACAGCGTACAATAAAATGTATAAAAATCCTCAGGCTGTGAGTCCATTGGGATGTTTGAGTCAGCTAATACACATTATACCTGCTCCCATACCGCTCACGACGGTGCTACGGCAGGGGTGTCATTAGTTCTCATCTACAGGTGTGGCCTGGAGCTCAGAGAGACCACCTCATTTGCCGAGACTGCACAACTACAGAGGGAGAGCTTGGACTGGACTCTCAGTTGGCAACAGCCCAAGGTTCACACACTGGTCACCGTGCTAAGCCTTGCACGTGGCACTGTCCTTCCCACCTGTCACTTCTCTGTCTCCACAGAGACCTCCACAGAGGTCTCCCCACTGGGCCTCACTCCTCTAGGTCTCAGGGGATGGGATCTTTGCCTCTCTGATTCCGCTCTGTATCCCAGGCCCTAGCAGAGCTTGGCATGTAGTGGGTACTCAGGAAGCGTTTCCTGAATTGAATAATAATCCAGGTAAAGAGCTGGCACTGTGGTGGGTTGACCCGCTGGATCTTACTAATTAGGTTATTTAGGAGCATCTGGAAATTGTGACAGGTTTGAATGACCCCACATTTTTAGTTTCCTGATATGGTATGGGTCTGTGAGAATAGCTCCACCTCCCCAGAGGAGGGGTACTGATGCCCACTGCAGCCCCAGCCTCCCTAGGGTCATCTGTGCCCTGTGATGTTCAGGGCTATGTGCACAGTGGGAGTCAGATGCTCAACGGCTACCCCCAGAAGCTGGCAATTGGGTTGTAGATGTGCATGAATGCAGGGCTGCCAAGAGAGTATTCCAGAAGGGCCAGACTTATGTGGGAGCCCAGCTCAAGCAGCAGGGAGCCATACCCGCTGAGCTGTGGACCCCAACAGTGAGGGGGATGGGAGACCATGATACTATACCGAGAGCAGATTCTCCTTTCCCCACATTTCTTCATCGCATGCCCTGTCCACAGGTACCAAACCATGCAACCAAGAATGCAAGGGTGAGAGAAGACAGGACTCAGACACAGAAGAGGTGACACCTGACAGTCAGCTCTGTGAATGACCTGATCTTCCCCCCCTCAGATGTAAGGAATACCAAAGAGTCCTCTTCCCTTCTTGCTATAGGAAATAACATCCAGCATGACCCATCATGTGTGCCCCAAGGGGCCTGCGTCCCCGGATGAGGAACACCGGAAGTGGCCTGGTGGGGAGGAGCCTTCTCGCCCTGTTTGGCCAGAGCTCCTGGGTTGCTCCCTCTGGCCACCAAGATCAGTTTGCCTAGAGGAGGCAGGGCAGGGGAGTGTGGATGGGAGCTACCACTGTCCTCCCTGCCTGCTCCCCTGTAGAAGGATGGCCCTCAGATGTGGCAAGAGATGGAAGCCACTGCCCTGACCATAGTGACTGTGATAATGATCATATTCCCACAGCACCTACCCTGTCCCAGCTCTGTTATAAGTGTTTCACACATAGTAACTCCTGTAAACTTCACCACAACGCCTGAAATCTGTACATATCACTGTTCCTATTTTATCGAGGAGGAAACTAGGTACAGACAGGCTAAATACCCATGATGTTATTTAAAGGGCTTGGGAAGGTAGTTCATGAACTCAAAATACCTCTTCCACGAATAGCTAATTTTACCATTAGTGCATCTCTTTGGACAAAAGCGAAGAGCTCTTTTGCAATGAAATGTCCCCAGTAGGAAACACCTGGAGTAACCAGTAACTACATGGATAAGAGAAGTGGTTAATACTTTAGACTCATGAACTCACTCCCTTCCCCACCATGCATCAGCTGTGTGACCCGGGGCAAATTGCTGAACTTCTCTGAGCCTCAAGTTCCCTTCATGTAAAATGGAGGTAGATCGACGAGAAAATCTTTATGAAGTGTTTAGCACAGTGAACATTCAGTAAATGCTGGAGGCTGTCATTATTATTGTTACTTATTCCCTTATGGAGAACTTGTTCTCCATACTTTTTCTCGATGTCCCTAGCAGAGAGCAGGACCTCAACAGGGGCAGAAGGGCGGGCCAGTTTTAATGAGAGGAGAGCAGGCAGAAACAATTTTGCAACTGGGTTTCTGTCCTGGGAGCCTGTTATGAAACAGGGGATGGGAGAGAGGTCCCATCAGGACAATGGTCAGCCACAGCAGAAGTGCCAGAGAGAGTAGGACTCCACAGAACATGGAGGATGATCCAGACAGAGAAGCTTGGCCAGCCTCAGAGGAGTGCGGTTATGTCTGGGCTTCCGAAGGAGTAGCGGGCCGGTGGCAGCCGCCAGTGCTGCTAACTTTTTGCTCCCAAACAAGCGCCCCGCCCCCAATTTGGCAGCCCCGGGGGCCCTGAAACAGCAGCCCCAGGCACAGAGCTCTTCTCTGCCCCCACTTCCCAGGCCCAGGGGTATTTTTCTTTCCTCTGGGAGGGCTGCTCTTCCAAGAGCTGGCTGGGCCACCAGGCCAGAATGGAGGTGGATGTGACCAGATGGCACTGTCTCTTGTGTTACCCACTGGCTCTTATATAAGGTCTCCATGACACGTTTCCTCCTAGAATGATGAGCCAGGAACAGGAAGAGTGCCTACCAGGCACCCTGTTTACAATAATTGTCTTTTTTTTTTTTTTTTTTTTTTTTTTTTTTTTTTTTTTTACAGATAAGGAACCGCCTGCTCAAAGAAGTTACTGCCTCCTCCAATGTCACACCTGCATCTTAGACCTCTGTGTGTCTCGAAAGCACTTTCCCCGCCAGTAGGGCACATTGCTTCCCCAGATGTTATTTGTGTGTTGCCTCACCTTGTTCTGGCACAGCGAACTAAACAAACAAGCGGGCCTCCCTTTCTCCTAGGGATGCCATGAGCTTTAAGCTAAATTTAGAGATCACTACTTCTTATTCTGATTTCCTGATGCAGTTTCCTCTTTCCTTTTTTTTTTTTTTATGTACTTTCAGCAAGCTCTTTTAAAGATCTTTGTCTTAACTGCCCTAACTCATGCATAAGCTGCCTCAGATCCCTTTTGGGAATAGGTACAAATAAATAACAATTTTCAAATATTTACGTTTCAACCTAACGTCTACACAGCCCTCCTGATACAGAAAACGTGTGTTTGGGAAGTGAAATGTTCCGATTAATAGACTGTTCCGATGGGGAAAGAGATGAGCAGGCCTACCCACACGCGGAGCCGGAGGCTGGCAGCTCGCATGGTGTGATCTGAGGGGTGTGGACGAGCGCCATGTGTGGGGGATAATACTTTCCCCGCTGCTGGCTGACACCTGATATACCACAGTTAGAGTTTGATCTTCTAGCTTTCCATTTTCGTTACCGGTTAAACTTGAAATCCCTCAGGAAATGTAGAAGGTGGGAAGGAGGAAGTGTCACACGCAAGCTGGTTTCAGACGTGGCCACCTTGGTGTACCTCTGCTCAGCAGATCCCTTCCCCAGGAGGCATGGTCTACGGGGAGGGGGGGCACTCGAGTGGCTGCACCCTGCCCTCAGTTAGCACCACGCCAAGAGTGTACCTTGCCTCGCCAACGGTCCCGGTGTTAGTTCTCAGCTCTTGGTGCCACTGTGGCTCCCGCCACCTCCAGCCTGCTCCCCACCCTCTCAGTTTATGACCCTGCTGCCACCAGCCAGTTGGTGCCATTTGCTCTTCCCCTTCCCACTTTCCTGGTTCTGGGCCCCTCTTTTCCATCCCTGCAGCTCTCCTATTCCTGAAAGGCCCCAGTGCCTGCCCTCAACTTTCCCCAGAAGTGTCCCTGCAACCCCACCCCCATCCCACACGCTGCTTCCCAGAGCTGTACCAGGTTCAGAATTCTCCCTCCCTTCACCTTCCATCCAACACCATCTTGGATTTTCCACACTCCACTTTCAGGGAGCTGATCGAAGGGAAAACTGTGTGATGGCCCGATGTACACTAGGAAGTGGATGGTGGCTGATGTCTTCCAGTGTTGCCGGGGGTGAGAAGAAATAGGATGGGGGAGGTGGGATGGCTCTGCATCCCCACTCTTGCCCCCTCCCACACACGGCCAAATTCTCACCCTCATCAGACATGCCACCCCCGTTTCCTCCTTCAAATCACAGTGTGTATCTAACCATCACCCAACCCGGCTCTGCCCCCAAACTCTCTCTGTCCACCTCTTCTGGGCATCTGCATGGCATCCATCCTGCTCCAGGGCCTTGCTTTCTCTCACCTGGACACTCACTATAGCCTCCTAACCATCCTCTGGCTCCCCACTTGGCCTGGTGTAATCAGTTCTCTATAGGAGACTGTGAATAATTTTTTAAAACACCTATTAGAGCACATTACACCCCACCTCCAATGCTGTCCTTCTCAAGGCCTCAAAGAAAATGCAAGATCTTTATCCCACTCATAAGGCCTTGCTTGATCTGAACTCTGGCTCCTTCAATCCACTCTCAACCCACTTTATCCCAATACCACTGTTTTTTTTTTTTTTTCTCTCTTCTTTTCTCTCTTCTAACTTGTGAAGTTTATTTCTACTTCAGGGCCTTTGCACATCCCACTTTCCTTGCCTGGGCTGTGCCCATGGCTGGCTCCTTCTTGACACCGTTTAGGTGTCTCTCCTCAGAGAGTTTCGGTGTCTCTCCTCAGAGAAGTCTTTGCTGAGAGCCACTCTTCCTAGGTCCCTGTCACATGACCCTGGCATGTTGTTGTCAGAGCACTTATACCCTCCTAGTATCATCCTGTGTATTCATTGCTTGTCTCCGCCACAGAATGTAAGGTCCATGTTATGGAGCCTTTTCCTTTGTCGTATCCCTAGAGCCAGAAGTCACTCCTGTATAATGGGTGTAATAGAAGTAAATGGACTTTAGGTCAGACAGACCTGGGCTTGAACCTTAGTGTGTCCTGTACAATCTCAGATGCCTTTTCACTCTTCCAAGCCTGTACTTTTCCCTTTAGGAAGATGAGGGAAATATCCTGTGGAGGCTGCTAGGAATATTAAATAAAGTAAGGGCTGTACAGAGCCTGGTGGGGCCCTGGACACATGTAGACCCCTAAGAAGCAATCACCAGTCTCCTTCCCCTCCTGCTCCTTTGCAAGCATGGGGGGCTATCACTCACAAACCTGACTCTCACTAGAAGCACGCGCCTGGATGAACAGGAACAGAGAACCAAATCTGGGTAATAGAATTACAACTTCACAGTGGATTGAATGGTGTCCCCGAAAATCCACGTCCACCTGGAACTGTAGAATGTGACCTTACTTGAAAATAAGAACTTTGCGGGTATAATTAGAGGAAGGATTGAGAAGATAAGAGCATACTGGATTAGGGCAGCCCTAAATCCAATAAGAGTGCCTTCATAAGAGACAGAAAATGACAACAGACAGGCAGAAAAGAAGTTGATGTAAAGACAGGCAGAGGTTGTAGTGATGCATCTAGAAGCCAAGGAATGCCAGAGCTTGCCAGCAACCAGCAGAGACCAGGAGAGGCAAGGACGGACTATCCCTCAAAGTCTCTGGAAGGAAGCAGTTCCCCTGACACCTAGCCTTCAGACTTCCAGCCTCCTGAATCGTGAGAGAATAAACGTCTGTTGTTTAAGCCACCTTATCTGTGGTACTTGTAATGGCAGCCCCAGGACACTACCGTGAGAGCCATGCACATTTGTAAAAGGAAGAGCGCACCGATACCAGGGAAGATGACACTCCTGGAACTCTGTGCTGCCTGCTCCCGCTGGGCCCTTGCAGCATCCACGATTCCTCCCATTTTGCAGAAGAAGCCTTGAGAGGCTACTTGGCTTACTTGAGGGCACACAATTGTCGGGGGAGGGGTGGGGAGAGGTAGAGTGGCTCTGTTTCATCTTTCAGCCCCCTATTTTGACTGAGCAGTTGAGGGAGTGATGTTCATGTACTCACTCAACAAACACCCATGGACTTCTGGCTGTTCACTAGTCTGCATGCTGGGTGTTCCAGGAGAGAAGGCAAGATGCCCCTGCTCTCATGGTACCGTGGTGATGCAGATGGAAACACAAAGTTGCAATAGTTTGGGCAAAGACAGGCAGTTAGGGCTGCTTTGTGATCAGAGGGGTGGAAAGGGCTTCATGCCTAGAGGGTGGTGTGTGGAGGTAACACTGGCTTTCTATGGGACCACAGGCCTGCCACTGCCCCTCATGGGGCCCCAGCAATACAAGAATTAAGCTGGACTTAGCACCTCTGAAGCCCTCCCAGTTTAGACATTCTCTGGTTTTCTCAAGTTTTTATTTAGGGGTGTGGGTCATTTTGAAACACCCTAATGGCACCCATTTCAATTGCCCAGACTAGGTACCACTGCACCCCACCCCCACCCCCAGGCCCACTTCCCTGTAGCTAATTCCTCCCTGGGGCTGAAGAGCTAGATAGACTGAGGTTCTGGACCCATTAGTGCAGCTCCCAGGAAGGCCCTTGCAGCAGACAGCCAGCAGCTTCATCCCCTGATGACACCTTATAGGACAGAGTGGTAGGGTGAGTGGCTGGTCTGAGGAGGGGAGGAAGGGGCTGTGTCTGGTCCCACTGTTCTAAGCTAGCCCTCCACCTGCATCTCTGGAGCAGCCCTGGGCTGAATTTCACACCTTCACCTAGCAGATAGCTACTGAATACCCTTCATGCACCAGGCCCTTTGCCAGGCTGTGGGGGTGGTAGACACATACAGAGGAGGAATCACCATTGATTCAGTCAATCTCTACCCTCAAAAGATTACTTGTAAACAGATTATTGTTTTCTCTCTGCCTTCACCAAGTGGGAGGCATGGAGCAGATTTCTTCTAGGCCCCCTTGCCAAGGGTTGGGTTGCTGCAGATCATAACGGCTTTTCTTTCTAGGTCATCGCCACTGGTCTTCTGTCCTCTCTGGGAGCTTAGGAGTGCCCTAGCCCATGAAAAGCAAAGTGTTGGCATGGGGAGGGGAGGGTGGAGATGTAGCAAAGCCTCAGGGCCCAGGAGGACATCATTCCTGTTAGCTCATTAACATTGAACTACTGACTAACACCAAGGGGTGATCTTCTTTGGTTGTATCTTTTTTTAAATGTGTATCTATTTATTTTGAGAAAATTAGAGGGGAAAAGGCAGAGAGAGAGGGAGAGAGAGAATCCCAAGTAGGCTCTTTGCTGTCACTGCAGAGCCTGATGCAGGGCTTGAACTCACGAACTGTGAGATCATGACTTGAGCCGAAATCAAGAATCAGACACTCAACTGACTGAGCCACCCAGATGCCCTGGCTGCATCTTAAAGGGCAACAAACACAGCTCCTCAGCTGGGGCAGTGTCCTCTGCTCATGCACAGAAATAATAACATCTTCCCTGGGGTCACCAATGGCACTGCTCTGACAGAGCTACAGGCACCAGGCTCTTTCTGCTGACTTCTGTGCAGCCTCACTGTCCCTCCCTTCCCTCTTCTTAGAATGTTGTTCTAGTCTTAGGGAGTGTGTGTGTGTGTGTGTGTGTGTGTGTGTGTGTGTTGGACTGAGTAGGAAGGGAAATGAAATTCCATTGAACCACAAAGCTTGCCTTTTTCTCTGGGCCTGAATTTTTAATTTCAAAGCTAAGAATTTGACATCTTTTTTCTCTGTTGTACTCTGAGGCCCTCCCACTCCAGGGCAATGTGATTCCAATTTAGTGCCTGAACTGGGGGAAAAGCTTCAGGATACAAGGAAATCAAGTCAAGGTAAGGTTGGTTTAAACAATATGTTATTTTAACACACAATCTAATCTGATTTTAATATGCATAATTCACTACACTACAAGGCATGCCTAACTATTATAGAAACATTTATTGATCATATACTATACACTTTATGCCAAGTAATATGCTAGGGTCTTGGGGGAATGGGGAAAGATAGTATAAAGATAAATAAGACAATTTCTACTCTCAGACAATCTACTATAGGCAATAAAATACACAGACATTACTACAATTCAAGACAGGATATAAAGGCAATAAGATAAATTATAGAGCACATGTGGGGGAATTAAGGCATAAAAGGAAGAACAGCTTAAATGTGGTAGGAGAAACTATCTGATTCCTTACCTAGAAAACCCAGGATAGTGCACTAAAGAGCCATTAAAACCAAGTGAGTTTGGGGAGGTGATTGGATACAAAAGTATACAATAAACAGGAGCTTTCTCTACATCAGCCATGGCCAATTACAAAATGTCATGGGAAGAAATACCTTATTCATGTCCCCAACCAAAACTGTAATAAGTCCAGGAATAAATCTAACAAGAAATGTGCAAGACTTGCTTGAATAAAGCCATAAAACCTCACCAAGGGATATAAGAAAGAATTGAATAAATGGAGAGATAGCCCATATTGTTACATAGAAAGATTCACTATTGCAAGGATGACAATTCTCCTCAAATTAATTTGCTATTCAATATACTCCAATCAAAATTCCAATAGATTTCATTTTGGAATTTGATGAGCAGATTCCAAGTTTATCCTGGAAAAGAAAATATGCAAGAAGAATGAAGAAAAATGTTAAGAAAAAGAGGAAGGGAAAGGAGAAGGGAGAGGGGACATTCTCTGCCATATATTATACTCTAAAATGAAAGTAATTAAAACAGCATGATATTCATGCAGGATTAGATAAATAGATTAAATTGGGGAGAATAAAATATTCCAGAAAGAGACTATATATATGAATTTAATACGTGATAAAGGAGACACTTCACTAGCAGAAAGAATGAACTACTCCAATAAATGTCATTGTCTTTGAACCCAATCTTCTTCCCTTGAGAAAAGCATCATTTGAAATGGGGACACTCCCAGCTTGGGAATGGAGAAACCTGGATATGAATCCCAGCTCTACCAGTTAAAGCTATATGACACTGAACACTTTTCTTCACCCCACCGAGCTTTCTTTGAAAAAAGGGAAATCAATCCCTGTCTATCTACCTCACAGGATTGTAATGACAAATGAAGTAATCTGTATATACAAACAGAGCTTGGAGGAACATAGGAATGGGGAGAGATAGTGTAAAGATGTTGTAATTCTCAGGATTCTAGGATTAAAAACCAAACCAAACTGAGAGAGCCTGGGTGGCTCAGTCAGTTGAGTATCTGACTCTTGATTTTGGCTCAGGTCATGATTTCACGGTTCGTGGGAATGAGCCCCACATTGGGCTCTGCACTGACAGAATGGAGCCTGCTTGGGGTTCTCTCTCTCCCTCTCTGCCTCTCTCTCTCTCAAAATAAATAAATAAACTTAAAAAGAAAGAACACAAACAATGCTCTCATGCACTTAAAGCCTGAAGTGTCACCATTAGACCATCTTCCCTTGCCTCATGGTCTATAGCATGCTCATGCTATAGTGGAAATTCCCTATAGGCAGCTCTGTAAACCACTGCCAGCCATTGACTCCTAAAAAAGAAGAAATGCCCTGAAAGTAGGCTTAAATGAGCAAGACAAACATGAAATAACAGTAGAGGACAAGCCAAAAGGCAGAAAGGCTGGGGAGACTAAAGACCATCTCTATCACCTTCCAAAGATTACAGTGGGTCACCACTCCAGGCTTTGTAAGTAATGCAGGTCATTGGCTTGTTTGCTCCCATATTCTTTCCCTTATCTTTTTCTGTTCTTCTCTGTATGATACTGAGCTGCACTCCACAGGCTCCCTTGCCTACTTACTCCCAGGTAGGTTCAGGTGATATGAACACTAACAGAAGACTGGAAGGTGGAAAGAAAGAAGAAATCATAGTATTCCTTCTTGTATTGCATTAACCCTGGTGGTGTCTCAGCAAGGAAGAGCAACCAGGGCTACTTTTCTCCTATGACACTAACTCTGGAGAGACAGAGGGATAAATCTAACAGGAAGGTTTTATGGCTTTATTCAAGCAGGCCTTGTGCATTTCTTGTTAAATCTATCCCTTTATTGTTCACCTCCCACTGGCCAGGCCCCACCATGTTTCTCAATCCAGCCTAATGGCCTTGGCTTCTGGGCTCTCCTCGTTTTTCCCCTCCATCACTGAAACTGATAGCAACTTCCTATTGTTGCTAAACTCTGGGGTTCCTTACCATTCCATGGTTTGGCTTCTCTGCTCTTCCATGATTTGCATGAGCAATTCCCTATCGAATTCCTCTATTTGAAAGATCTAGAATGTTTTCTGTTGTTCTGAGTGATAGGCAGTGTCCTGGGGAAAATATTAAATACTTAGAGTAACAGTAATACCAACAGTATCTAAAATTTATTGAGCACGTATATGTGCCAAGCATGTGCTAAGTCTTTAGGTGTTTTCATTTATTTTTCACATCACATCAACTTCATAATATAGGCACATGATGACCTTGATATGACAGATGACAGAAACTGAGACCTACATTCAAAATTGAAATCCTGTTTTCTCAGGAAATAGTTCTTATCTGGGAGTGGCTGATTCTGAAAGAGGAGAGATCTAAGCTCCATACCTTGCCTGCTCAAACAACAAAACCCTGGACCCCATAACACTGTCTTTCATTCTCCAGGAGGCTCTGTGGGGGCATGCCCTTCCAAGCTCCCACGTGTTTAGGCCCAGACTAAATTACAACCCGTTGGAATCTCTGTGTATGGCTACAGGCACTCTCTGGGCACCTCATCAGCTGAAGTAGACTGGTCTGGCCAGTGACCACCCCCCCACCCTTGTCCAGGTCCTCTCTAAGTAGGAGAGTGTGTGACCATGACCAGCAGATGGTTATCTATCCTCTTCTAATGAACATCTGTGTAATGGCTTTGATGAAGAAGACTTGGGCTGACACCTCAGTCATTTCCAACCATGGAAAGTTTTATCATCAGCCAGAACTCTTGCTGACGATTAGGCTGGTTGAGGCTTTTCCCTCCTGAATCTTGTCTTTGATCATTTTGCACAGAAAATACGAGCTGTGCTTTAGACTCTATAGAAAAGCCTAAAATTGCTCTTCTCTCTCCTAATGTTTTTCAAAAACATCTTCCCCATAACTCTCCCTACCCCCCTACCCCCATTACCACCACCTATTTTCTTAATATCCTTCCAAGATAACTACATTGAAAACTCATGAAGGCTGACTTCTGGGAGGTCTTCTGTCTTTCTCAGCTCTCTCTTTCCAATTCAAAGAAGGCAATTACTATTTTCTCCTACATTCCTAGACCTATCCTTCCACTTTATCACATCTTGAGATCAAGAGTCCTGGACTGAGCACACAAAACTTCATCAGACTCTTTTCCTAATTTGCCTGCCTATCCCCTTCTAAAGAGTTTACCTTACCTGCTTAATGGAACTACATACTTAATTCACTTCAGTTTATTAAACATTAAAAAGATAGACAGATGATGGAGATAGATACATAGATGATAGATAGATAGATAGATAGATAGATAGACAGACAGATAATAGAGCAAACACATTCATGAGAACCAGTTTCCCCCAGATTCCAGCTCTATAGGAATATAAAGAAACAACAGAACAATGTCAGAGTGGGCAAATCACAAACAAAATTTTGTTTTGTTTTGTTTTGTTTTCTGAGGGAGGAAGGTCCACAGTTTGATTTAATAACAAGAGACTAAACAACCAAACATTGTTTTGTTCAGAACAGATACCTCCCTTTTTCATTACCCTTGGGACCTAATGGAAACTAGACGTGACTCTAGTTAATTCACCCAGCTTCTTACAAACTAGAAATCACTCATGTTTGCTTGTAAGAGGATCCAGCTGGAGAACAGACTCAGCCTTTACAGCTCTTCTCTTCTTGAGTTCTATTCACTTTTAGAAGCAATTAAGCAGAGCAATTTGAATAGTGTAAGCAATTACTTTAAACTAATATAACTTCCGATCATGCCAAGGGATCTATTTTGTAAAGGAAGGCAGTTGCTAGTGAGAAATCAGAAATGTAACACTGCCTCTACATCATCAATCAATCAGTTGGTTCTCTGTAGATTCAGCTGTGGGCATTGACTCCATGCTGGGCCCTAGGAGGAGGCAGGAAGTGGGTGACTCAACACCTGGATTTACCATAAATTTGAGGAGACGTGGTTAGTAAGGGCCACACCCTGATCCTAAAATATGCCCCTTTTAAAATTGTCAAGAGGACAGTTGGCTGTGTTTTGTAGGGGCACTTAAACACGAGAGGCTTGGAAGCCTCCTAGAAAATAAGTCAAACCACACAGGTTTGATTGTAGGACAATGAGCCAGTTTAATGCTGGGAAGAGCATGGGGTGTGGTGAATAATTCTGAACATAGACTGGCTCCAGAGCCTGCTTCTTTTAGCAGAAATAACTCACTCAGAAGCCTAGACAAAAAGGATTAAGAAAAAAAATGGAAAGAAAGAAAAGAAAAGAAAACAAGATATAAACTAAAGGAGGAGTTTCACCATGTTTGTTAGGACTCTGATTACAAGTAACAAAACTGGCTGAGGCTACATTAAACAGAAAAAGAGGATTTGTGGGACACCTGGCTGGCTCTGTCAGTAGGATGTGTGACAACCTCTGGTTTGTAAATTTGACCACCGTGTTGGGTGTAGATATTACTTAAAAAAAATAAAATCTTAGAAGTGTCTGGATGGCTCAGTTAGTTGAGCATCTGACTCTTGGTTTCAGCCCAGGTCATGATCTCATAGTTTGTGAGATTGAGCCCTAGTCAGGCTCAGCGCTGATGGTGTGGAACCTATTTGAGATTCTCTCTTTCCCTCTCTCTGCCCTTCCTCCACTTGAGCTCGCTCTCTCTCTCTCTCTCTCTCTCTCTCTCAAAAATAAATAAATAAACATTTAATAAAAATAAAATAACATCTTAAGAAAAAATAATTTATTTTAAGGGTGTGAGTTGGCTCTCAGCACTTAAGGATAAGAATGCAGCTGGAGACCACAAGGTCTGTAACCAGGAATGGAAAACTAGCAAGAGTCCAAGAGGACTGTTTCTCCATTTCTTTTCTCTGCTTCCCTCAGCACATGGGAGACCCTGTTTCTCAGGTAACTGCTATTTTGCTACTTGATGGTAACCTGGAAGATAGTGAAGCCATCCCTCAGTGAATGGCAGGATAGAAGAATATAAAGAAATACCAAGTCAGGGTCCTGATGAACTACACCTACCACTGGACATTTCTACTTAAGGAATCCAGGAAATCCCCATTATTTTCTAAGCCAGTTTATGTTGAATTTTCTATTAACTGCAACACAAAACATCCTAGCTAATCCATACCCCCTGCCATCCAGGGTATTATATTAAATCGTATTATATGTTAGTATATATTATATTATTTCCTTCTATTTAGATGGTACTTGATACTTAAAGAACTGATAGAGAGCTCATCTCATATATTTTCCCAGTAAGCATTTAGAAGCAGCTTGGCAACTCTGCCTTTATTCTCTCTTCTATTGAGGAGGAAAGACAATTGAATGTATTGCTTTTTCTTATTGTGGTAAAATATACATAACATGAAATTGACAATTTGACTATTTTGAAGTGGCATTAAGTACATTCATATTGTACAGCCTTACCACCATCCGTCTTCAGGATGTTTTCATCTTCCCCAACTGAAACTCTTCCCACTAAACGCCAACTCCCCATTAGCCCTGCCCCCCAGTGCCCAGCAACCATTCTACTTCCTGTCTCTATGAATTTGACTGCTCTAAGTGCCTCACATAAGTGGAATCATCCAGTATTCATCATTTTGTAACTGACTACTTCTACTTAGGATAACGTCTTTAAAAAGTTTCATCCATGTTGTAGCACATGTCAGAATTTCCTTCCTTTAAAAAACTGAATAATATTTCATTGTCTGCCACATTTTTGCATTCATCAGTTGATTATGGGTAGCTTCCACCTTTTGGCTATTGTGAAAAGACCGCTGTGAACATGGGTACACAAATACCTCTTCAAGTCCCTGCATTCAATTCTTTTGGGTGTATCCCCAGAAGGGAATTCCTGGATCATATGCTAACTGTATGCTTAATTTTCTGAGGACCTGTCATACCATGGTTCACAGCAGCTGCACCAGAAATGCAGAAAGGGTCCTAATTTCTCCAATGTCCACCAATGGATATTTTATTCTACTTTGTTTCACTTTATAATAGCCATCCTAATGGGTTAATTATTAATAGCCTACCTATCAGCCAGGCAAGTGTACCCAGGAGAGGTGGGTTACTCCTTAGCTATGACTTGATGCTCTGAGAGCACAAAGATGGGACTTCTAATGGAGCATGGTTCAAACAAATAGAAGGATTGCTCAATAAATGTTTGGGCAACAGCTTATTGGAAGTAAACCCCTCCCCTCCAAAATCCAGAAAACTTTATTGAAGAGCTGGGAAGGCAGAGTGGATGGGAGACTAATGGCAGGAGGTGGAATGTGGGGAGCTAACGCGAGGGATGAGAGTAAGACAGGAGGTGAGACCAAGATCCCTGGAGAACTTCCTAAGGATACTTGGTCCTGGTGCCCAAATGCCCTCTGTACCCCTTTCCTTAATGGGCTAGTGTTGTCTATGTCTAGCACACTTGTTGATTTTTTAAAAGCCCCTGCCTTCTGGAGCAGTAAACTGTAATCAGAACATCAGAGATGGCCACACCTTACACCAGCAGTATGTGTTGCCGTGAGCACTCAAGTAGGGCATCCCTTCACAATCCATGTCCTGTCAAGCTTTAGCTGGTGAAGTACTTTCCAGGGCCTGAATATCAGCAAACTTACCTGAGAGAAGCCACAGAGATTTGTCCTTAAGACACGAGCCCAGGGGCGCCTGGGTGGCTCAGTCGGTTAAGCGTCCGACTTCGGCTCAGGTCATGATCTCTCAGCCTGTGAGTTCGAGCCCCGCGTCGGGCTCTGTGCTGACCGCTCAGAGCCTGGAGCCTGTTTCGGATTCTGTGTCTCCCTCTCTCTGACCCTCCCCCGTTCATGCTCTGTCTCTCTCTGTCTCAAAAATAAATAAAGGTTAAAAAAAATTAAAAAAAAAAAAAAAAAAAAGACACGAGCCCAGGGATGTTCAAATCAATACTGTCCCCATTGGGAAGACCCCAGGGTGTTAAATACTGAGAATTTTTAGTAGCATCAGGAATACTTCAAAGCATCTGGAAGTTCTGCTTCACCAAGCCCATAAAAGCAATCAGATATTTATCTAAAGCTCATCCGAACCACTTTCATCTGGACACGAGGCTGGAAATCTCCTGAGAAGGAGTTTCTTTCTGAAGCTTGCTTTTTTCTCTTTCTAGGGAAGATGGAAATAGCAAACAAACAACAATGTGACCTTGATGATGTGATTCTCTCCTAAATAAACAGGCCATGAGGAGGTGTGAAGCCTGTTGTTTTGCTGTCTCCTGCGTTCTGCTCTGAAACCCGTGGCTGCCATTTCTCTGACATTTCACTCTTGCCACCAGTTTCTTCCCTTCTCTCCTGTCCCCACCCTGCACATTATGATCTGCAACCCACCCAGCAGCAAGTAGGAGGCCCTCAGGGGATATATGGACACTCCAGCCTCCCTGGAGAAGGAAGAAAGGGCATGATGATCCCTGCACCCAATGTCCAAGTGTCTAAAATAGCCAATGAATTCCCGATCCTCAAAATATACCTTTCTGGCTCAGATGGCTTCACAGGAGAATTCTACCAAACATTTTAGGAAGAAATGATACCAATTGCATAATCTCGTCTAGAAAATAGAAGAGGCAGCAGTAAAAAGGAACAAACTACGGATACATGCAACAACATGGATGAATCTAAAAAGCATTATGCTAAGTGAAGGAAGTCAGACATAAAAGTCTCCATACTGTGTGATTCAATTTATGTGGCATTCTGAAAAAGACAAAATGATAGAGAAAAATATAAGATCAACGGTTTCCAGAAGACGGAGGTAGGAGAAGATCGGATGTAAAGAGACACATAGGACCTTTTGGAGGTGATGGAGTTTTCTATATATTGATTGTAGAGGTAGTTATGACTGCATACATTTGTTGAAATTCACTGAGCTATACATTTAAAAGAGGTGGATTTTCTGTATTAAATTATACCATGATCATGCTTGCTTTAGAAAAAAAAAAAGACAATACTGTCTTTCAAAGCATTAAATTTCAATTACCTAAAACTAGCTTTAAGAAAACATGTTTGCATATAT